>NC_052336.1:15676030-16038530 GCF_016432855.1 Salvelinus namaycush | reverse complement strand
CAACATAGTCCTGCTCCACAGCCTGTCGGACGGTGTCACAGAACAAAATAACTGCTGTGTCACTCAATACCAAAATAGAAGCATTACCAGGCTATATTTATAGCTTAACCTAGTGGGTCACCATACCACCCTGAAATACCTGAAATGCATTATCCTTTAGGTTGTAGGAGAATGGATTTGCTATTTTAAAATTATGATTAGGGGCATCAAATATCACGCAATCAATTATAGGTCAATCTATAAAGCCTGTTGTCTCTTTTGAGTAAATGAGGTGGTAATATTAAGGAGTAAGGATGTGTTCCCTAAAAGTGGAGTAAATAGTACACAACGGGCTCATAGAATAAAAGCTATAAAAACAGCAGAACATGACATTTGTCAATTTGGTCACACTTTATTTGGATAGATGCTCTACAGATCATAATATCATAATATCAACAAACTATCTGTTGATAAGAAACTGCTTGCTAAGGTTACGGTTAGGGTTAGGTTTAGGTGTAGAATAAGGGTTAGGGTAATGGGTTAAGGTTAGGACTAGAGTAAGAGTTAAGTTTAGGGTTAGGATAAGGGTTAAGGTTAGGGTTAGATCTAGGGTTAGTAGATAGTTAGTTGAAATGTTACTGATAGTCTGTATATAGAGCATCTACAGATGGACTATCCAAATAAAGACTTACCAGAGATTTAGATAGCAAAGAATCCTAAGGAATCCAGTGCTTTAAGAGATAGCTACCATAAAGTGTGTTGCATTGACCTTATGGAGCAGTAAATGAGAGAAAGGAGATAGTTGGACTGGGCTGTTCTCATGCTACAAACAGGCGTCTGGCTGTTTACGAGAAGGGGCCTGGAGGAAGGGGGGGGTCTGGATGCTTTTGGTAAGGACCTGATGGAGTGTGCTGAGAGGGTTTGGGGGGTCTGTATGCGGCCGTCCATGGAAAACAGTAACCAGAGAGCATCCCTGGAGCATTCGGGGTAGAAGGGGGGGATCCTGTGACCCATCACTGAGGCAGTGTAGACGGCAAGGAGCCCTTATAACAGTGCTGTCATTCACAAATCAACATGTACAACGTTCCACACACAGACACACACACACACACATTCTAACTCTCTCAGCCCGTACCCTGTGCCCCACACAATCCATTGTAGGTTTGCCAAACAGAGCTGTGAAAGGGCTGCTTTCCTCTACAGTGAGTTTCTGTGTCAACGGCTGTTTTCCCTCCATACATCACGGCCAGGAACAAAGACGGACTAACTATCCACGACTCTATTTGTTATTCATCCATCTATCTATTTCCTGAATCAGCAGAGCAACACGTAGGCACATACACACGTACAGCTGGACATAGATGAGTTTTAAGCATAACCAGGTTCAACTGAAGCCGAAAGCAACCATTAAGAAAGGAGAGGCCATTAACGTGTGAAAATGATGACGAAATACTTTCCTAAGGGAAAAGGTTCTGATTTTTGAGTGTGGTAAATCTGAACAGATTAAGATTGATGTAATGGAGGTCTCAGTTTTTCCAAATTCGAAGTTTTCCAAACAAGGATAATATAAATATGAAGCAATCTGGCCCATTAAATTCAGATTGAATTGAAGTTATGTGAATATTAAATGAAAAATGTCAAATCAAACACAGGATATATAGGTGTGTGCGTGTGTGTTTGTTTGTGTGTGTGTGGGTGCGTGCGTGCATGAGTGCATACATGAATGCATGTGTGTGTGCATGTACATGTGTGCGTGTGTATGCATGTGCGTGTGAATGTGTGTGTGCACCCACCAATGTGCATGTGTCTGCTATAAGTGGGGGGCACAGCATCGGGACTCAGGGCTTAGTTAGAAAGCTATCAGAGAGTGCTATCAGATGTCCTCTTTCGTGACGTGTGATCCATAAATATTTTAAGTGGAAGGGGCTGCGCTGTGATGGAGGGCAAATCAAATTAACCCACTACTTCCTCAGGGTTCCCCCTGTCTGTGCGGCCTATCTGGGTGTCTCCAACATTGCCAATTCACCTCCCTAAAAGGGTTTAACTCCTAAATTAAACCACTCAAACGATTATATATAAATCAGTCAAGTTTAATAAAGAGCTGATTTAATCAACGGATGAAGTGGACAAGAAGCACTTGAGGTAAAGACATGTAGATTTTTGGCTTTTAAGTTCTAGATGTGATTTAATGGTTAGACATCACATAATGATGAAGTTGGCTTAAAAATACATTCCCTTAAAAATAAAGCATTTTTCAGACCTACAATTAACTGAATATTAATATGAATGTGAACTCCTGGTCATAAAGTACCGTGTCATATTTCTCTTGGCACAGAGGTCCATCAGATGATACCCTGCATTTACACAACATAACTTCTGTGGTAAGACAGAAAAGAAAGACAGAGACAACCATATTCCCTTCAATCTGTCACATTCTCTTATCCATCTCACTTTTCAGAGGTTTCATTGATCACTCCCCGCCCTGCATCTTTTTCCCTATCACAATCCTAATATCATCCAATCATCCGCATATCTTTTTCTCTATCCTTCCCCCTCTCATTCCCCACCCTGATCCTTCTCTGTGACTTCCTGTCCTCAATAACCTCCTTCTCCCATGTCAGAAAACACATGATTTCCAATAACCGACTCCCGCCACTTCTAAGACAGAACCCAGCCCTTTAAACAAGACGTAAGGCCTTTCCTCCATAGAGACACAGCAGTGGCTAGACAGTACTGGAGAGCCCAGCGAAAACATTGGCTTTGGTGAGGATGTAAAGGAAATAAATAGCAGTGTGCCAGTCTCATTCCTGAGGCCTGGGGTTGCTGATTTCATTAGAGAGCAACACACTATTAGAGCTGCCTCAGTTTGCTTTGCTGCTGCACACAGAACCCCACATTTCCATAATGCAGCCGGAGATACGGTTTCACCCAAGTGGGCCAAACACAAACCACTTCCGCTGCAAACCGCTCTCTTTGGTTATTATATATTCTCACAATAAATACGATGGAGAATGCGGCGAGCGTCTCGATGACGAGGTTCACTTTGGACTCGGGTCAACGCAGACTGTTCTGTAATGTGTGCTGTACAGGGCCCTCATTATACAAAGGGAAAATAATTCAAGGTATTAGCAGTTTGGCTCTTGCTATTTTTCACGTGTTGTCTTAAGATGTCTGTCTGTCGGTCAATGTTCCAGTTGAAACATATTACGTCCACAGTAGCATACATTAGTATTTACACTCAAATAAGTACAAATAAGGTGACTTAGCTGCTGGCGCTCATCTGACACATTATTGTCCTCCTTATATGTCTCCTAGGACCAATAGCCTCACATTACACCACTACTGGTTGGGGCTCCACAACCACCTGACAACAGTTATTTAACCCCCAGCCAGAGCACTAGCTCCTGCTCCCCAGCCCTGCCAGATGTTCCAACACAAGACGAGAGGGGAGAATTAGATGAGACCTTGAATCAAAAGGCATTACACACCGGGCATATAGTGAGCTTCCTCATAACCCTTTAAAGTGCTATTCCATTTCACTGCATACCACCACCAGGGCACTACAGAAGCAGGGGATTGGAGAAGTGAGAGGGACCAATTAGGAACTGTTTAACTGGGGTGAGGAGTCTCAGAACAATGTAGCCTTTCTTCAGTCTTGCCAGTAGCAGGGTTAGGGTAATAGCAGCAGCAGTAGTATTTCCATGGGTGTGTAAGTAGGGCCTTGCAGCGTGGCGATGGAGTTATGTGAGCGACACACGTTAGCTAACAGGGAGAAGAAGAAGTGTGTTTCTTCTCCTCTGCTGACGTGTTGTCCTGACATGGCCAGCGATAATTCAGTGCGACCCTCCATCCATCCATCTCAAACACACTTAGCCATAGTCAGAGCGGTTACAGTACAGGCAGTTCAATGTGCCAAAGTAGAGGGATGAGGGTTCACAATGAGATCATCAATGTTGATAGAGATTTGTTTTAATCTAGACTTTTTTAATTCTCCTTTTTAGCAGAGTAATGAAACTGAGTCTCAATTCAGCTTTAATCATACTAACCTGAACACAGCAACTCAACAGGAGTCTAAGGTTATAAAACAATGGCAATGGCCAGGTATATCAAACTATGTTTTATCCCTACTGCTATAGCCTCTGTACCAGCCTATCTAATGAACCGCTTGGCTTAGTTACAGGAACTAGGAACGTTTCATCAGTCTCCATGCTTGAGTCTAATGAAGGCAAACACTTTCAATGTAGTTATTTTTGAGAAATGAAAGGTAACAATGACTTGTTTAGTCTAAGAGGCCAGTCCAGTCAGACCACCCCAGGCCCTGTGGAGAGAGAGAGAGAGAGAGAGAAGGGGTGTATAGGCAGAGTGTACAGGGGTGCACTATTTGATTATGTCTGTGGGTCCCCCAGTGACTGCGGTCCACTTCATTGTGTACAGTAGTCAGAGGAAGTGCACTTTGTCCAAAGGATTTTTGAATCTTAATAGTTTTTCTATTAACACAATATTTACTACCACAGGGCAGATGCCAATTAATCACCAAGCCTTATAGTGCCTTATGGACACTATACCCCTCTAACACAGTGGCCATTTGTGTGTGACCAGTGACCACCAACTTGTTCTGGTTCTAGATGTTGGTGTTCCGCCTTGTGTCTGAATTTGCATCGATGGGAACGTGAATGAATCACTGGGGTGTAAACAATGGCGTGACGGTGAGATGGCATGAGAGACTTTCCCAGTCCAAACCCACACTCTGCCCAGTCTAAGAGCTACAGCACAATCACACATCAGCACCCTAACTAATACACAGTAAAAGGAGGGAAATAGCACATCTTAAGTTGTAAGATAAAACCTAAACTCAGCAAAAATAGAAACGTCCCTTTTTCAGTACCCAGTCTTTAAAAGATAATTCGTAAAAATTCAAATAACTTCACAGATCTTCATTGTAAAGGGTTTACACACTGTTTCCCATGCTTGTTCAATGAACCATAAATAATTAATGAACATGCACCTGTGGAACGGTCGCTAAGACACTAACAGCTTACAGACGGTAGGCAATTAAGGTCACAGTTATGAAAACACTAAAGAGGCCTTTCTACTGACTCTGAAAAACACCAAAAGAAAGATGCCCAGCGTCCCTGCTCATCTGCGTGAACGTGCCTTAGTCATGCTGCAAGGAGGCATGAGGACTGCAGATGTGGCCAGGGCAATAAATTGCAATGTCAGTACTGTGAGACGCCTAAGACAGCGCTACAGGGAGACAGGACGGACAGCTGATCGTCCTTGCAGTGGCAGACCACGTGTAACAACCTCTGCACAGGATCGGTACATCCGAACATCACACCTGCGGGACAGGTACAGGATGGTAACAACAACTGCCCGAGTTACACCAGGAAAGCACAATCCCTCCATCAGTGCTCAGACTGTCTGCAATAGGCTGAGAGAGGCTGGACTGAGGGCTTGTAGGCCTGTTGTAAAGCAGGTCCTCACCAGACATCACGGCAACAACGTCGCCTATGGGCACAAACCCACCATCGCTGGACCAGACAGAACTGCCAAAAAGTGCTCTTCACTGACGAGTCACGGTTTTGTCTCACCAGGGGTGGTTTTTTGGAGGTATTGCTAGATGGCGAGACAGTGACAGATCATAGAGGGAAATAGAGGCCTTGCATGCCATGGAATCCAGTCAGATAAGGACCCACAGTGGCTGGGTGTGTGCGTGTGTGTGTGTTTAGCATGGGGCAGTCTGGCTTCTGATTGCTAGTACCAGCCTTCCCAGTGGGCCTCTGCCCCAGGGAAGAGATTCCTGGCTGTTTGGCAAAAGGGGGGGGGGGGGGGGGGGGGGTTGAGCTGGAAGAAGGGAGTAAAGTGTGTTTGGAAGGGGAGAGTGGCGCAAGGGGCAGGGAAGGATTTAGGTGAAGGAGGGTTGCCCAAATTCACACACACACACACACACACACACACACACACACACACACACACACACACACACACACACACACACACACACACACACACACACACACACACACACACACACACACACACACAAACCCACACACACAAACACACACACACACACACAGACAAACACAAACCCACACACACAAACACACACACACCCTACCCGCCTCTCTTAAGTGAGGACCGCACAGGGGCTACCAACCGCCCAACCCCCGTCCTCCGCACATCCCGTCCCTCTCTTCCCCCTCTCAGCTTTAATTGAGAAGACAAATGGATCTTTCAGAGCCCACTACTGCGTCCCCATACATCAGTCATGACAATGTTAGCTTTATGACGAGGTGCTCGCCTTGACCTGAGCCATATGTTCGGCCCGCGCCACACACACGCACACTCACCTCCATACCATGCTAATGGCTCCTTGATAATTGCCTGTTGTTTTACTATTAAAGGTAATTTAGGCCCTAATGGAATTCATTCAACATTGTGCAGTGGCCCCACCCTGGCTGGCTGGCCCTACTTTGTGGTTGTGCTTTTCCTGTGCTATGGATCAACAGCCTCTCCATGTATTAGAACACAATACCATATCAGTCTATATGATCAAATAAAACATATACACCATATATACAAAAGTATGTGGACACACCTTCAAATTAGTGGATTCAGCTGTTTCAGTCACACCCGTTGCTGACAGGTGTATAAAATCGAGCACACAGCCATGCAATCTCCATAGACAAACATTCGCTGTAGAATGCCCTTACTGAAGAGACATTCAACGTGGCACTGTCATAGGATGCCACCTTTCCAACAGGTCAGTTTGTCTTGCCCTGCCCTGCTAGAGCTGCCCCGGTCAACTGTAAGTGCTGTTATTGTGAAGTGGAAACGTCTAGGAGCAACAAAAGCTCAGGCCCAAAGTGGTAGGCCTCACAAGATCACAGAACTGGGCCACCGGGTGCTGAAGCGCGTAGCGCGTAAAAATCGTCTGTCCTCGGTTGGAACTCACTACCAAGTTCCAAACTGCCTCTGGAAGCAACGTCAGCACAAGAACTGTTCGTCGGGAGCTTCATGAAATGGGTTTCCATGGCCGAGCAGCCACACACAAGCCTTAGATCGCCATGCGCAATGCCAAGCACCGGCTGGAGTGGTGTAAAGCTCTCCGGAGCAGTGAAAATGCATTCTCTGGAGGGATGAATAACGCTTCACCATCTGGCAGTCCGACGGATTAATCTGGGTTTGGCGGATGCCAGGAGAACGCTACCTGCCTGAATGCATAGTGCCAACTGTCAAGTTTGGTGGAGGAGGAATAAAGGTCTGGGGCTGTTTTTCATGGTTCGGGCTAGTCCCCTTAGTTCCAGTGAAGGGAAATTTTAACGCTACAGCATACAATGACATTCTAGACAATTCTGTCCTTCCAACTTTGCGGCAACAGTTTGGGGAAGGCCCTTTCTTGTTTCAGCATGACAATGCCTCTGTGCACGAAGCGAGGTCCATACAGAAATGGTTTGTCGAGATCGGTGTGGAAGAACTTGACTGGTCTGCACAGACCCCTGACCTCAACCCCATCGAGCAGCTTTGGGATGATTTTAGACACCGACTGCGAGCCAGGCCTAATCGCCCAACATCAGTGCTCGACCTCACTAATGCTCTTGTGGCTGAATGGAAACAAGTTCCCTCAGCAATGTTTCAACATCTATTGGAAAGCCTTCCCAGAAGGGTGGAGGCTGTTATAGCAGCAAAAGAGGGACCAACTCCATATTAATGCACATGATTTTGGAATGAGATGTTCGACGAGCAGGTGTTCACATACTTTTGGTCATGTAGTGTACCATCTATATGTTATTACTTTACTAAAAGCTGAGTCATCATAGATAATACACTTGTACACTATCAGTTTACAAATGAGGAACTGCAACAAGAGTGTTTGTGTGACATGGTTGTTGAGATGAGGAAAAGAAAGAAAACGTTAGAGGGAGAGAGAGAGAGAGAGGGAGAGGGAGAGAGGGAGAGAGAGAGAGAGAGAGAGAGAGAGAGAGAGAGAGAGAGAGAGAGAGAGAGAGAGAGAGAGAGAGAGAGAGAGAGAGAGAGAGAGAGAGAGAGGTGGGGGGTGGGTTGAGGTGTGTAACGCTGAACTAGAAACAAGCTAGTGATGTAGTACTATAGAGCTCACTGACAGTGTGGATTGTGGAATCTACACTAGATAGATGTGATTCTGTGCAACCAGGCCAGTGCAGTCAGTTAGTGGGTGACTTATGACAGGGGAGATACCGGAACAGTTATGTGAACATGATAACTCTGAATAGTTCCTGCCTAGCCTCTCCGATACAACAACCCTGAGGTCACCATCTTAAAGAAAAACAGATAGTCTCTGGTCGTGTGAGAGAATTCCAGATATGATCTACAGACCCAGATTGTAACACACATACAGTATATCTAAATATGAACGTGGTCTAGTATGATGGAGCTCCTTTCCCCTATCATGAATGACCTTATTTTGATCTCTGTCAGGATGGAAGAGGGTCAGGAGAAAAGTTCATACATTATGCAGGAAATAAAGAGGAGCGCTAGGGAGGGTCTTGGTCTGGTCTCCTGGGTTGCATTTCAATAGTTTCAAGTGGATTCCTCTTCTTGTCTTATGTTCTGTATCTACACTGGTTGAAAGAAAAGTCCCCGTTTGGCAACCACCTATTGTCTTCACCAACCTGTATTTTCAGATCAGTGCAGATGAGAGGGAGTAAAAACTAAAGACAGGAGGTGACTTTAGACAATTGCGATGCAGCCTGTGCATTAGTGCTTACTCACTCTGTCCCGCATTGCCCTCTGAGAAAGGATTCATCGCTCTGTCTGTCACTGTTCAGCCCTGAAACACATACACACACGTGCACACATGTTCACACACGCACGCACGCACACACACACGCACACACACACACACACAGGGCATCTACAGGCCAAAGATATCTGTGTTCTCCCCAGGGTTCACTGTCCTCCTTCCCCTCATTCCCTTCCTCTCTCCTTTCTTAAAGTAGCTTCTCCACTCCTTCCCCTCATTCCCTTCCTCTCTCCTTTCTTAAAGTAGCTTCTCCACTCCTTCCCCTCATTCCCTTCCTCTCTCCTTTCTTAAAGTAGCTTCTCAACCCCTTTCCCTCTCTTCCTCTCTCCTTTCTTAAAGTAGCTTCTCCACTCCTTCCCCTCATTCCCTTCCTCTCTCCTTTCTTAAAGTAGCTTCTCAACCCCTTTCCCTCTCTTCCTCTCTCCTTTCTTAAAGTAGCTTCTCCACTCCTTCCCCTCATTCCCTCTCTCTCTCTCTTCCTCTTGTTATCAGTCAATTCCCACCTCTTTTCCCCATTCTTCTTCTATACCTTCCCCATTCCTGCACCTCCTTTTTCTCTTTCACTTTCTTGTTCTCTCTCTCTCTCTCTCTCTCTCTCTCTCTCTCTCTCTCTCTCTCTCTCTCTCTCTCTCTCTCTCTCTCTCTCTCTCTCTCTCTCTCTCTCTCTCTCTCTCTCTCTCTCTCTCTCTCTCTCTCTCTCTCTCTTTTATGTTATATCTCACTCAGTTTTTTCCGGGTTGTTCTTCCTGGTCATCTCAGGGTCTCTGCTGTCCGGAGCTCAGCATGCCTATCTTCTGACAGACACCCTACTCTCATCTGAGGCCAAAAACACTAAATGGACCTCCTGCTTCCCTTCATACTGCCTTGATTATTTGGTCTGTCTTTCCCTCTCTTTCAACTCCCTGGAAGTCTCCCAGTGACACAGTTCCCTGAAAGACTCCTGAGATATTCTCATAGGACGGACATTGTTCATCCTGACCTTCAGATCAAATCAAATCAAAACAAACTTTATTTGTCACATACGCCATACCAGGCGGTGATGCAACTGGTCAGGATGCTCTCGATGGTGCAGCTGTAGAACCTTCTGAGGATCTGGGGACCCATGCCAAATCTTTTCAGTCTCTTCATTAGGGAGAAATGGTGGGAAAAGGTTTTGTCGTGCCCTCTTCATGACTGTCTTGGTATGTTTGGACCATGATAGTTCGTTGGTGATGTGGACACCAAGGAACTTGAAACTCTCGACCCGCCCCACTACAGCCCCATCGATGTTAATGGGGGCCTGTTTACCTGCCTTTTCCTGTAGTCCACAATCAGCTCCTTAGTCTTGCTCACATTGAGGGAGAGCTTGTTGTCCTGGCACCACACTGCCACACTCTGACATCCTCCCTATAGTCCGTCTCATGCTGGTAATCATGTCACAGATCATGTGATGTCCACATTATATCATGTCTGTTAGGAACACTCTTAGGAAAAAAGGTTCTATCTAGAACCTAAAATGGATATTCAGCTGTCCCCATAGGATAACCCTTTGAAGAATCCTTTTTGGTTCCAGGTAGAACACTTTTGGGTTCCATGTAGGACCCTTTCCACAGAGGGTTCTATGTGGAACGAAAATGGGTTCTCCATGTAACAAAAAAGGCTTCTCCTATGGGGACAGCTGAAGAGCCCTTTTGGAACCCTTTTTTCTAAGAGTGTGGTGTGAGCGTCAGCTGGTGGAGTAGTGATTCCTCCCTCTCTTTCTCTCCCTCTCTCTCTCTCTCTCTCTCTCTCTCTCTCTCTCTCTCTCTCTCTCTCTCTCTCGCTCTCTTTCTTTCTCTCTTTCTCTCCCTCTCCCCCACCCCCCCTCGCTCTCTGTTCCCAGCAGTGGGTGAACCCCAGCCAGGCTTTTATCAGAGGATTCCAGCTCCAGTAGAGCTCAGAGCTCTGTCCGGCTAGCGTTGTGCTTTCCCAGGAGAGGAGACTACAGGAAGTCGTAGGATGATAAAACTGGGCCATTAGAGGGCCAGCTCAGGCCCCCGGGGTTCATTAAACCCAACCCCTAATCTCACATAACACAGGCCGAGGAATCCTGAACGCGCCTCTAATTCACATATCATAAGGAACTCTGAACACGCCTTAATCAAATATAAACTCCCTGTACATATTAAAACTCAAAGTATACTCTGTCTGTAGTACTTGAAGGTTTTAGAAGGTTTAGTTATGGATGCATTCTTGTGGAAACAGATATGAGACTTTGAAGAGTCCAACTGCTGGATGTTAAACTTTAAAAAAAATTGTGGAATACAAAATAATGTTGCATGAAATTCATACTAAAACAACACCACCAAGCCTTCAAAGGAAACAGTGGCTGAGACTGGTACACAGACATTATCATAGTTACTTGTTTTCCTCCCCTCAGAAACAGCAAGGCGAGTTGGTCCTGTTATCTTGTTGTCATCTGCGTTTCATTCAGCCTCACTAGGACAGAGGTCTTCCAGTTGAGAAAACAAGGAAGTGAATCTGAGGCAAAGATGACATCACAGCAACCATATTATAATCTATTACACAGCTGCATCAGAGGTGATGTCACACTCCCAGAACACCACAGGGACATATTCATTAGGGAGCAACGGTACAGAACATTTGAATAGATACAGTATATCTAGCTGTAATAGAAGTGACTCTCAATGGGAAGTCCAGAGGTTCCAGGAGTGATGACAGCTGATAGAGAGAGCAGCTGGTAGTGACAGCTCCCTCAGACCACAGCACACTGCACCACTCAACAACAACACACTGACTGACAACACAGCAAAACACACAGCGAGGGAGGGAGGCAGGGAGGTAGGGAAGCAGGGAGGGAGGCAGGGAGGCAGGGAGGGAGGGAGGCAGGGAGGCAGGGAAGCAGGGAGGGAAGCAGGGAGGGAGGCAGGGAGGCAGGGAGGGAGGGGGGGAGGGAGGCCTCAAATAGTAGGAAGAAATGAAGATCTCCCTTGGAGCGAAAGTCATTGACTCAGTGGGACTAGAGCTGTAGCTACTGTCTCTATTACACCCACTACACAGTAGGTAGGCTACATTCACACACACACACTCAATAATGTTTCAAGAGTTCTGAAGTAGTACATATAGAGATATTGGTGGCTTGAATCAATCACACATAGCCATGACAGTAGCTTACAGCCAGTAGAGGGGCTCATGCCACCCTCTAGTCTGTTTATGTGTTCATGACTACTGTTGATGATGCACACACACACGCACGCACGCACGCACGCACGCACGCACGCACGCACGCACGCACACACACACACACACACACACACACACACACACACACACACACACACACACACACACACACACACACACACAGTCCTGTTCCCTCCCTGTTGTGCTGATCTCTAACTGACGAGGCTTTGACATTCCTTCCACAGGCCAGGGCGAGGGCTGACAAATGACCCCATGTTCCCCTGGTGTTGCTTGGGCCTCCTTATCCTCCATATCCCCGTTATCCTCCATGCCAACAGATTAGCCCAGAGCTCAGGTCTGCCTGGGAGAATGCCAGTTACCACTCTTATCTCAACTGCACTCAATTAGCCCTCGGCACAGAGAACATTTGAAGCCTCTCAACAGGGGACTGACCAGGGGTCACCAAGGGCTGCGGTGAGGGGGTGGGGGGAGCGGGCGGGGCTAGGGGGGTTGTAATGGCCTTTTAACCCCTCCAAATATAGAGATAAGGGACGAGAATGTGTGTGTGTGTGTGTGTGTGTGCGCGTGCGTGCGTGTGTGTGTGTGTGTGTGCAATGATTCCCTGTGTCATGAGATAATGCTTAGGAAATGTGGAGAGAAGATATTTCAGAGAGATTTCTTCGATATTTCCCTGCTCTCCCTCTCAGTAACATATTGAAATCCAGCTGCCCCCTATGCTCCTGAGCCCTAGGCAGGCCGTTTCCTTCCACCCACTGTCCCAGCACAACCTATTCCCACAACAACACCCACAAACACTAGAACTTTTTGCTCAGACAGTTTATGAGCAGGCCAGCTCAAGAAAATCCAGAGTCCATTTAAGGCCTAACAGTAATGGTGGGGGGGTTAGAAGTGGGCACAGGGCTAAGCGAGGCTAGTCCCTTGACCGACTCCTCGAAAAGAGATTCCAGTAAGCAGAACAGAAAAACACAGTCAGAAACAGACCCTGTACTATACTAGCTAGTCTTCAGAGTTGGGTAACTCTCCCACAGTGTTACTGGAAGACATAAAACCAAGTATAACCCCATGGACAAAATAAACAGGAGCTAACTTCTGTCTAGTCAGATGTTTTATTGTTCAGCTCAGGCGCCTCTGGAGATGTAGAGCATTCATTTAATGAATTCCTCTTTCCTTTAGGCCAATCTCAGGTTATCTGCACCCACAATATGTGCAATATTCACCTTGTGGCGAGTTGAAGTCATTACCAGGACTAATTCAAACACATCTACCTGCAGTAAGGGCATAAAAGGGAAACAGTCAAAGAAGTAAGCTGTTATTGCAGTGAGAGCAGAGTGAGGAGAGTTCACTCAGTGTGCCCAAAGCAAAGTGGCTCTGTCTGACTGGATATAGTAGAGTACAAGGTGTTTGGACTGAAGACCTGTCCTGTCTAATGCACTCCTCCAGGGAAACACTGGCTTCTTTTCTGGGGAACAGCATGTGTCAGCGTTCTGATGGGAGACAGCAGGAGAGAGAGGGAGGGCAAGGGAGAGAGCGGGGGGTGAAGGGAGGAGACGGGGAAGAGAGAAAAAGAGGAGAGAGGAGAGCAGAGAGGAGAGGAGTACGAGGGAAGAAGGCAGAAATGATAAATAGAGAAACAGGGATAAAAGGGGACAGAGAGAGAGAGGTAAGAAGGAGAGAGAAGAGAGAGAATTTACCCTCTGGCAGGTCTCAGTGTGTCTGGCGGATGTTCCCCTCCTTTTAAGGCAGTGGTGATGCTCTGATGCTCAGCTCTGTAGCGGTGAAGAGCTGTGAAAAGCAAACTCACACTTCTCCACATCTACACTGCTCTTAATCCCCCCCACCACCCTCCAATCCATCACTTCAGATTCTCTGCAACCCAGCCTCCACCCCATCACGGCATCTTCTCTCCTCCACCCCTCTAACCCACTACTGCTCATCCATCTCTCCATCCCTCCATCATTCAGACACACCTCTGAGGAGGGTGAGGAGGTTCTATTATGCCACTCCATCACTTTATCGTCCAGAGATACGGCCTTATCATTCTGTCAACACCTCCATGTTGGTATCAACCATCCCTCTCCCATCTATCCACCTATCATAGCTCTGCTGCACTGCGAAATCACTTGGTCAATGGGTAAGTCTAAATTTGTTTATTTTTTATTTAACCAGGTAAGTCAGTTAAGAACAAATTCTTATTTACAATGACAGCCTACCCTGGCGACGCCGGGCCAATTGTGCGCTACCCTATGGTTCTCCCAACTCCCAATGTGATACACATCTGGTCAAAGGTAATGCACTGTGGGGATGGAAAGAGAAGAGTGGAGTGGAGTGGAGTGGAGTGGAGTGGAGTGGAGGGGAGGGGAGGGGAGGGGAGGGGAGGGGAGGGACTGAGACCAGGTGCTAGTGACCTGCTGTGTTTCATCCTCAATCAGCCCGACACTCTGACTGAACAAGAGAGCTGATGACAGAAGCCGATGACTGCCTCTTGAACATGTCTTCAAGTCGGAGCACTGTCACAGTGAGAAAGTGTAATACTGGAACACCCCAAATCATCTAACATGGTACTGTCCTGCAAATGATTAAGCATTTTACATTTTTGCAAAATGTGGAATATGTGAGGCAAATTCAATGGATTTATCAGATGAACCTGACACTTGTTACAGTAGTACCCCAGATAGAGAGAATCTGATTATATAATAGGACCCGAAAGTATAAGGTAGGATGATGTCACTTGCACATCGTATAGCCAGCTAGACAGCTAGCTTGCTGAGATTAGGTTTTCAGTTAACACATTGTATTTTTCCTATGGGTGCCATAATGTTGAAAACATTGTCAATACATTGTCATTTGAACTTCCTCTGCTGATTGTCCACTTGGTTGGACATTTAAGACAAAATTAACTGACTTTCAAAAATGCTTGAGACGGAAGAGGAAGTGAGACATCCAACATTTTTTCTGGTTACATTAAGGTACTAAGTAGGTCAAGGTACTAAGTAGACCAGAGCCAGCTGCTATCGCATTGGTGTCTATGGGAGAGCCACCCCCTTAAGTAGACCAAAACTGATTTTTTTTTTGTAAATGGCCTGAGTGAACTATCTTCAATTATCCACCATCTTTGGTTTCATTCACCTGAGGCATGCGCACACTATGTAAACACGTGCACGAGACCTGCTAATGTTAACCATCATCTGCATATTTACATCTTGTGCGCATGCCTTAGTTGATAGAAACAAAACCATCAGTAGGACTAGGCCCACCAACATTTTAATGAATATTTTGTCTCAAATTTCCAACTTCAAAAGGATCAACCAAGTGGACAACCAGCAGAATAAGTTCAAATCAAATGACAGTTTATTCAACATTCTGACTTGTATGGACTTCAAGGGGATCTTTCTATTTTCGGGCATCTAGCTATTTAGAGGGGAGTGTGAAAGGCTAGGCCTACGTCACGTTGGACATTTCCCTCCATTTCTCCCCACACAGACTGATCGTTTGGTACAAACATTGTTGGGGGTGGCAGGTAGCCGAGTGGTTAGAGTGTTGGGTCAGTAACCGAAAGATTGCTGGATCGAATCCCCTAACTAACAAGGTAAAATCTGTTGTTCTGCCCCTGAACAAGGCAGTTAACCCACTGTTCCCCGGTAGGCCGTCATTGTAAATAAGAATTTGTTCTTAACTGACTTGCCTACTTAAATAAAAAAATTGTTGATTAGGGTATTTTGCTAACCTAACTACGCTATTGCTAGTCCCTTCAAATATCCTTTATTATACCATGTAAAATAACAAACACCAGAGTCTGGTTATCATTATCATTACTTACACACGTTTAGCATTGTTTAGTCTTTGTTTGTTATACCAACCCGCTAGGCTACTCACCAACTCCCCTGTGAACCAGCTCCTAGGTGAGCACACAACATCACGTTCAAGGCTTTATGTCGCAGGTTTTATTTATTTTAACAGGAAGTCATGCTGAGACCAAGGTCTCTTTCACAGATGCGCCCTGTATGCACATCAACACACATCAATATACACATCAATATACACATCAATATTAACATCAATACACGAAAAGCAAAACACAATTATTGAAAACAAACACATCAAAAGAAATCAAATTTTATTGGTCACATACAATTATTTAGCAGATGTTATTGTGGGTGTAGTGAAAAGCTTGTGTTCCTAGCTCCAATGGTGCAGTAGTATCTAACAGTGGACAACAATACACACTAATCTTCAGTAAAAGATCCCCGATCAGCCTCCTGAATTGCCCTAGATGGCCTAGGTTGCATGCCTCTCGTGGTTTCTTCCATTTCAGAGGTGTATACGAAGTTTATTATAAACACTAATGTTAATGCAAATTATACCTTTGTTTTCATTAATTAACAAGTTAATATTGAACATTGTAATGTAAAGTGTGCATTGCCGTTAGTGTATTAGAACTGTTCATTGAGAATGTACCTGTTTAACTGTGTGAATGTTCCATGTCAGGTTATGGCAGGCCCTTTTAGGATGCTTGCGGTCTTCTCATTCAGGTGAGCTGCTTCATAACATGCTGTTACTAAAGCTGCCATACACAGACATGTGAGTTCATGCGGGTTTGGCCCCGTGTTTGAGGTGTTTAACCTTTTTATTCGAGTCAAGGTAACTTGCTATTGGCCAAATTATTATTTTGCAACAAGTTAGAGGTCAAAATTTGTTCCATTCTGTCACGGCCGTCGAAAGAAGTGGACCAAAGCGCAGCGTGGTTAGCGTACATATTCCTTTTATTTAGAATGACGCCGACAAAACAATAAACAATACAAAAACGACCGTGAAGCTTAAGGGCTATAGTGCCAGAAACAAAGACAACTACCCACACTGAAAGGAGGGAAAAAGGCTAGCTAAGTATGGTTCCCAATCAGAGACAACGATAGACAGCTGTCCCTGATTGAGAACCATACCTGGCCAAAACAAAGAAATACAAAAACATAGAAAATAGAACCAAAAACCCAAATCACACCCTGACCAAACCCAAAATAAAAAGCTCTCTAAGGTCAGGGCGTGATAGTACCCCCCCCCCCCCCCCTCCCCCCCAAAAGGTGCGGACTCCGGCCGCAAAACCTGAACCTATAGGGGAGGGTCTAGGTGGGCATCTATCTGCGGTGGCGGCTCTGGTGCGGGACGTAGACCCCGCTCCACCTCTGGCTCACCCCACTTTGGTGGCGCCTCTGGTGCGGGGCCCCCCAGACTGGGCACCCTCGTTGCGGGCCCCGGACTGGGCACCCTCGTTGCGGGCCCCGGACTGGGCACTCTTGTTGCGGGCCCCGAACTGGGCACCCTTGTTGCGGGCCCCGGAACGGGGTCCATCGCTGGAGACTCCGGACTGGAGACCGTCGCTGGAGACTCCAGACTGGGGACCCTCACTGATGGGAGGAGACGTATAGACAGCCTGGTGCGTGGGGCTGCCACAGAGCCCACCAGGCTGGGGAGACATACAGGAGGCCTAGTCCTTAGAGGCACAGGATGAACCGGGCTGTGGAGGAGCACTGGAGATCTGGTGCTTACCACGTGCATCTCTCCTTTTGGCTGCATGCCCACTTTAGCCCGGCACGTGCGGGAAGCTGGAACAGGCCGCACTGGGTTCTCCTGGCGAACTGGGGATACCGTGCGTAGAGCTGGCGCAGGATAACCCGGTCCGAAGAGACGCACCGGAGACCAGGAGCGCTGAGCCGGCACAATCCCTCCTGGCTGAATGCCAACTCTAGCACGGCAACTGCGGGGAGCTTGCAGAGAGCGCACCGGGCTATGAGAGCACACTGGAGACACACGGCGCAGAGCCGCATAACCTGGTGCCTGACTAGTCACTCTCTCCCCACGGTAAGCACGGGGAGTTGGCTCAGGTCTATAACCTGACTCCGCCAATCTCCCCGTGTTCCCCCCCCCAAAAAAATATTTGGGGGCTGCCTCTCGTGCCTGCTTCGCTAACTTGCCTCCTCATATCGCCGCCGCTCTACTTTCGCTGCCTCCAGTTCCTCCCTTGACCGGCGATACTCCCCAGCCTGCCTCCAGGGTCCCTTACCGTCCAGGATCTCCTCCCATGTCCAGGAGTGTAACGGCTGATTTCCTCCTCTTCGATTGAAGAGGAGGTGTAGGGATCGGACCAAGACGCAGAGTGGAAAGTGTCCATCATTTATTATAAATAAACTGAACACTAACATGAAACAAAATAACAAATAGAATACAACCGAAAAACAGTCCCGTGTGGTGCGAATACTGACACGAAAGACAAACACCCACAAACACACACGTGAACCCCGGCTGCCTAAGTATGATTCTCAATCAGGGACAACGATTGACAGCTGCCTCTGATTGAGAATCATACCAGGCCGAACGCACAAAACCCCAACATAGAAAACAACACATAGACAACCCACCCAACTCACGCCCTGACCATACTAAATAAATACAAAACAAGAGAAAACAGGTCAGGAACGTGACAAGGAGTCCCTTTCACCACGCTGCTTGGTCCTTTGGTGGTGGGAAGTTCTGTCACGGCCGTCGAAAGAAGTGGACCAAAGCGCAGCGTTGTGAGCGTACATATTCCTTTTATTTAGAATGACGCCGACAAAACAATAAACAATACAAAAACGACCGTGAAGCTTAAGGGCAATAGTGCCACAAACAAAGACAACTTCCCACACAGAAAGGAGGGAAAAGGGCTACCTATGTATGGTTCCCAATCAGAGACAACGATAGACAGCTGTCCCTGATTGAGAACCATACCCGGCCAAAACAAAGAAATACAAAAACATAGAAAATAGAACATAGAATGCCCACCCAAATCACACCCTGACCAAACCCAAAATAGAAACATAAAAAGTTCTCTAAGGTCAGGGCGTGACACATTCTTTTTTTATTATTTAACCTAGATTTTGTAAATAATAATGTCTGGACCCTGTCCTGATCGTCACCTGGACTCTAAAGAAGCAACACTTATTTCTCCAGAGGTTAGAACAGGTGGAGAGGATTTTGAACGTTCCTCTTAGTAAGGCTGAGTGCTTCAGTGTGTTAATGCAGCAATGTTTAAACAACGTAATAAAAACACACACTTCAGTCTCAGCTCTCTCTGAGACATTACAGGGAAATGTTTCTCTTCTTCCCTTCAAAGGTTCTCTGAGCAGAACGGTTTTCATTAAAAACGCATTTCACATTGGAAAGCACTTGCTGTATATTACAGACTTACACCAGTCTATTTTCAGACAGACTTTTATCTCTGAGCAAAATTAATGAAAGAAGAATTTAGAGGTGGTGGTGTCAGACAATACCTTTGTCATTATACTGTATTACTACAATATTATGTTGGTGTGTATATGTGTGCTTGTATGCTTTCACTCATGCCAGTGTGTGCGTGTGTGTGTGTGTGTGTGTGTGTGTGTGTGTGTGTGTGTGTGTGTGTGTGTGTGTGTGTGTGTGTGTGTGTGTGTGTGTGTGTGTGGTGTGTGTGTGTGTGTGTGTGTGTGTGTGTGTGTGTGTGTGTGTGTGTGTGTGTGTGTGTGTAAAACATAGTGATTGTGGCAGTGACCTCAGCCCTCTTAGCTTCATGTGTGTTCCACGTGTTCCAGCCACATTCTTACAAATATTTATGCCTGGTGTGAAACGCTCTTGATCTCTCTCCTCTATTTACTCTCCTCCTCCTTTACTCTCCCACTCTCACACTGACCTTTATTCATCCTGACTGAGACTGACAGGAGGAGGAGGGGACAGAGGGACAGAGGGACAGAGAGAGAGAGAAACAGAGGAGAGAGTGAGAATGAGAGAGTGAGAGAGTGAGAGTGAGATTGAGAGAGTGAGAGAGAGGAAAGAAAGGGAGAGTGAGAGAGAGAGTGTGAGTGAGTGAGTGAGTGAGTGAGTGAGTGAGTGAGTGAGTGAGTGAGTGAGTGAGTGAGTGAGTGAGTGAGTGAGAGAGAGAGAGAGAGAGAGAGAGAGAGAGAGAGAGAGAGAGAGAGAGAGAGAGAGGGGAAAGAAATGGAGAGTGAGAGAGTGAGAGTCAGAGAGAGGAAAGAAAGTGAGAGTAATAGAGTGTGAGAGTGAGAGAGTGAGAGAGTGAGAGAGAGTGAGAGTGAGATTGAGAGAGAGGAAAGAAAGGGAGAGTGAGAGAGTGAGAGAGAGAGTGTGAGTGAGAGAGAGGAAAGAAATGGAGAGTGAGAGAGTGAGAGTGAGAGTGATAGAGTGTGAGAGAGAGAGAGAGAGAGAGAGAGAGAGAGAGAGAGAGAGAGAGAGAGAGTGTGAGTGTGTGAGTGTGTGAGTGAGTGAGTGAGTGAGTGAGTGAGTGAGTGAGTGAGTGAGTGAGTGAGTGAGTGAGTGAGTGAGTGAGAGAGAGAGAGAGAGGAAAGAGAGAGAGAGAGATAGAGTGAGAGAGTGAGAGAGAGAGTGAGTGAGAGTGAGAGAGAGGAAAGAAAGGGAGAGTGTGAGAGAGAGAGAGAGAGAGAGTGAGAGTAAGATTGAGAGAGTGAGAGAGTGAGAGTGAGAGTGAGGGAGTGAGAGTGAGAGTGAGGGAGTGAGAGTGGGAGTGAGAGAGTGAGAGTGAGAGAGTGGGGAAAGAAAGGGAGAGCGAGAGTGAGAGAGAGATTGAGAGTGAGAGAGTGAGAGTGTGAGGGTGAGGAAAGAAAGGGAGAGTGAGAGTGAGAGAGAGTGGGAGTGAGAGAGTGAGAGAGTACGTGAGAGAGTGGGGGAGAGAGTGAGAGTGAGAGAGTGAGAGGGGGGAAAGAAAAGGGAGAGTGAGAGAGATAGTGTGAGAGTGAGAGAGTGAGTGAGAGAGTGAGAGAGAGGAAAGAAAAGGGAGAGTGAGAGATAGTGTGAGAGTGAGAGAGAGTGTGAGAGAGAGAGTGAGAGAGAGGAAAGAAAGGGAGAGTGAGAGAGTAAGAGAGGGAGTGAGAGAGTGAGAGAGAGGAAAGAAAGGGAGAGTGAGAGAGTGAGAGAGAGAGAGAGAGAGAGAGAGAGAGAGAGAGAGAGAGAGAGAGAGAGAGAGAGAGAGAGAGAGAGAGAGAGAGAGAGAGAGAGAGAGAGAGAGAGAGAGAGTGTGAGAGTGAGAGGAGAGGAGAAAGGGAGAGAGATGTGTGAGAGCAAGTAAGAGAAAAAGCAAGTGAGAGGGGAGAGAGTGAGGAAGAAAGTAAAGAATGAAAGATAAAGACAAAGAGAAAGCACAGTGATGGAGTGAGAGCCAGAAGAAGGAGGGGGAGGAGTGCTCACTTTGATGGATGACTTGTCATCTCGGAGAAATCAAAAGCCCAATCTAGTGAGCTCTCTTTTAGAGAAAGCCGCAAAGTGCGGCAGCCCCGCAATGAGGCACATTGGGCTAATTGTAGAGTCATTGAAGATGTGTTGACGTCTGACTGAGTGTTAGGTACGGAGGGAACCGAGAGGGTGGAGGTGTAATGATCCCCACTTGATTTCTAAATTGTACAGTGTCAGACGATACACTGATGCCCTGCTTCAATGCACCATGCAGGCCTCTGGAGTTGGAGGAAACATAGTGATTGAGTTACAAGACAGACACTGGTGGATTCTGATCAATGAGGCCCCAGGTGATGTTTAACCATAGTGAGTGATTGTGTTTTATAAACCCCATCAGTTGTGTCAGTGTGTGGCCCCTGTGTAACACTCCGGAGAGGTCCTGTCATTGGGACTGGAGCTGGGGTTAGACTCCCTCATTAATCCCACTTCATCTAGTTAGTGCTCAAGGCATAAAGGTGTCTTTTAGTCATGAGTCATCTGAGGGGTGGGAAAGTGTATTCTCAAAACACAGAAATCATGTAATATACACTGCTCAAAAAAATAAAGGGAACACTTAAACAACACAATGTAACTCCAAGTCAATCACACTTCTGTGAAATCAAACTGTCCACTTAGGAAGCAACACTGATTGACAATAAATTTCACATGCTGTTGTGCAAATGGAATAGACAAAAGGTGGAAATTATAGGCAATTAGCAAGACACCCCCAATAAAGGAGTAGTTCTGCAGGTGGTGACCACAGACCACTTCTCAGTTCCTATGCTTCCTGGCTGATGTTTTGGTCACTTTTGAATGCTGGTGGTGCTTTCACTCTAGTGGTAGCATGAGACGGAGTCTACAACCCACACAAGTGGCTCAGGTAGTGCAGCTCATTCAGGATGGCACATCAATGCGAGCTGTGGCAAGAAGGTTTGCTGTGTCTGTCAGCGTAGTGTCCAGAGCATGGAGGCGCTACCAGGAGACAGGCCAGTACATCAGGAGACGTGGAGGAGGCCGTAGGAGGGCAACAACCCAGCAGCAGGACCGCTACCTCCGCCTTTGTGCAAGGAGGAGGAGGAGGAGCACTGCCAGAGCCCTGCAAAATGACCTCCAGCAGGCCACAAATGTGCATGTGTCTGCTCAAACGGTCAGAAACAGACTCCATGAGGGTGGTATGAGGGCCCGACGTCCACAGGTGGGGGTTGTGCTTACAGCCCAATACCGTGCAGGACGTTTGGCATTTGCCAGAGAACACCAAGATTGGCAAATTCGCCACTGTCACCCTGTGCTCTTCACAGATGAAAGCAGGTTCACACTGAGCACATGAGCACATGTGACAGACGTGACAGAGTCTGGAGACGCCGTGGAGTACGTTCTGCTGCCTGCAACATCCTCCAGCACGACCGGTTTGGCGGCGGGTCAGTCATGGTGTGGGGTGGCATTTCTTTGGGGGGCCGCACAGCCCTCCATGTGCTCGCCAGAGGTAGCCTGACTGCCATTAGGTACCGAGATGAGATCCTCAGACCCCTTGTGAGACCATATGCTGGTGCGGTTGGCCCTGGGTTCCTCCTAATGCAAGACAATGCTAGACCTCATGTGGCTGGAGTGTGTCAGCAGTTCCTGCAAGAGGAAGACATTGATGCTATGGACTGGCCCGCCCGTTCCCCAGACCTGAATCCAATTGAGCACATCTGGGACATCATGTCTCGCTCCATCCACCAACGCCACGTTGCACCACAGACTGTCCAGGAGTTGGCAGATGCTTTAGTCCAGGTCTGGGAGGAGATCCCTCAGGAGACCATCCGCCACCTCATCAGGAGTATGCCCAGGCGTTGTAGGGAGGTCATACAGGCACGTGGAGGCCACACACACTACTGAGCCTCATTTTGACTTGTTTTAAGGACATTACATCAAAGTTGGATCAGCCTGTAGTGTGGTTTTCCACTTTAATTTTGAGTGTGACTCCAAATCCAGACCTCCATGGGTTGATAAATTTGATTTCCATTGATAATTTTTGTGTGATTTTGTTGTCAGCACATTCAACTATGTAAAGAAAAAAGTATTTAATAAGAATATTTCATTCATTCAGATCTAGGATGTGTTATTTTAGTGTTCCCTTAATTTTTTGGAGCAGTGTATATCTAGAATGTAGAGGAAGCCAGTTTACAGTATTGAGATGCAGCCCTATGTGAGCGCGGAGGGGCTGGCGTATGATATTACGTTCTTGGGAGTCACTCTACTTGTCTGTACCATATCAGGCTAGAGGGGGGTGTTGTGGAGGGGAGGGGGGATGATAATCCCCCAGTATGTTTACATGAGGACACCTCCCTGTGGAGAGACTGAGGACCTCCAGGTCAGGCCCCCCACGGTGGGAAAGAGAGACCCCAGCTCTGTGAGCTCTGGCCTGGGGAGAGGTTAATGGTGCTCCCCATGGCTCCACTACTGTATGACTGTAAGCGCCCTCACTGCAGTGATAATGTGACTTCTGAAGGGTTACTGCACTCTGTAAGGTCCTTCTCTCTAGGGGACTGCTGTAGCTTATCTACTGCACTGGTGTAGATGATGATGGGGTTTATCTCTCTATGGAACAGAAATATGCTACTGTATTCCATCAGATGAAAACACGATTCTCCTCTCCCTATCCAGTCTGCAGCCTCTGCATGTGTTCTGGGACTCTCACAAAAAGCCAGATGTAGCAGCAGAATTCCTCTCCTATGTGTTGGCTGGCTGTGGATCAGGCCTTATGATCATTAGTGGACCTGGTATTGGAAACCCAGGGATCTCTGCTAACACTCCGCCGTTTATTCACCAAGAAAGAACACAGCTATTCTCTGATTTTAATCGCTGCCATTTTATTCTGTTTTAAATGGCAGCTGTCAAAATATCAGGCCGTTGTGAGGGGTGCAGAGCACGTTCCATACCTCTGTCCATAAATGGTGGGCTGACCACGGTATGTTGGAGACCAACATCCTCCTCCATCAGCCCGACCTTGCTGGAGGGCTATGGGAGACACAATGAATCTACGTCAATGAGATGTTTGCACCCCTATACTCACTCTGATACCCCTTCTCTGTAGTGTCTTTGTGAACAGCTGGCCTTCAACCCACCTCCAACAATCACCAGATGGAGGTGCTCATGTCAGAGACAAAAGAGAGAGAGGGAGTCGGAGTGAGAGAATAGGAGGGTTAGAAAGAGAGAGCGAAGGAAAGCGGGAGAGATAGAGAGAGAAGCTGTTCTCTCTTTGTGCCAGCACATGACATTACAGCACTCCCAGCTTCCATTAGAGCCTAATAAATGAAGGCCTAACGAGGCAGAGTGGGTGGGAAACGAGAGAGGGGGGTGGGGTGGAACCCTGCCACCCCACTCCTCTGTCAACCTCATCAGGAACACTCGAAGGAGGGGGAAGGAGTATGGAAGGGGGAGAGGGGCGATGCAAGGGTGGGGCGAGGTGAAAAACCTCTCGACCCATTAGAGAAATCAGGCTGGGACTCTAAAAACACCCGGGGAGCAGAGGGGCTGAGTCGCACTGGTGTAAACAGTGGGTGGGTGGCAGCCCCCGAGCGCACTGACGGCCAGTGGCGGCCATGATGGATCTGTGGAGTTATCTCATTTTCCACTGTTTTAATTAGAGGCCAGGCTGAGCCCCGGCAGCTGGCTCCGCTGTACCGACTCCTGCTGCCTGACAGAGAAAAATGTCGGCCGACTACGCTGCCAAGCTCAGGCTGAGGTTCGGACTGTACAGAGAAAAAAAACACAACTTATGGGATGCAGAACCTGAGGTTTCCGGGCAGAGTGCACATGTTCTTTGTTTCTCTTTCTATTTCTTTATTTTCTTTGATTTCTGTTGTTTTGTTAATCTCTTTCACAATGTGTTTTGCTTTTCAGAATCTTTTTTTAAATGAGAAAACCCTGTGTTCATAATTAAGCTAGTGAGGTAGCAATTACCTGTAGCTATACGGCTAAATAAAGCTACGCCACTTTGGAGACAATGACAGGATGATTAAAGGTATCAGGTGTCTGACCACACTATGTCCTCACGGTCATATGCATAAAGATACCCTATCATTAGATGGCACACGCAGGTGGTTAGATGGTGGAGCACAATGCCAACCCGCTGGCATGTTTATAAAGCCATAGAGATGGGAGTCAAATGAGGTTCTGAGACAAGGGGTTAAATGCCTTACACAGTGGTACAGGTCAGAGAATGGGTACTCATTGGAAGGGTAGTGTAGAAACAGGCACCTCTCTCACCCATCAAATAAAATGTATTTATGCCAGATAAATAAATACATCTCAAAAATGTTAACTTGATCCTGTGACTTGTTAACACAGGTATAAACAGATAATTAGTTTGGCACCATTTAAACTTCGATACCAATGTTATTTATGAAACTAATGACCACACTCATTAATTTACTTATTTTCTAATGTTTTCATGATTAATGTTGGTTGTTTTAATTAATTACAATAAAGGAAACCCTTATGAGGAAATTCCATTATCATCATCATGAATGATCATTTTGTAATATTCATTATCACAGTAATAAATACAAAGCATTTCACCAGAGTTTTTGCAAAAGGGGATGACCTGAAAAACACACAAATAACTATGTTAAGAAAATCACCAGGTACATTTTCAGAAGTATCACATCAAGTCCATGCCTGGAGCCATTAAGCATGATAAAAACGTCTGCGTTACCCAAA
The DNA here is from genome assembly GCF_016432855.1 of Salvelinus namaycush. Classification (NCBI taxonomy): domain Eukaryota; kingdom Metazoa; phylum Chordata; class Actinopteri; order Salmoniformes; family Salmonidae; genus Salvelinus; species Salvelinus namaycush. The sequence continues at coordinate 16,012,630 of NC_052336.1, read as the reverse complement.
CAGAACTGAGGCTGCACTCCTTATGATGATGAACTTAACTTGCCTGGGTAAAAAAAGAATCTGAGGCAGCAAACCTGAACTTTGTTGTAAATTTGTGTGGTGTCCATGCAATTCATTTGAGCTGCGACGTTGCCCATAAATTCACTCCTTTGGATCAGGGGTAGAGAGGATAGTGGGTGTGGGAGGATAGTGGGTGTGGGAGGATAGTGGGTGTGGGAGGATAGTGGGTGTGGGAGGATCGTGGGTGTGGGAGGATAGTGGGTGTGGGAGGATAGTGGGTGTGGGAGGATAGACGGCTTTAGAGAGCGGTTGGCTCTCCCCATAAAACCTGTTGACATCTGACTTCTGAGGTGATGGGATGAAATGTTCAACTAGACCGCTTCGGCCAGAAAACGGGATAGCAAGCAATTATTTAAATGCTGCATTTCTCGCTCGCTGAAAAATGGAGAGAATAGAGGGATGGGTGAGGAAGAGTGTAAAAGTTTTACAGAACACTGGAGAGAAAATAAAATCCTGCCATCGTTGTTTACACTGGAACCGCCAAATTATGGAGTGTGTGTGTGTTCCATTGTCTTCCACATGAGCTACATGAGGGTCAACACTGACTTAGGCTTCTGGGGGATATCTTCAGTACACCACGGTCAGAAAATCACTGAAAATGATATTGTTCATCAAAGTATTGATTGCATCAAAATAATTTTGATAATTCTGAATTTGAACGTGGCAAATGTTTACTTTCTTTGGTAGGTAGAGAAAAAATTTACATTATTTTCAGGCATGGTTAGGTTAAATCTAGTTTACTTCACATTCACTTTAGAAATTAAATGGAATGCAGAATTACAATTTGACAGTAACCATAATGAAGATAGCTAAGACCAAACAAAAGATGTGAGCCATAATTGAGATTATTCTGTAAATTACTAGATACAATACATTTGAATGGTCATTCAGGCAGCACCAACAGCTGCTCTAGACTGGCGACATATACATCCAAATAGCAGACAGATCCATCATCTTTAACATGTGGGGACAGCTGGACACTTACTTTAGGCAGAGTGCTAATTCAAATCAAACATGTTTATCAAGGAAGAGACACAAGCACAAATTGCATACTAAAGAAGTCATGGGCTTCACTAAAACCGCTTGATGCACGCACGCACGCACGCACGCACGCACGCACGCACGCACGCACGCACGCACACACACACACACACACACACACACACACACACACACACACCCACCCACCCTGGGGACAGGTGCTTTATGACCGTAGGAAGGTTATTAATGTGTGTATTGACCTTCACCATGTAGTGGACTTCCTGCTCTCCCAGTCAGTCCAGGAACCTGCCTCAACACAACAATACAATAACTGGACTGTAACCTTTACACAAACCCAACCTTACACTTTACTCCCCCACCTTATCACTGGTCAACCATGCCCAAGCACCAAGCACTCCCTCCCCCTCCCTACAGTACCTCCCTGTTACCTCCCTCCATCCCCTTTCCATCCTTTCCTCCCTCTCTCCCTTCAGAATGCATGACTCTTATCTCTCTCCAAGGGAGACCTTGAACACTACATCTTTCCCTCTAAACCTTAACCAGTATAGAACTATGGCACTGTTGCACTAGCAGTAAAGCCACGTTGTGGAGTATCCCACATACATGTGAACTTGGGGATACCAAAGAAAATCACATTCCCAGGGCCTTTTAGACATGGGAAGAATTTGCACATTCTACTGTGTGACTCAATGCTACACAGACGCACAACCTCTCGCCTGGACACACACACACACACACACACACACACACACACACACACACACACACACACACACACACACACACACACACACACACACACACACACACACACACACACACACACACACACACACACACACACACACACATTCAGTAAAGAACATCCAGTAAGGAGGAGCAGTAGTCTAAGAGAGTACATCTTGGTCTGCACCACTGGATTCCAAACAGCCCAGTGTTATGACAGAGGTTTACTGATGAATGCCCTTAAACTGGGGGGAGCACACACACACACACACACGCACGCACGCACGCACGCACGCACGCACGCACGCACGCACGCACACGCACACACACACACACACACACACACACACACACACACACACACACACACACACATCCCACTGATATCTTCCTCCTTAATGCTGGGTGTCCAGATGGGGCTCATCCCTGCCAGAGGACTTCATCTTCACTGTTTATTTCTCTTTATCTGGCCTTTGTTAAGGACTGCCTACCTCTATTAATAGACTGGGATAGCTACATGTGTTTAGAGAGAGAGATGTGTGTGTGTCCGAACGTGTGTGCGTTTATCTGCATGGGTGTGTGTGTGTGTGTGTGGCCATTGGCCTGTCTCAGAGTTTGAACTTGCTGACCTGTGCAGGTGTGCCTCTCCTCTCCTCAGCCCCGTCCTGCCTGGTCCAGACATCTGTTTGTACACATGAAGAGTTACTGTCAGCCACAGCAGGATGTTTAGTGTCTGGAAGTGTGTGTATGTGCACATATTTTTGAAGCGTGCAATGTGTGTGTTTGTAAGTATATATGTGTGTGTGTGTGTGTGTCTGTCTGGTCTGTGTGTTTAGGACCAGCAAACCCGAGATAATGTTTTGATGTTTTCATTAAGTGGACGTAAGGGAAATTACTTTCTCTTCATCTCCCTCCATCTTTTGTCCCCTTTATGTCGTATGAGTCATATGGTCAACTAGGAGGAGTAGTGTGAATTCATTGAAGTTGATGATGTCTCCTATATGCATTGCTACCATCATAATGGCTCAAGAGGGAAAAAACACATTTGAAACTGAGAAAATGGTGGAACAATTGAATGGGGGGACGTAGTGAGGAGGAGTTGAGACTAATTTGACCATTGTCTTCCTCTTCACATTCACATTTTCCACATTTACCGTTTGGCTCCTATGATGCCTGGTGGACGAATGCTGGGTGAGTAATCAGGCAGGGAGGGAGGGAGAGAGAGAAAGAGAAAAAAGACAGAGACAGAGAGAAACAGAAAAAGCAGAGTGAGTTAGCTCCCTGGGCGCCCTCACTCCATGTGCGATCATTTGGGTTGATTTGGATTAATGCTTTAATTGGGAAACACACACAGACCGTGAACATCTGCACCCCATAGCTCTGGAGCCGCCGCAAAGACAAACCCCCTTGCTGCGTCACACTGCCAGAACCCCCCCCCAGAAACACAGGCACTTAGAGAAAAGGTCCCGTGTGAGAGAGACAGGGGCGTAATGACAGTACAGACAGGCTGGCCTTTGTGGATGGAATCATGATCATTATGGTGGCACTGCCAACCCACAGGTAAAATCACACACACACACACACACACACACACACACACACACACACACACACACACACACACACACACACACACACACACACACACACACACACACACACACACACACACACATACACACACACTACAGTTTCAAATCACACAGATGCCCACTCACATATACATACACATGCATGGGCATGACCACATACTCACACATTCGCACCCACCATAGTCTTACAGAGGTTCCCAGCACCAGAGCAGCATATCTGCACATCTGTTTTCACAGTGGTTTCTCAATGCCATTCTGACCCGCGCATACAAAAGGAATCCAGCTCTGATTCATTTACAGTTCCCTTAAATTACATTAGCTTGTTAAATACATGACCCCTTAGACTTGACAATTTCTATTAAATCATTTTACTGTTTTAATTCCTGGGAACAAGCCCAGTGAAAAAAAAGACAGTTGGCAGGGAGGCTGGAGGGGTCAAAAGTCAAACAAACATTTTATTTCCATGATGGCCGCCAATATGGTTAGAGCCATATGGGGCTGTATGTGGCAAAGCCTCATTATTTGGCATGGCTGGTCCCTGTAGCTTCACACACTGGGGCATATAACAGTTTACAGCAAAGTTTACACATCTCCCATGGACACGGCTGTAATATACAGTCAAACTGCTGAGGAAGGATATGCTGTCTGAGAGTCTGGCTACAGTCAGCTGTCTGTATCTACACTGAGTGCCCAAACATTAGGAACACCTTCTCTTTCCATGACATAGACTGACCAGGTGAATCCAGGTGAACGCTATGATACCTTTTTGATGTCACCTGTTACATCCACTTCAATCAGAGTAGATGAAGGGGAGGAGACAGGTTGAAGAAGGATTTTTAAGCCTTGAGACAACTGAGACATGGATTGTGTATGTGTGCCATTCAGAGGGTGAATGGGCAAGACAAAAGATGTAAGTGCCTTTGGTAGTTTGGTAGTAGATGCAGGTGGTATGGTAGTAGGAGTCAAACGCACCGGTTTGAGTGTGTCAAGAAATGCAATGTTGCTGGGTTTTTCACGCTCAACAGTTTCCTGCGTGTATCAAGAATGGTCACCACCTTAAGGACATCTAGCCAACTTGACACAACTATAGGAAGCATTGGAGTTAACATGGGCCAGCATCCCTGTGGAACGCTTTTGACACCTTGAATTGATGCAGTTCTGAGGGCAAAAGGGGGTACAACTCAATATTAGATAGGTGTTCCTAATGTTTTGTGCACTCAGTATATATTAGGAGAGAATGAGGACTTGTCTCCAGGTGTTTCAGTGCACCACAAGAGGGTGGGCTCCGCCAGTGAATTCTGCTACTAATTCCGTTAATCCAATTGCATGAACAAATCAAACAATTCAAATGGAATTGCTTTCTTGAAAGGTAAAATCCAACCAAAAATGTTGGTTATGTAAAGTGCCTTCAGAGAGTATTCACACCCCTTGACTTATTCCACATTTTGTTGTGTTAAAGCCAGAATATTAAATGTATTAAATTGAGATTGAGTGTCATTGGCCTACACACAATACCTCATAATGGACTTCTGTTTTTCGAAATGTTGACAAATTCAAAATCTGAAATGTCTTGAGTCAATAAGTATTCAACTCCTTTGTTATGGCAAGAGTAAAGAAGTTAAGGAGTAAACAAGTGCTTAACAAGTCACATCATAAGTTGCATGGAATCACTCTGTTTAAAATGATTTTTGAATGACTACCTCATCTCTATACCCCCCCACATACAATTATCTGTAACATCCCTCAGTCGAGCAGTGAATTTCAAACACAGATTCAACCAGAAAGACCAGGGAGGTTATCCAACGCATCACATTGAAGGGCACCTATTTGTAAATGGGTAAAAAAAAACTCCTCCTCTGTGGTCTTCTAGTGGTGTATGATGGCATCTACATATTTGTCAGGCACAACATGGGAAGACACAAGGGAATGACTCTGACACACACCCTTCTATAATCCTATGCCCCCCCCCCCCCCCCCCCCCCACACACACACACAGACACACACACACAGACACACACAAACACACACACACACACACACACACACACACACACACACACACACACACACACACTCTCTTCATCGTTGTCCCTGGTCGCTGGAGCCCCATGGTGCCCATAAAGAGAGGGGCAGTAAAAAGTTAAACGGTTAGATGGGAAGTTAGTGGCCTGTCTCTCTAAGTGCATCTGAAACGTTACCACTGTGGCCACTCATGACCAGGCTGGCCTTTCTCTCTTTTACAACAGGCTGCTTTACTAACTCTGTTTGACAGCCAAGCAGTAAGACCACCTGACGCTTTTGTTTCTCAGACTCTCTCTCACCACCCATGGGTTTGTAAAATGGTTGAAAAGGTTTGGGGGACTGAGCCTGTTATGTTCTGAACAGAGGGACAGGGTTTTGTTGAAAGCAGGTGACTCTGCACCAACACACACACACGTACACTCACACTCAGAGACAATCGTGAGAACGCTGTGTAATGTGATGACAAATAAAGGTGTGTTTCCTCTGCTACGCTGCCCGTCTATATGAGTCAGAGACCCTAGAGGACTGTGTGTCCATGTGTGCCCCTTATAACCTTTATCATACCTGTCAATAACAGAGTTCACACATACTGTACACACACTCCTCTCTCTCTCTCTCATGCACACACACACATCTGATAAAACCACATACAGTGTGAAAGCCTGTTAACAGGCACGAGGCAAACAGGAGACAGAGAGAAGAGAGTCAGGTGTCAAGGCCTGAGCCTCAGAGCAGCAGGCCAAGAAATCAGACCTTGTGGACGGTGATTAATACAGCAGAAAGTCTGGGCTTTGGATGTGACCACAGCATCCAGACTGTATTACAGCTAGCCTTGGACAGGCACACACAGAGGGAACGGCTTCTCTCACCCAGTCTGACTGCCAAGTCAGCTCTCCCCTCTGCTCCCTGTATGGTTTCACTCCACAGCCCTGTACGGTTTCACTCCACAGCCCTGTACGGTTTCACTCCACAGCCCTGTACGGTTTCACTCCACAGCCCTGTACGGTTTCACTCCACAGCTCTGTACGGTTTCACTCCACAGCCCTGTACGGTTTCACTCCACAGCCCTGTACGGTTTCACTCCACAGCCCTGTACGGTTTCACTCCACAGCCCTGTACGGTTTCACTCCACAGCCCTGTACGGTTTCACTCCACAGCTCTGTACGGTTTCACTCCACAGCCCTGTACGGTTTCACTCCACAGCTCTGTACGGTTTCACTCCACAGCCCTGTACGGTTTCACTCCACAGCCCTGTACGGTTTCACTCCACAGCCCTGTACGGTTTCACTCCCCAATGTTTGATCATATGAGCCTGTCACACACTCACATCACTGCATCTAATCAACAGCGAATGGATAATATGCATACTGTATGTGTGCACATACGCATGCCCGTACGCACGAAGACACAGATTCTTGCATGCACACACACATACCTCTCAGTCAGCTGGGCTGTCCCACACACTTGCAGACTCACACGCACACACACATACATAGATACTCTCCTAACCTAACCTGAGTTCATGTAGTAGGTCTGCCAATCAGAGCTCTGTATTGTTCAGGATAATTAAACCTGTCATATCAGACATGAATGGAAACCAACAGCACAACAAATACATCAAAGGAGGAAAAGAGGCAGCAACGGGTTGAGAGCCAATAAGGAGTTCATGGAGCAAAGACGTTGAGATGTTTACTCTTGAGAGAGAGAGAGAGAGGTCTCTGACAACTTCATGACAGTTTAATGGCTGCCCTTCTCTCCTACAGTGTCACCACTTCTCTCCACACAACTACAGTAAGCCATGTCTACTACCCTTAGTTCCCTCTGAGGGGAACGTAGGAGAGCCCACCCCGAACCTCACTGTACCACACTCTGGGGCTGGGCTTTAAGGTTTGGAACCAACTCCACTTCAGAAGTGTAAAAATACAGCATACCATTCCATGCCTTGTTAGAGGGAATGTTTACAACACCTCTGAAACCAGACAGATTTGGAATAATCACAATAGTGGGAAATTACCACCTCTTTCTAATGTCCCGTCCTCAGCAGCAACACATCCAATATCTGAAATAATTTACTCTAGGTTTGTTTAGTTTTCCTGGCTGGGCTTGGGGCCAAGGGCATGCCTGTTGTTCCAGTGGAGCGGCTAGCACTGTCTGATTAGGGCCGTCATTAACTTAATGATGCGGCCTGTTCGCTCTGAGCTTCGCCGTAATGGATTGACTTGAAGGATGAGGGAAAATATACAGTTAGAGAGGAGAGTCGGCGTTGAAGTTTCACCATCTGTCTGTCCGTCTGTACGTCTGTCCCCCTCTCTCTCTCTCTGCCTGTGCGTCTGTCCTCTGCGGTCAGCAGCAGTGACCCCCTTATCCACCAGAGAGAGGAGACAGAGAGGAGGACCCTAAGTGTAAACAGTCTAGTGGGCGAAATTACGGGTGTCAAAAAGTGGCAGACGGAGGCGGTTAGTGTGTACCCATTTCCTCTCCTAAAAATATGCTAACCCGGCGGCTTGAGTGCCCGCTGTGGTGTCAATGGCAGCTTGATTAATGATCAACACGTTAAGTACAGGAACAAATCCACCCTCACCTTATATAACTTAAGTCAACACATAGGCAATGTGTCACGCCCTGACCATAGTTTGCTTTGTATGTTTTATGTTTTGGTTGGTCAGGGTGTGATCTGTGTGGGCATTCTATGTTGTATGTCTGGTTTGTATATTTCTATGTGTTTGGCCTGATATGATTCTCAATCAGAGACAGGTGTTTTGCGTTGTCTCTGATTGGGAACCATATTTAGGTAGCCTGTTTTGTATTGTGGGTTGTGGGTTATTGTCTATGTTTAGTGTTTGTGTCAGCACTAGTTTTGATTAGCTTCATGGACGTCGTTTATTGTTTTGTATTAGTTTGTCAAGTGTTCTTCATTTTCGTCTTCGTTAAATAAATCAAGTATGTATTCATTTCACGCTGCGCCTTGGTCCTCCTCTCTTCAACGTTACGACGATCGAGACAGAATAACCCACCATCAAAGGACCAAGCAGCGTGAAAGAGAGGAACAGCGCTTTGTGGAACAATGGACTTGGGAGGAGATATTAGACGGAAAAGGACCCGGGGTACAGCCGGGTGAATATTGCCGCCCCAAGGCAGAGCTGGAGGCAGCGAAAGCCGAGAGGCGGCGTTATGAGGAGGCTGCACGAAAGCGCGGCTGGAAGCCCGAGAGGCAGCCCCAAAAATTTCTTGGGGGGTGGCACACGGGGAGTGTAGCTGGGTCAAGTAGGAGACTTGAGCCAGCTCCCCGTGCTTACTGTGAGGAGCCGAGGATGGAACCGGAGCCAGTCGGGGTGGAGTTGGAGGTGAGCAGGGTGAGTGAAGCAGAGACAGTGAAGGATTTAATGGGGAAATTGGAGGAGAGAGAAATGAGGGATTTGCTGGTTTGGTGTATGAGGCACGACATCCGCCCGACGGAGCGTGTCGGCGATTTGATGTCACCTGAGTCAGCTCTCCATACTCGTCCTGAGGTGCGTGCTAGCCGTCTGGTGAAGACTGTGCCAGCCCCACGCACCAGGCCTCCTGTGCGCCTCCCTAGCCCTGCACGTCCTGTGCCAGCTCAGCGCACCAGCTTTCCTGTGGCAGCCCCACGCACCAGCTCTCTGGTGCCGGCGCCACGTACCAGGCCTCCAATTCCAGGACTCCGCACTCGCCTTGAGGTGCGTGTCACCAGCCCAGTACCACCAGTGCCTACACCACGCACCAGGCTTCCTGTGCGTCTCCAGAGCCCTGTACGCCCTGTTTCTCCTCCCCGCACTCGCCCGGAGGTGCGTGTCCCCAGCCTGGTACCACCAGTTCCGGCACCACGCACCAGGCTTATAGTGCGCCTCCACAGCCCAGTACATCCTGTTCCTTCTCCCCGCACTAGCCTTGAGGTGCGTGTCCCCAGTCCGGTACCACCAGTTCCGGCACCACGCACCAGGCCTACAGTGCGCCTTGGCAAGCCTGAGCTGCCCGTCTGCCCAGCGCCGTCTGAGCTGCCCGTCTGTACAGCGCCGCCTGAGCTGCCCGTCTGTACAGCGCCGCCTGAGCTGCCCGTCTGCCCAGCGCCGCCTGAGCTGCCCGTCTGCCCAGCGCCGTCTGAGCTGCCCGTCTGCCCAGCGCCGTCTGAGCTGCCCGTCTGCCCAGCGCCGTCTGAGATGCCAGTCTGCCCAGCGCCGTCTGAGCTGCCCGTCTGCCCAGCGCCGTCTGAGCTGCCCGTCTGTTCTGAGCCGCTAGAGTCGCCCGTCTGTCCTGAGCCGCTAGAGCCGCCCGCCAGTCAGGAGCCGCCAGAGCCGCCCGCCCGTCAGGAGCCGCCAGAGCCGCCCGCCAGTCAGGAGCCGCCGGAGCCGCCCGCCAGTCAGGAGCCGCCAGAGCAGCCCGCCAGTCAGGAGCCGCCAGAGCCGCCCACCAGTCAGGAACCGCCAGAGCCGCCCGCCAGTCAGGAGCCACCAGAGCCGCCCGCCAGTCAGGAGCTGCCAGAGCCGCCCGCCAGTCAGGAGCTGCCCTTCAGTCATGAGCTGCCCTTCAGTCATGAGCTACCTCTCAGTCATGAGCTGCCCTTCAGTCATGAGCTGCCCTTCTGTCATGAGCTACCCCTCAGTCATGAGCTACCCCTCAGTCATGAGCTACCCCTCAGTCATGAGCTGCCCTTCAGTCATGAGCTGCCCTTCAGTCATGAGCTGCCCTTCAGTCATGAGCTGCCCTTCAGTCATGAGCTGCCCCTCAGTCCGGAGCTGCCCCTCAGTCTGGAGCTGCCCCTCAGTCCAGAGGCGCCCCTCAGTGGAGTGGGGTCATTTAGGAGGGTCGCCGTTCCTAGGAGGCCACGGAAGCGGGGATTGACTATGGTGGAGTGGGGGCTACGTCCAGCGCCAGAGCCGCCACCGCGGATAGATGCCCACCCAAACCCTCCCCTATAGGTTCAGGTTTTGCGGCCGGAGTCCGCACCTTGGGGGGGGGGGGGGGGATGGGTACTGTCACGCCCTGACCATAGTTAGCTTTGTATGTTTTATGTTTTGGTTGGTCAGGGTGTGATCTGTGTGGGCATTCTATGTTGTATGTCTGGTTTGTATATTTCTATGTGTTTGGCCTGATATGGTTCTCAATCATAGACAGGTGTTTTGCGTTGTCTCTGATTGGGAACCATATTTAGGTAGCCTGTTTTGTATTGTGGGTTGTGGGTTATTGTCTATGTGTAGTGTTTGTGTCAGCACTAGTTTTGATTAGCTTCACGGTCGTCGTTTATTGTTTTGTATTAGTTTGTCAAGTGTTCTTCGTTTTCGTCTTCGTTAAATAAATCAAGTATGTATTCATTTCACGCTGCGCCTTGGTCCTCCTCTCTTCAACGTTACGACGATCGTGACACAATGGTATATCACAAAAGTCCACATATTAACAGAAAAAAGAAGGCAATCCCTTTACATACCATCAGGACTTTAAATAAAAAGAACTAAATGCACAGTCAACCAGTCAAACCTCTTCTAGCTATATGAAAAACGTTTGAGGATATTGATCATGTGTTACCATGAGTACGACTGCACTGAGAGAGTTTGTTACTGTATATTCCATATTAATGTCTGTATTTACGTATGTGTAGGCCCTTTGAGAGGTTTATAGTAGAGCTAATAGGATAACTCAGGCAGGACGAGGAGCCACAAACTTAGAAACAGGTGTTTATCTTGTCAAAGCTGTTGTGAATAGTCGACCTCTAACCCCTGTTTCTGAGCCAAATGAGAAATATAAAGGAGAAGTAGGAGTAATAACAGTCAGTATGCAGGGGTAAACACACAGGCCTTACAGTGTATGAACAGCAATTATACACACAGGAAAGGTCAGGAGGAAGATGAGTCATTTCACAGGCATTTCCCAGAATGCTTCACTTCCCCTCTCCCGTGCCATTCGGCAGCCCTCATTGGAGAGTGGGAGAGAGGGAGAGTGGGAGATGAAGAAAGAGAGAGAGTGGCAAAGTGAGAGAGCGAAAGGGAGAGCGAGAAGAAGAGGGATAGAGGTAGGGAAACTGTAAGCTGGGGTCCCTGGTGGTCTGTGGAGAGGAAAGGGGGGGGGGGGGGGGGGTATGGTGGCTAGGAGCCCCTCTGTGTGGGGTCTGTCTGGTGTGCGTGCAGCCCTGGGGTCTGGTTATTGATTATCAGGCATGAAACAAGAATATTGTCCAATGTTTACTCTGCTTGCCAAACCTCTCCCCACCCAGCCTCCTCCCTTTGCACACCAGCCTCAGACACTTCAATCATACAAAAACATCTAACATAAATCCACACTCTATCCCTCTCTCCCACATGCCACATAACCTCCTACATACACTCACACAAACAAACACACACACACACACACACACACACACACACACACACACACACACACACACACACACACACACACACACACACACACACACACATACACACATACACACATACACATATTGCCACAGTTAGCCTCTCACATTGGTCAAGGAGAGGAATCATTTGGAGAGCAGGGAGGAATCCTGAAGCGTCAAGCTAATCAGGGCTGGTGTTCAGCATGCAAGTATGCAAGAACTTATTAGACACTTTGATTTGAATTACATAATGTACTACCAGACACACACTAAAAATAACACCATTGAGCCTCACCTTGAGCATAATCCCATCACACAATTCGAAAACAACACACGCATATACACACATTCGTATACACACATTCATACCCGTGTATATAACCACCACCAGCAGCCCAATGTCTACATAATAATCCATCATATTCCGTTTCTCTTTACGATGGGGGAGATCATTTAACACTGAAGCAAGCGATGGTTACTCCCTCATAAGAACCCTCTTACCTACAACGCTCAAAGAACCTGCTGAAAAATGTGTGGCCACTCCACACATACCAGGGGCCAGAAATAACACTGGTTGGCCTGTGAGGTGGGAGAAAATCCTCCATGTTCATACTTCCACACATCTCACACTGTGTGTGTGTGTGTGTGTGTGTGTGTGTGTGTGTGTGTGTGTGTGTGTGTGTGTGTGTGTGTGTGTGTGTGTGTGTGTGTGTGTGTGTGTGTGTGTGTGTGTGTGTGTGTGTGTGTGTGTGTGAGAGAGAGAGAGAGAGAGAGAGTCAGCCTGGCAAGCAGCTCACAGACTGCCAGCCTTCTCAGGCGTGACTGTAGTGAAGTAGTGTTGTATTGTTCTAGTCACACACCACGGCCCACATCTCTCAGACTGGTCTAATTCACTCTGACACAGTGTGGTCATCAAACAGAGTTTTAATGGTAGAATCATGAAATGTCCAGAGGGCAGGACATTGAGTGAGATATCCTATAGCAAATAGGAATTCAATCATACCAACATAGCTTCTCATCATCTCTGTCCACTTTTGTTTTCCTTTTTTCTAATCAAGAATTCAGGCATGTGTGCACACACACACATTCTAAAATGTAAAAACAATCTCTTTCAGAAGCTGGGTGGTAAATTAGGCTCAGCCAGAGAGTCTCTCTTCAGAGTTATCTCCTAGTTGTGGAGGGTTGGGGAGAGCAGGGGCAGGCCAGCGGTGCTGTGGCCAGGGGGCTGAGGGGCAGATCTGGGGCTGGGCTGATAATGAGAGGGGGGATCAGGGAGAGTTATGGAGGTCTTAACACCCTGTGCCCCCAGGGTCATACTGAACTGCTGGTGGTCAGACACCACACACCACAGACCCTAGTGCGTGATTTATTAATTATATGATTTAGGACTGATTTGTTTATAATTCATCTATGTTACACGCTTAGAAAAAAATATGCTATTTAGAACCTGAAATGGCTATCCTATGGGGACAGACGAATAACACATTTTTAACCCTTTTTTCTAAGAGTGTATCATCCTCTGGGAAACAATTGCCACTGTTTTTCTCTGTTTACTGCCTTAGTCCTTGAATCAAAACAGACACAAGCTAAACCTCTGGGCTGTATCCACTTTGGGGGTGGACGTGTCATACACCCAGGTAGGGTGAGTCTGGTGGGGGTCAGCAGACCATAGGCTGCCCCGAGGCCATGAGACCCACGCAGCACCCAGGTAGGGTGAGTCTGGTGGGGGTCAGCAGACCATAGGCTGCCCCGAGGCCATGAGACCCACTCAGCACTCAGCCGTTGAGACCTGGCTGTAGCTCTGCAGGTTAGCTGGCAGGCTGGATGGCAGGCTGGGTGGTGGTCAGAGAGTTATGGAGGTTTAACCTGGTGTGGTGGTGGTCAGACCTGAGGCTGTGATTTGTTAACATGCTCAGACAACAGACTGACCATACTCAGAGTAAATCACTCCCCTGGCACCAGTGACAAAAGTTAGGCTGTTAGTCCCCAAGTCCCTTCTTTAATCACTCTATTCACCTCTCTTCCTCAACTTCAACTCTACCCATGCAGAGACACACACACTACTCCAGCCAAGTCAAACAGGGCTGCACCATTGAGCATGTTTACCCTCCTACTCATGGATCTGAAGCTGTAGTAATTAAGACCTGGCTCTACCACCTCCCTCTCCTCCTCCAGACCAATGACCACACACGCACGCACACAAGTGCGCACGCACACAAGTACGCATGCACGGACACATGCACGCTCACACACACACAAACTCACACACACACACACTCATACAAATCCCAATTAAACCAACACCCCTTGTTCTCTCATCATTAGTCCATGGCTCCTCTGGGCCAACAACATCTCTCTGTGTACCATTCAGAGAGAGAAGAGAAAGTCCTGAGGGGTGCCATTTTATTTTCCTTAAGGGCTAGCCAACCTCCTGTACCGTGAGACGTATTAGCAGAGCTGGGCCTAGTTTGGACTGGCACAAAGAAAATAGGAACAGTGGAACGTGTGTGAACACACGAGAGCGAAGAGGGTCAGTTTTACATGTAGTGCGTTTAGAAGGTGAGGGAGCCAGGATGAGGCAACAGTGGATTGTCTTACCATTACTATTCTAACTCTAGGCAGACTATGAATATTGATGAAAATATCAATTGGAGGAGATTAAAAAGCCATTTGATCCTTCTGAGATTGATTTAATGACCTGTTTAACACTGAAACAAATATCGTCTGCACTTAAAATAGGAGCGCTGTGATCAAGAACAGAGCTTCTCTGTCATAATGGCTTTGATTTCACTTGTAAAGCACTCTAACACAATAAAGAAGAGTAGCGATGCAGAATAAAATCCTACATAGAATGTCTCGCACAACAAAGGGATGAACACAGAATTCCACTGCTAAAGACTCCCAGCCGAAGTTCATCAATGTTTCCTTGGCGACTGATACATAACACCGCAAACAAAACATGAGCAGGACTTGTTTTCTTCGTGTGTGTGTGTGTGCGTGCGTGTGTGCGTGTGTGCGTGTGTGTGAGTGTGTGTGTGTGTGTGTGCGTGTGCGTACGTGAGTGTGTGTGCGTGTGCGTACGTGAGTGTGTCCGTATGTCTCCCATTATGGGTGTACTTTGACAAGAGAAAAACCCTGACTGCTTGCCATTGCTTTATTTATTTTTCTAACTTTCATCTGCAAGCCACTTCCAATCTGCCTTACCAGACAAACCTCTTCTGTCAGTCCCAGAGGTGTCATTAAGGATGGATCCCCATGTTTCACCAGACACATGAAAGGGCCTCTGGCTGTCTGACTGTCTGACTGACTGTCTATGTGGTTGTCTCTGTCTGACTGTCTGACTGTCTGACTGACTGTCTGTGTTGTTGTCTCTGTCTGACTGTCTGTCCTTCACAGCACCTGTTCCTAGAACTGAAAATGTGACTCACATTGTCCCACTCAATTTGAGCTGAAGTTTCCCCATTCAACAGATACAGGATAACACACACACACACACACACACACACACACACACACACACACACACACACACACACACACACACACACACACACACACACACACACACACACACACACACACACACACACACACACACAGATAATGACATCAGAGCCAGAGTGGTATGAACACTCATGTTGACTATGCTGCAGTATACGTTACTGTGTGTTGCTTACAGGTCCAGCTGATTCATGTTTTAGCCTTACCCTCTCTCTGTGTCTGTGTCTGTGTGTGAGTCACAGTTTACAGTGTGCTGCCAGCAGCGGTCTGCTGGCCTGGTTAGTGGGCCTGCCTGTGTTTCAATGGGGTACAGTAGGCTGGGCTGGGGGTGAAGAGCAGATCAAAATAACGGGCTAACTACAGAACAGATCACTTGCACCCAGACATCTGAGGATAACACACAACCACCCATACTGGAGATTCACTTCAACAAGGTCTTTCATCAGTCTTCATCAGATCAGCTCTCAACATTCATCCACACAAGACCATGTGAGAGGTGTAGACTGTTATGTATGGCTGTGTTGTTGTTGTGGTATTTTAACTAGCTGTCATTAACGGGGTTCTAACACAGACAGCACAAAGCAACTGGAGCCTTCTGTATTTCTACATCCTTGAGCGTTAGTAGGCTACTATTTATTCAGTATTAGAGGCCAGAATGATAAATTAAGCAAAAAGGGAACTCCACTCATATCTGATTCGAGATAACGGCCTGAAGGGGCTCCTGTGTTTATCCCAACTCTAATGATTTCTCCTGATGCTAAAACGTTTTCTAATGAAGCTGATCCACTTATCCAAGACGAGCAAACAGTTCAGGTCTCCACTATAGACCTTGTTCAGGTTCTATTTTCCCCCTACACGCTACAAAACCAATAAATGTCCAAATCCTGCCATAATAAATAACTACAGTGTATACACTGATCCGCTCTACGTTCTCCTCTCCTGAGGAGAAATTCACCAGAAGCAGACGTTTAAAGTGTGTTTGAATTCCTGTGCTTTCCGTGACCTTTTTGGACTGCGAAAAAAGGAGTTATACCAAGGTAGTGGAATCCAACCCCTCACTGATCACATGTCCTGAGATGTTTGCAGCCACAGGTCGTTTATGATCATCGTACATCACACTGCATTAATGTGGGAACAGGATGCACAGCCAAGTCTTCATACTGTTTAAAAGGAGGGAAGGGTTTGTAGTTCTACTCCGTTCAGTAAGATACGTATTAGGGACTGTGGGCTGATACGTATTAGGGACTGTGGGCTGCAGATGTCTAGTGGTGTGAGAGGGCAGAAGGTCAATACCTTAGACAGGTCCTAGTGGTAACAGAGTTCATGTAAACATGGGACCACCAGAATGTTTCATTCCTGTTGAATTTATTCCAGCCTATGTTTATCTTATAGCCCAAACACATTTGCGGAAAGACAGGGAATTTATCGTCAGATCCCTAAGTGTCTCTTTCCCCCAGTTAGACAAAAATACTAGAGAACGAGGGGGAAGCCAGGGACCACTGATGTGCAATTCCATTAAATTAGACACGTAAAAAAAGACACACTTTGCACGCACACACATCCTGGGAAAAGCCTGTTGTGGTATTTTAAAACATATGCATGTATGTTGTCTTATTCACATATTTTTTGTTATTTTGTTTTGCTTGTTCGGAGTTCACAAAATACAAACCTAAACTTAAATTAACAATAATTTGTGTTCAAATGAGTAATTACCTGTAAATGATTCACTTTATTTAGTACGCATACAGTACATAAAAAAAGGCCAATACTTTTCTGAGGGAATGCATTAATGATGTTATCTACAATTCCGTATCACCAATGTCTTTTTATGAAACAGTTCAACTCCTAGTCTGCCTGCTCACCTGCACTCTTCCCCACCTGTGGTACTTCAATATATCACTCATTATAGTGTTTTGGAATTAGCAAGAATATTCTTTACCTCTTATCCCAGATGTTCATCCTCAACACCCTCCTCTCTCATTGGCTCGTTAAAAGCCATGTGTAGCCGTGCTTAGCAGTGTGTTGCACCTACACCGACGATCCTACATGAAACATCTGCCACTTGACTGATTCCTGAATCAAATCGGCCATAGCAACAGAATGAGCTGGGGCTTTTAAAAGAGCCATTTTGTCCTAATACATGTCCCATTACCGGATGGCCATTCATCAAATGAACCCTGCCTCCAGAAGAGAAACCTGGCAGGGACCTCCTGAATAGTGCCACAGTGCTCTCTCTCCTTTCTCACTATCTCCAGTCAGGACACACTCAGCATGTCCGCTGTGGCACCACTGTGTTTACCTCTGGGGTATACAGACAGACGCAGGCCAGCCGGACAGGCAATGGCTGCCAACCTGGGTGAGAGCAAGAGACCCAGGCTGCTGCCTCACAGAATATGGAGGGTTTTTCCCTATATAATATGTTGTAAACATTCCCTTGGGGAAAATAAAGTTGTAAGTTGTAAGATTACTAAGATAGAAGATTAAAATGACAAGTGAAATAAAGAGCTACCATTATGGGGGAGTATTCCATGTTGTTACTGTATGGATATAATATGTCATCGTGGTTGCATTTGTCTTCTCTCACAGAGACCCAAGTGTAGCCATAAACTCAGTGCTGGACAGACACACAGATTCTCCTGGTCACTAAGGTCCACTGTGGAAAAGAATACAAATATAAACACACTGTCTCACACACACACATACAAAAAACACAAAACTATGTTTTTTTACAGGACTCAAAAAAATAAACACTTTTCCCAAGTCTTTAATTATAATGAACTGTGGTGAGCCTGATTACTTAATAATATGGTGATAAACACAACTATCAATCAAACCGCCTGACAGTCCTTAGAATTCAGGAAAGACTGTCCAAATTAAAAGCTGCTGACTCTCTCATTGTGTGTGTGTGTGTGTGTGTGTGTGTGTGTGTGTGTGTGTGTGTGTGTGTGTGTGTGTGTGTGTGTGTGTGTGTGTGTGTGTGTGTGTGTGTGTGTGTGAGAGAGAGAGAGAGAGAGAGAGAGAGAGAGAGGTGGAGACACTGGTCAGTGATGATGTTCTCCTCTCCAATATAAAGATGAAAGAAAGTAACGGAGGATGAATTGTCAGCTCGGAGCACATATTTATTTACAGAGTAAAACTAACAAGGGCACATGCTCAAAAACAACAATTGTGCAATCACACAAGCCCACGGTGTGGAAGGCTACAGCATGATGGTAGGCCAGGACATTGTATTTTAATCACAGGCGTTGGCCACAGTTCCATACTCACTCCAGTTTCAAGTTCAAGATAAAAACAATGTATTTGGGAATGCAGCGATTTCTCCTCTAAAGCGTATTACAAGGGATCTTCCAGATATAATCTGTGTCTGGGAGACTCAGAAATGTATTGCAATAAATGATTATTACACAGAAAAATCACATACACATATCATTTATGATTGTTGCATGAGACAGAAAGGAAATGACTACATCTCTCCTAATTTCATTGGGCACAGCAAAAAACTGGAACGACTGCAAAACACTCAGCAGAAAATTATGACAAAAATAATACATGTTCGGACTATTAGCAACATATTACACAGTGATAGCAAAAACAAGCTGTACCCACATACTGCAGTACACGGATCATTTCACTCAATGTGTGAATCAGACTACGAATCAGACTTCAATTATAGAATTACACTATTAATCTCATACATTATGTTTTCATACAGTACGCTATATTGTAGACTTACTCCCTGTTTTGGCTGATCTGTAGCTAGTCTCCCTACAGTAGTGAATAGGTTAAATAAACCCAGTGTAACGGTACAAGAGGCCAGTCACAGTGAGATGAATCAGGGCTCTGCTCTAATACTGCTGCTATTCTCTCTCACTTTGCCACTTTTAGAAGACTGTGCCTAATTTCCTTCCTTGCGTGACTCCAGAAGGTAAACACACTGCTGGAGTGACTCATTGCGATTTCTCACGTCGATGACCTGATACAAACACAGGCCGGGGTCAGGGGTCAAGTAGGAGGATTATGAGACGTTACAAGGTACAGTATGTCCCCCCCAAGTCGTGTTCTGGGCCCTGACACCCTCTGTTCTCCGAGGAATTCACGGCTTCCTGTGGCCAAACCCGCACGCCTGCCCACTCCAGCCTACAGAGAGATAGAGAGGAAAACAGAACATTAGAAAAAAATTGACATTTGAGGTGATGGATCACCCTCTTCGCCAGGCCACTGTTCGGTGAAACAGAAAGAATGCTGTCCTGATGAGCATGTATCTCTTTTCTGCCCAGAGCCCCGGGGCCTGCCGAGAGAGAGGGAGCAGCCGGAGGCGAGGTAAGGCGTCTCTGGGCTCGGGTTCGACCGTCTGCGTGGTGTAAATGAGCTTCATCCTGTTTCATGTAGTGGTGAATTGATTTACGAGTAGTGAAAAGCCTGTTTACCACCGCCTGCCAAGTTGCCTTTTCGGGCGATTGGCACTTTTGTAAAAAAGGGATCTGGGAGAAAGGCCTGATCAGCACTTTGCCCTCTGCTAAGCCCAGTGTTAGAGGGAGAGGAGGTGGAGATGGTAGTGGAGGGGTTGTAGTGTTGGTGGGGGGGGGGGGGGGGGGCAACTTCCCTTCAAAGGCCTCTATCTGAAAAAGGGCCAAACACAATCTAGCATCAATCTCTGTGCTGTCACCCTGCACTCTGCTGCCTTTCCAGCACCATTGTTATAGAGCAGACCAACGGAAAGAGGCCGGGAGCAGGTGGAAATAAAAAGCCCTTTGACGACTGGAGGGGAAAGATTCCTCCTGAGATCCTCACGACATTTACACAAGCCCCAGGGAGCAGGGACTGGCTGTCCACGCCAGTCTGGATACACACACACCGATTCATAGGTCTGGACAAACACACACACACACACTGACAGATATACTTGTACTGTCCAATTTCAGCCGCAAATCCTGTCTGCTTCACACTTTTCAACACCGTCTGGTCTACTGCTCTCAACCAAAGTATTCATCACTGTTACCGTTGCAGGGTGTTGCTTAGTATCACGTGTTACTAAGCAAAGTTATATTTCAGACCTTCAGTTAACTGGATATACTCAGAATCATTCTGACATGCCTGTGCTGTGGCAAAAGTATTCACTACATTGTCTTTGCTGTGGTGAGAAGGTACAGTCTTTTAGAATGTATTTAGGATACCCCACACTGCTGCACAGATTCTTGCAGGTTTTCAGTAGCAGTGGTCTAAGAACTCCCAGTCTTCCACGTGGTCTCAGTGACCTCTCTGGAGACCTTGACAGTATATACTGTTTATTCCTCACAGATACAGTGGAAGGCACTTTGTTGTGGGCAGAAATTAGAGACTGGGAAGTCCTCTTCATGCAAGTTGTGGTATAACACATTCAGACACTCATCCACACACAGCCATCCAGCCAGTCCAGACTGCATTACTTCACTCAGGGGAAAATAAAGATGTATGTTTTAGCAGAATGTGCCTCTCCCCCTGACTCCCCTTTTCTGCCTCCAACCTCATCCCTCTCTCATCCCAATGCTTCCCTCTCACCTCACCCCTCTGTCTTTCTTGCGTATCCACCTCTCTTCTGTTCCAGCTTCACCCTCCTCTCCTCTCCCCTACCACATCCCTCTCCTCCAATCGGGATCATGGGCTCAGGCCTGGCGGGATCCCCGTCACATGATGCCAGTGAAGTGTGATGCTTCGCTGGGACCCCCCTCTGTTCAGGAAATGCTCTTGGCCTTTTTCCCCACCCTAGCCTTCCGCTGTGTTACCATTCCAAAGCATTCCTGACTGATTCCGACCACTGCTGGGCTATGGGTTCCCACAGACAAGGAGGATCTGCTCCCCAACTCAAACAGTGGAGTGGAGGCAGGGGTATCATGTTGTGGGCTGCCAAGCCTGTTTATGGCAGAATAGAGAGGCCTAAGCTCCACAATAGGCAATTACCATCCCCACTTAGCCCACACCCCACAAACCACCTCCCCATAGTTTCAATTTGTGGTTTGTATGTAGGTGGGTTCTGCTCTCAGGGCGGATTAAATATAGCCGGGGACCGTTTCAGAGGAACACCGTAAGGGACTGACTTGGATTTGGAACTTGCATTGCAGAACGACGTCTCCTATTGTTGTGCACTGTTTGGAAATTCTTAATTGCTTTTTCCAAAGCGGCTCGCCACAGGAAAATCCCCCTTCAGAATGGGAGAGAGAGAGATGGTGGGCTGTGAGTGAACACGCATATAAACATGCATCATATAAACCTGCTTACGCTCCAATCAAAGTGCCATCAGCAACTATCAAAGCCTCTGTAACTAACCTGTATCAGAGCTGGCTGTGGCCTGACTTCCCTCCCTCTCTCTGTTATGTCCTACTCTGACCATTTCTTCTGGTTGAGTTCTCCCTGTTGATATATTCCCGGGCATCTGTAACAAACTGCCCTGGACTGGCCCTGTGTTGTGTGTGAGGCTGAGGGAAGGGGGACACCAAAGGAGGTTGCGCACACACAGTGACATTACCCATTCACTCTCTGCCCTGTGTGGGGCAGGCTGGGAGGCCTCCAGCAGCAATATAGTATAGAGCAGAGTAGAAGCATGCAGTGTAGAACAGTGCAGGACTAAGCAGGGCGGTGGTGAGAGGGGAACATGGTCATCTCATAGCGGTTTCTCTGGTTTTCCGCTGGAGGAGAGATTACAGCCATACTCAATCTTTTCGATCCGTACCTCTCAATTATCATTAGCACTGTCTGACAGACGCAATCCCCCGGTGGAGGTCTGGTTGTCATAGGAACTGTTGCCATCACTGGAAGACCTTCTCTCCCTCATCCATCACAGAGGGCTGAAATGGGAAAAAGAAGATTTGTGTTGGTTATATGAGCAAACTTTCATTAAACTGTACATGATATAGATATGATAAGAAGCAGGGTTGTGAATTATTAAAAGAAACAATAACATGACCGTATGGGAAAAATGAAAAGGAACACCTGATCATTGAGTAGGTCTATTGAAATTCAATCCATATTTCAAATGTATTGAAAGTCCATTTAATTTCAAGCTTTTATCAGGAGTTAGGTTGTATAATTTGCTTTCATTTAAATTAACTAGTATAGGATAAGGAGCGCTTGATAAATCCCAGTGTCGTTTCATACAGTCGAACTGTTCTGTGGTTCATCAAAGACATTAAAGAAAGGTGTCTATTACAGTAGCTTGAGGGCTATTGAGGATTATTATAATTTAGTTCAATGACTTGATGTGCTTTTAGACTTTAGATCAAAATGGTCTGTTATAGTGGATGAGTCAGAAGAGATGCAGCTCTGGTTGAAAACATGGGCATCAATAGGGGGGTATAGCTGAGAGGTAATCAGACATTAGGCAGCACTCTGGTTTGTTTCAGCGCTATTTAGCTCTAGGAATGGCACACTAAGTTAATAATAGTGTGCAGAAAATGATTGTCAGATGTCTCACTGTTAAACGATCTTGATTAAAGCATGCAGCTACTGTCCTGACTTGGCAATATTGTAAGGCAGACATAAGTAGAAAATAAACATTTGAAAAAATATGAAAAATGTTAAACATCAATATTGTAATTTAATTACTTGAGCGACTATATTCAGGTATAGTTTACAGATCGAGAAACTGGAGATAAACAAGAGTTGACAAAAGCACTTGAAAATAAGTGCCAATAATATATACCCTGCCACAATGGAAACAAAATCCACAATCACAAAAATGAAACGTTTCTGGTGTTTTTCTTTTTGTTTATCATAATGAGCCTCAAAAAGTCTCAAATTAAAAAAGAATAAGGACTAAATTGTTGTTTTAGTGACCATCTACTTCCTTATGATAAATACATATTTGTTGTTTGTCTTCTTTCGTCCTATAAACATGCTGTCAGTCTTTTGCTAAAACGTCAATCGCAGATATTTGACATGTTGGAACATTTTCCTTCTCGCAATGACCACATTTGGACAGTTTTGAGTTCGTAAAAATTCTGGAACTGCCAACTCTTCAAAACTCGTGTCCTTCAGTCATGTCAAATAATGTTGTGGTAGTGAAACCGAGCTTGTGTGATCACAAAATAAGCCAGAAGGAATTTT
The DNA here is from genome assembly GCF_016432855.1 of Salvelinus namaycush. Taxonomy (NCBI): domain Eukaryota; kingdom Metazoa; phylum Chordata; class Actinopteri; order Salmoniformes; family Salmonidae; genus Salvelinus; species Salvelinus namaycush. Next base: position 15,989,296 of record NC_052336.1, on the reverse strand, counting down.
ACATATGCCTTTATTCATATTTTTTATCGCTGAAAGCCGTATTTCCCTCTGAAAATACGTCTGTCAAAAATGATTCAAAGTTCAGAGAACATGAGGACTATGTTACGAATAGAATACGCAGTTGAAGCCTATTGAGAGGAATAAGTGGAGCGGCTTTCGGATTGACAATACCTCAGGGACGGTTGGGTGAGGGTTGTTGTTTGGTTGGAGCGCCAAGCTTTCCTGGGAAGCTCGGTGTTCTGACACAGCACCATCGCTGCGCGCACAAAATGACTCATCTCGTGTATTTGAGGTTTGCGGGTTCCCTATATTTAAGGATAACAATACAGAGTCTATTGTAGTTTAACAACCATAAAAAGGAAATAAATTGCCAGTTTCAAATGAACCAAAACATTATGGATATAAACAAACTGTGCGACTGAGTTCCAGGGGCTATGTAAAGAACGCATAGTGTGGTATATATTTATGTAGCCTATTTTTAAATGTAAGAGATCTTGTTTTGGTTTTGGTTTCTGGGTGATAATTAATCGAAAGCCGGCTAATATTCTCTCTCATATTGATAATCATACGAATAGGCCTACCTAACTCACTCACACAAAACATTGGCTATAAACAAATACAGTTAACATGATTAGCTATCAATGTCGTGCAGAACAAACAAATAATGTTAACCAGCTATAAAAAAATATATATAATAAGATTATGAACTTTTCATTATCATGCAGGTTAACCTGCAATGAATGGGAATTATTGTATGTTTGATAAGATGTAATGTGACCTTGCATATTTAATTATTGCATTATAAATAGGTAGCTTTCTAAGAGACACTTCAGGTGAATGCAGCTGAAACTGCGAAATATACCTTGATAAGGGAAATGTCAGCACTGAACAGCGCATGAGGGCGAACGAGTGTCCAAAACGAATTCCAAAATCCAATGTTTCTCAATAAACAACAACAAATAATCACGCCTACAGAATATAAGGCCTACAAATATTGAATGAATGTATTTTCCATCTCTCGAATAATGCAGTTTCAATTACATTTTGACTTCTAAAACGGGTCACACATTCTCCATTTCATGCGTCTGATCATAAAAACAATCACTTGCATTTACTGATCAGTTAATTAAAGGCTCATTATTCCAAGTTAATTATAATTCATGTCAGTAGCCTCAGTCAATGGTTCAAATAAATTGACAAATAGAGCTTTCATATAAATCTGTAAATGCAAGATTTTTCAATAGGAGAATTTGCCCACACACCGAACACACACAACGCAGTGCAACATGAGATTCCTGTTTTAGTTCGAGACATGAATGACCAATGGACATGTCACACACTGTAGTAGGCCACCATGGAGAATCCTCGTCTTGGACTCTTTTTGCATGTTAAGCCTTCTAAACAAAGAGATGGAGAGCAAGGCGAGGTGATAGGAATATGACTGAAGAGTGTCAGATACGAGATGAATATGTGCCCAAGAGCGGAAACTGACCATTGAACTGAAAGGGTCTGTTGTGTGCCATGTGCTTATTGGCTCCCTAATTCTAAATCAGAAAAAGGTGTAGGGCCTTCTATCAACCAATCCCCATCTGGATGAACCAGTAACATCTTACTGTGGGATGCATTGCAAATAAAATAGGTCCTGCTCATAGGCTAAACGGCAAGCGTATCAGCAACGATATCTGAATACCTTTATCACCGACAACTTCACTAAGAAGATAATGCTATGAAATTAACAGAAAGCTGAAATGGCCTGAAACATCCCACCCTCCACACCACGTTATTTCAAAGTGGAAATGTGGGTAATGTATCGTTGAGATGTTGATCAATGAGATTTCAACCTTTATTTGCCCACTCAAAAAGACAGAATTTTGTTGATTTCCCAATGTCTTATCACTATGCTTTCATCTATCTAAAAGCACAACCAAATTCTAAATGGCAAAACAATGTATGATTTTTTTATTTAGTTGTCATCTAAATGTCGAGAGTTTGGGGCTATAAGGTTATATGTTCAGTGATATGACTCAGAGATAGATAATTGCCTTTAAAGTTCTGAAACCTCATTGGTTTGAATGGTGTCAGCAATTTTTTTATCTAGTATTCTTTTGAACTTAACAACATGAATTGGGGTATTTAGAGTACTATACAGGTAGAGAACATTGAACAGAACAAGGCTATGACAATAATTACATTTAGACAAAAATGCAGATAGAACCTTATAGTCCCAAGCTCTCCATGTGTTATCATTGCACTTTCAACCACTTAAAAGCACAACACTTCAAATGGGAATACAATGTCAGCTTTTTTGTATTTATACAACTGCTTCAATCATTATCAATGTGCTTCATCTAATAGCACAACCGAATGACCTGGATTGTATTTGTATTACATTAAAAGTACATAGTGCAAGTGATCAATGCTGTTTGAGATTTTGCAGATATTTATATTGTGAAGTTCTCCACAGACCTGGGATCTTGAACATGCTATGAACATGCACGCTTTCTATGATTCCATAATGAGACTTTTATAGTTAAATTAACCTCAAAATGAGACCATGGATGTGTTACTCATTTTAAGGTTGAAAAAAACTGTTACATTAGTTTGTAAAATGGCCTTCATTTTAGGCTATTTACTGTATTACACAAGTCATATTGAATTGTGTTAGGTTGGCAAGCAACCAAATATCAACATTTATAGGAGACATATCTAATGCTGGGATAGTTTCAACTGAGCCACTGGCTTAATCATATTCTTTCACTTTATTTTTGGTTTAGTTGGAGATGTGAATTCAACATATATTTGTTAACAAGTTAATATGCTATTTACTGTATGGTAAAAGTGATATTGAATTGTGTTTGGTTGTCAACACAACCAAATGTCAACATTTGAAGGAGATGTATATTTTGTGCCACTGACTTAGTCTGACTAATTTCAGTTTGTTTACAAATTAATAATTGATATGTTGGATTCATGACTCCATCTCTACCAAAAATCTAAGTTAAAGAATAGGACTAAATCTAATCAAAGTTAAAATGCACTTTAAAACAGTTTGATTTGGTTCTATTCTTTAACTTAGTTTTTTGGTTGAAATGGAGAAGTGAATCCAACATATTCATTATTAACTTCAAGATTAAATTTGACATCAACCAAAGCTTGAAATCCTAGGCCTATTTATTGTCTATTTTTAGTTGAACCCTGTGTTGAATTGAAACAATAGCTGTTGATGACTTCACAAATGCTATATAGGCCTAAATAGTCTCATTGATGATGTAAGACTTATAAGAGTATGGTTACATTTCATTTGCTCTAATTACCCTTCAGAATGACTTCAATAGCAACAGTTTATATATTTAGTTAAGATATATCTCAATAGTCATTATCACTATAGCACATTGGTAGTAGTCAGTGGAAAATATCAAAGCTAAGCTGCGCTTGGTTAAAACACTGGATGGGAGATCTAATAGATAGCTGTAGACAGATCAACTCACCTGTAGGAGGTGCTGCCCAACCTATTGTTTATTTTTTTCTGATAGTAGATATAATGTTGAAGATCTGATGTTGTTTCAAAAGGTACAAATTCAACATATTTTATACAAGGTTTGTCTATGTTGGAAATTGGTTACCATGATGACAATTATGGTAACCCGCTACCCCCTGTATATAGTCTCGTTATTGTTATTGTGTTACTTTTTATTCGTTTTTACTTTAGTTTATTTGGTAAATATTTGTTTAACTCTTGTTGAACTGCACTGTTGGTTAAGGGCTTGTAAGTAAGCATTTCACGGTAAGGTCTACCCTTCTTGTATTCAGCGCATGTGACATAAAGTTGATTTGAATTATGTGGTTGAAATTTCACTCTCAAATCAACTGTTTATGTTCATGACTTTTTGCAAATCCAATGTATTTTCCAGGTCGATTCAACGTCACAATATGTTGACAAATGACTTTGAAACAAAGTTGACTCAACCAGTTTGTGCCCAGTGGGATATGGTGAATTCGTTTTCTTCATGGTAGATGTGTGCGCGTCCTGTTTTAGCCTATATACCGTGGGTAGTGTCCTCGGTATCGTGGGACACTGGAGTTACAGCGCCAAAAGGACTCCCCTCTCCCTCGCCTTTACGCACACCGGCGCGCGCCTTGGAGGCCCAGCAGCGAGATCTTGCCAAGTAAATTAAAAAGTCGTAGAACGCGATTCTATAGTTCTGTTGATTGCATGAAAGGGTGGGGCCCCTCAACTATACCGTTCAGATCAATGTAGCGGCCCAATGAGCGCAATCAGCGGTCTGCTAGCAATCCAGTCCTTTCTCATTCACATAAACACCACTTGAACAAAAATATACACGGCCACCTACCGCGCCAGAGAAAGTGATGAGGGGGGTGCACACACCTCGACATCATACTGTTTTCAATTAAAACGACAACGCTAGATGGCCTAAGCGACGCATGAGACAGAGATATCTAGTTTCAGACCATTGGAAATTGAAATCTGTAGTAATGTATATACTGATGATGCATTGTTCCGAAAATAGCCAAGAGTGTAAAAGGGAATCAACATTGTGTTATTGGGACAATGACAGGTGAAATGTCCCCCAAAATTGCTTAAAATTCAACTTTACATTCATATGTATATTTTTTATTGTCCATTAAAGTAGATCAGAATATTACTGAAATGACAAATTGTTGTTGATATTACAACGATTTTCTTAAATTTGGCTAGTCATAAAACAAAAGGGGGAAAAAACAAATTATGCATACCTTTGCTGATTTCGTTGTTGGATTTCAAATGGTACATTAACAAATAGGCTACACATGTGGGCACGGAAAGTCTGAAAGAGTATTTTTATTGTACTGTATCAAGATATCTGCACTCGTTCTTAAAAAACGAAATACTTACAGGCCTTGGCCAAATGATGCATTGTATAATGATTGTTTTAAAAGGCATGTGCTGGGAACAAAGACAACATTTTCAATTGTTGAACTGTTTTCCATACAGTGCATTACAGCAACATAATGGGCATGTTATATGTACCCTCCACGTATCCTACTGACATTGTACACGGGATGCTCCTGTACGTAGTTAGGCTACATATGCGCTCAGTCAGGTAATACCGTTATGTGCATCTTTTTCCTCTCTTTGCTACCATGTTTCCCTTTAACTACTTCTTAAGAAATATATCAAATGTAAAAATAGGACAAAAGTATATATACCCATAGGCTTACATATTTTGACAATATGGATAGCCAGGTTTAAAACATGTATTTGCCTTGGCATTCTCACCCGACGCCCTGAGTTACATAACATGCACAATATGTGTTTGTTATAAATATTACAAATATGTGTATTATATCTTGTAAGATATAATATGTTGGTTTCAGGATTTCAGAATACAATTTTACCAAACTATTCTTTCCATTGTTGTTCAAATTGAGATACTGTATTCATTTAATAACCTTTATTTACTCAGAACAATTTTGAGAGTGGTATATCTATATTTAGCGTTGCCTTCAGAAAGAATTCACATGCCTTCCCTCTTTCCACATTTTGTTACGTTACAGCCTGAATGTAACATGCATTCAATATAGATTTGTTTTGTTTGTTACTGGCCTATACACACACACAATACCCCATAACATCAAAGTGGAATTATGTTTTGGAACTTTTTGGAAATTAACTAAACATGAAAAGCTGAATTGTCTTGAGTCAATAAGTATTCAACCCCTTTGTTATGGCAAGCCTAAATAAGTTCATCAGTAAACATGTGCTTAATAAGTTGCATGGACTGTGTGCAATAATAGTGTGTAACAACATTTTGACTACCTCATCGCTGCACCCCACAGACAGAATTATCTATAAGGTCCCTCAGTCAAGCAGTGAATTTCAAACACAGATTCAACTACAAAGACCAGGGAGGTTTTCCAATGACTTACAAAAAAGGTCACCTATTGGTATATGGGTAAAACACATGGTGAAGTTAGTAATTACATGTTGGATGGTGTATTAATACACCCAGTCACTACAAAGACACAGGTGTTCTTCCTAACTCAGTTGCCGGAGAGGAAGGAAACCGCTCAGGGATTTCACCATGAGGCCAATGGTGACTTTAAAACAGTTAGAGTTGTATGGCTCTGACAGCAGAAAACTGAGGATGGATCAACAACATTGTAGTTACTCCACAATACTAACCTAAATGACAGAGTGAAAAGAAGGAAGCCTGTACAGAATAAAAATATTCCAAAACATGCATCCTGTTTGCAACATGGCACTAAACTAATACTGCAAAAACTGTGGCAAAGCAATTAACTTTATGTTCAGAATACGGTGTTATGTTTAGGGAAAATCTAATACAACACTGAGTACCACTCTCCATATTTGCAAGCATAGTGGTGGCAGAATCATGTTATGGGTATGGTTGTCATCATTAAGGGACTGGGCAGTTTTTCAGGATAACAAAAGAAACGGAATGGAGCTAAGCATAGGACAATAACCTAAAACACAAATCTACACTGGAGTTGCTTACCAAGACAGTGAATGTTCCTGAGTGGCAAAGTTACAGTTTTGATATAGGGTTATTCTTTATTTTGACTATTTTCTACATTGTTGAATAATAGTAAAAGTTTAGACACACCTAATCATACAAGGGTTTTTCTTTATTTTTATATTGTAGAATAATAGTGAAGACATCAAAACTATGAAATAACACATATGGAATCATGTAGTAACAAATAGATTCAAATAGAGACTCTTCAAAGTAGCCACCCTTTGCCTTGATGACAACTTTGCACACTCTTGGCATTCTCTCAACCAGCTTCATGAGGTAGTCACCTGGAATGCATTTCAATTAACAGGTGTGCCTTGTTAAAAGTTAATTTGTGGAATGTTGTTCCTTCTTAATGCGTTTGAGCCAATCAGTTGTGTTGTGACAAGGTAGGGATGGTATACAGAAGATAGCCCTATTTGGTAAAAGACCAAGTCCATATTATGGCAAGAACAGCTCAAATAAGCAAAGAGAAATTACACACCATCATTTCTTTAAGACATGCAGGGCAGTCAATTTGGAACATTTCAAGAACTTTGAAAGTTTCTTCAAGTGCAGACGCAAAAACCATCAAGCGCTATGATGAAACTGGCTCTCACAAGGACCGCCAAAGGAAAGGAAGAGTTAACAGCACCTCAGATTGCAGCCCAAATAAATGATTCACAGAGTTCAGGTAGCAGACATCTCAACATCAACTGTTCAGAGGAGACTGCGTGAATCAGGCCTTCATGGTCGAATTGCTGAAAAGAAACCACCACTAAAGGAGAGTGATGGAGTGCTGCATCAGATGACCTGGCCTTCACAATCACCCAACCTCAACCCAATTGAGATGGTTTGGGATGAGTTGGACCGCAGAAAAGAAAAAAAAAGCAGCCAACAAGTGCTCAGCATATGTGGGAACTCCTTCAAGACTGTTGAAAAAGCATTCCAGGTAAAGCTGTTTGAGAGAATGCCAAGAGTGTGCAAAGCTGTCATCAAGGCAAAGGTTGGCTACTTTGAAGAATCTAAAATATATTTTGATTTGTTTAACAGTTATTGGGTTATTACATGATTCCATATGTATTATTTCATAGTTTTGATGGCTTCAGTATTACTCTACAATGTAGAAAATAGTAAAAATAAAAATAAACTTTAATGAGTAGGTGTCCAAAATTATATATATATTTTTATTTTTATTTTTAATATATATATTTATTTTTTTACAAATGTTAGAATTTTTCTTCTACTTTGACAGAGTATTTTGTGTAGATTGTTGACAAAAAATTACAATGACAAAGTTAGATTAAAATTGATGTAACAACAAAATGTGGAAAAAGTCAAGGGGTGTGAATACTTTCTGAAGGCACTGTAATGACATTTGCATAGTACTAGCATTATGGGCGTTACATTAGGTTATTTTGTGTGATCACGTTGGTTAATTGACCAAGATGCAAGAGCCCATAGCTCAGAAATGGGTCAAATAAGAGAAAGAACAGAATTGCAAAGCGTAATTGATATTCTGCAGTAAATCATTGAATAATATTTAGGCATGGCACAACTATACACTAATATTCTTTTGAAGCATTATCCTATATTTAGCATCAAAACAAATTAATCTCTTGACTTTTAGAAAATGCTTTACTAAGTAAACAAAGCATAATTCCAAATCATGCACTCAAAGTTCTCTTCTAAAATCCCGAGGCGTGCAAAGAAGCGACTTCAAGTGCATCCAGGTCCAATGAACTAGCGGCTCTAATGTGAAGTTATACATTTGATCGATCAATCCATCACAAAGCTCTCCAAACAACTCTGCTGCAGCCTTTTGGTGACCCTCCCCGTCTCCACTCCAACACTGAAGCGGGTAACACACTGATTTCTCAGTGTCGAGACCGTCATTTCAGTTTCTAAACAAACTCAGGACTAATTTTGTTTATCAATTATATATTCCCAAATGGCCTATAAGACTAATTACAACAGTAGTTTGTTAAAAGTCCAGTAGCCTATACAGTTTTTTTTTTAAATGACCCCTTGATCAAAAACAATTAATTTATGTTCTGGAGTCTCGTTTTCCCATCACCAAGTTTTCTGAATGGTTATGGCAGCTGCAAAAAAAAAAAAAAAAAAGTTTAAATAAATCATCTTTATATCTAAAAATATTTTTTATCAGATTTGGCATTCAATGGATGTGTTGGGTAAAACAGTATGTGACATGCTGAGGTTTCTCTCTTATAGCATTGTCGAGGAATCACCTCACAGTCACATTAACTAAAGACAGTAGCAGTTCTAATGTATAACTGGGTGAGTCTTGGACAAGCTATGATAGGCTATATGATATAAAGTAAGTAGGCTAATTCAAGGTTTAGGCTGAATTACAATCTCCCTCGCAGTGACTGCAAGATAAATAGACTCCGAGTGTATCACTGTATGGTGCACAGCTTCAGCAGTATGCCGATCATCGTTGATTGAAATGTCCAGGCACAGAGTGCTGTAGTTGTACAACAAAAGTTGCTAAAATAAAGGCCATGTGTTTAAAATGTGTGTTTGGGTAGGTGTATGCTTATAAGACGGGGAAAGACGATCTTGGGATGGTATATCCTCGTCTTCGCTGAGAACTGTTGCAAAGGGGATATCTAATGTATCTAATCTATATTCATAGTCATTTCAACATACAGAAAAAAACTCAATACCACTCTCAACAATATAATGCATCATTACGTCCATGTAAAAGAAAAAAAGAAAATAGGCCTTTGGGTCAAATTTCGTCGATTGGATAACAATAAGACCATTTGGAGAGGCTTTCTGTTGAGACAAAAACGCATACTGCTGGGCTGGCCGAATGATGTGGAATTCCTCCACCTAAGTGGTCGAACATTCCTGAGGATGCAACGCTGTCAAATATTTCATTCGAGGACGTCATGGAAAAAGTACATGAAATAAACTAGGAGGGGCAAGTGGGAAGTGGTGACCTCGGATTGCCGTAAAATGACGACAAACACAATCCTGCAACAGTGACATTACCAGAGTAAATCTATACCATTGGAGTTAACCCTTTCCTCAATATGTCCATGTAAGATTTAGGCTGCCTAACATGGGTAAGGCGGTAAAGCATGTTAACTAAGAAACATATATTCCATAGAAGATAAATATGGGCAATGTGACTTCAGCCAATGTTAATTATGCAATGCACTATGTAAATAAATCAATAGAATTTAGAGGACACCATAACTTAACCATAACTCGTTTAAAACCACGCAGTAACAATAATTTGACTGACGGAAAATCGTCTATAATATCAACTGAGAGTCCAGAGGGACCATTAATAATTATTCGTAGCTGTCAACAGCTTTTTGCGGAGGGGTTTAACAACTCGCCAGTCATCGGCGCGTCCCCCTTCAAAGATCAATGGAGCAACTCGCGTCCCACTAGTTTGGGTAAACATTTAGGGATCAATTAGCCGTGGACATTAGTTTTTCAAAGTGCATGTCAAAGACGAGTGGCGGGGTTAAAGTGTATAAGAGGACCATTCGGCGTGGGGACGGGCACGACGTGTTGAAACAAGGCGTGATTCTCGGAATGAAGTCATCAACGTAATTAAATGCAGGGGGAAAGAGAGAATGCAAGCGCGCCTGCCCCCTCTCTCTGCGCGCTGGGTGGTCCGCTCCCCTGATAAATGCGTGGGCCTCATTCCAAGCGAGCGCCCTGTGTAGGGACCGGTTAAAACAATACTACTACCTATATACATTTCTTTACTTAGGTTTCAAACTCAGCCGTAACAGCAAATCCCACCATTGTACCTCTTGCATGCCCCGTGTAGTTGACAACGGAGATTTGTATATTTTCTTATTTGCTTTACCCTTTGGCAAAAACGTCACAAAGGAGCCAAGCCAACAACGGCATTTACGGAGTTTTGTTGCAACACAGGCTGTCCTTCAAATACATGTAGGTCTATACAGCTTCAGAACATCATCTTGCGGTTTAATAAATAAATCATGTCATTTTGATGTGGCCTTAGTTTTCGAAGTTTGATACAAATGAGTAGGTCTAAATAGCCTACAATATCCTCCTGTAGACGCATATTTGTAGGACCACTACATTTATTTGTAGAATATAATTCCAAAGACATACAAAATCTTAGTCAAGAAAAAACAGTAGCCAGTATAGCCTACTTTTATGACACCCAAAATGTATTATATTTTGTATTTACAATTTGACAAAGTATCTGTGACTGATTTGCGTTGTTGCATATCCAATATGGGCATTAATTACAAGATTGCAAAAGCATATAATAAAATTGTCTAACAACCCGGCAAACCAAAACAGCAGAACCACCGCGAGCCAGCCCGGAGAGCACCAGGAGCGCCTGAGTGAGGGTTGAGGGGTTGAGGGGCTGAGGGGTTGTGCGCTCTCCGGGGAACAATGAACAGTCTACTGTCAACAGATTTAGTCTATGGACCGGCGGCTCTCCACTACACACATACATATATCCTAGCGGTTCAAGGCTTAAATTAATAACTAGAAACTGGTTACATTTAGAATGGTGGATGAGGTGCAATGAAGCGCTTGAAGACCTAATGTAAAAAGTGCTGCTCAAAAACAATACATTTTCTAAATGTAGCCTAATTACTTATTTTCTTATTCTAATTTTCCAAACGATAAGCCTGAAAATTATGAGCCTAAGACAGTTCTTTGTTAATAAGGAATGCGCTTCGAACTTTTCAAAAAGGAAAATAAAGTAGACCTATGTGCTACATCGCTTAACTTTGTAACTCAGATGATATTTGTTACTATTTTTCTGTGACACTATAGTCTGGTTAGGCTGCCCACCACATTACAATCAAATTGTATCTTTATTTAAATACGTAAGTCAGTTAAGAAAAAAAACGTATTTTCAATGACGCCTAGGAACAGTGGCTGGTTCAGGGGTAGAACGACAGATTTTTACCTTGTCAGCTCCGGGATTCGATCTTGCAACCTTTCAACAAGTCCAACGCTCTAACCACTAGGCTACCTGTCGAAATGACTAATGAGACCATCATATGGCGTCCTATCTAATTCGCACTTCTAACTGCACAACAGGTCTAGTAAATCTTGATTGGAACTAAATTGAGAAGAAGTCCCGCAGCCATATCGCTGTCTTGTTTTAACTGACAAAAGTTGAAAGTGACTTACCTTGATTCGAGCACCATTCTGAGGAGAGAGTGTTTGGTGGGCGTCGATCTAAAGTCCTCAGCCGAGTTTCAGTGCTCAGTGTTCGGCTAGGCTCAGAGCGCTCTTCCCCTCAGTTCTCCTGTGTGAACATAATAATTATACATGATTGAAATCCCTTTCTGCATTTACGTTGAAAAGTCCTATCCATACACAAGGAGCTGTCTAAAACGGACATAATGCTTGAGATTGAGTATGAGCTGATCTAGCGGGGCTTTTTGCTTGATTTTTTATTTAAAGAAGGCCAGGGAAAATGTTTACATTTTGCAGTATAAACATCCTGCCCATGTTCCTGTCTTTTAAAGAAATCAGCTGCGTGGTCTTGAATAGAGGACTTTTCTTTCAAATAAGCGTATTTTAAGCAACATTTTAAACATACTTCACACTTTAATAAGTCAAAGTCAGTGAAATGTGCTATGGTGAGGTTGGCCTGCTGTATCTGACAAGTGGAAAACCAGTTTTATATATCACGGTGGTTGTGCATACAAGCTTAGTAAAAACATACATTTTCAAAAACACTGTTTAAGAAATATTGTCGTTGCGGAAATAATGACTATTCAAGGTTGCAAAGTTCTAGCATTGGCCTCTGTAGGCTGTTGTATTAGGCTACCATTTACATTCTGAAAACAGATATTCTAGTTGGCTATGTCCTTTATTTTCACGCCATGCAATTAAAAAATGATAATTTTCTGTTCAATAAAATGTCATTTTGATTGTTAATTAAGAAAGATCCACTTCACTGATTCTGAGTTGGGTAAAAAAACTGCTCCCAGACAAACTAAAGCCAGGCAGATGTGTGTGAGTGGGAGGGGACTGGGCGGGCCGGGTGCGCCAATGACGTCCTGATGGTCAAGAGCTCGAGCTAGCAAGGCGCTGATGGCAACGGATAAGTAAAAGGCGAGCTCCTCCGGACGCACCGACAGAAGTTGAAGTAGCTCCCGTTTCTCCCCCATTTCAATTTGGACACTCGCTACGGGTTTCAGGGTTCACATTGGCTAAGGAATTTAGGCACCAAAAGGAAGAGCGCAATAACGCACGGTTTACAGAAATTCAGCTTTGCATTTGACCGTGCGTAGTTCAACAGCAGAGATTATTGGTAACCATCTTAAACTTTTCTTTGATTATTTATACGAAATTTCTAGTACTACTTCAAAACGAGGACGTGGATATTTTTGTCAAACATTTTTGCCATTGCGCTGATAGTCTAACTAATGACGGCAGAGGTCCAGCAGCCCCCAGCGCAGACTCCTGCCCAGAGCAGCCCGATGTCTGCCCCGGAGAAGCCCCACGGACAGACCACTGTGATGGAGACCGCCTCCTCCACCACCAAAACCAAAAAGACCAACGCGGGGATCCGCCGCCCAGAGAAACCCCCCTACTCTTACATTGCGCTGATAGTCATGGCTATCCAGAGCTCTCCCACCAAACGCCTGACGCTCAGTGAAATTTATCAGTTCCTACAGAGCCGCTTCCCGTTTTTCAGAGGCTCTTACCAAGGATGGAAGAATTCCGTGCGTCACAACTTGTCCCTGAATGAGTGCTTCATAAAGCTGCCCAAGGGGCTCGGACGGCCCGGGAAGGGCCACTACTGGACTATCGACCCAGCCAGTGAGTTCATGTTCGAGGAAGGATCCTTCCGCAGGAGGCCGCGGGGCTTCAGGCGTAAATGCCAGGCGTTGAAGCCCATGTACAGCATGATGAACGGCCTGGGATTCAACCACCTCCCCGAGTCCTATAACTTCCAGGGGAGCGGCGGGGGCCTGTCCTGTCCGCCCAACGGCTTGTCTCTGGACAGCGGGATTGGGATGATGAATGGACACTTGGCAGGCAACATGGAGGGGATGGGTCTGGCCGGGCACTCCATGTCCCACTTGTCAGCCAACAGTGGACATTCCTACATGGGGAGCTGCACAGGATCCACGGGGGGCGAGTACCCCCACCACGACAATTCAGGCTCGCCCCTCCTCACCAGCGGGGGAGTGATGGAGCCGCATCCCGTCTACTCAAGCTCGGCCTGGGCTCAAGCGCCTTCATCCTCTCTGAATAACGGAGGTTCTTACATCAAGCAGCAGCCACTGTCTCCCTGCAACCCCGGGGCGAACCCGCTGCAGCCCAGTTTACCCACGCACTCTCTAGACCAGTATAATCTTCATCAAAACGGACACAGTAACACGGATTTGCAAGGTAAACTAACATCGCATGCCTTTTACAGTCAGTCATACCCAATAGCCTAAAATGTGTGCGAAATAAACACTAGGCCTAGGCTATAGCCCACTAATTGCTTTGAACCAAATCCAAAACTTCTAAAGTAAATTATAAACGAGGAAGAAAAATGAAAATATCTAGGCATATAGAGCATTGTTTCGCAGACAGTAGATACAAACGAAGATTACATTACTGCTATTGGCCAGCTATATGCAAAGGTCTTTAGGCAGCCGTCGCCTACTGCAATCAGTGCAGTGGGCAAAGATAGGGACTGAGCACTGGGCATGCTCAGTGCATTTGTTTTTACATAGGCCTACAACAACTCCAATATGCCACAGTTTTTGGCGGACAATATTGGTAGAAATTATAGTTCTGTTATCTTGGAAATAAGGAAATGGACGCAAGAAACCATCGTCTAATTATCTAGCAAGGAAGTTAAGTAATTCGGTTTCCTGTCCTCATTTAACTGGCCAAGGAGTGGGACAACAGCGGGTTTAACCCTTACTCTGTTTTCCTAATAAATTCCTGGAGGTGGTTTAAGGAAGCACGCGGACAGCACGTCTTCTGGGACAAGTGTTTAGAACGGTGCCAATCTAGAGACAAGAACAAGCGCGAGCCGGAGCCAGCCAGCTCAAGCCCTCGAGGCACCCGGTCCTCCGGGATTTGCGTGCGAGCAGGCCACTGCCAATTAGAACTCTCCCACCCTCGAGCTCTCCAGACGGTTCTCTGCCTCAACAGTTCCCTACGACAGCCCCAATCAGACAGACCGGGGTTTTCCCAAATTAAATGAAAGATTATCTACCCAAATTACAATTAATTGTTCTTGAAAGGCAATTTAGGATGAATTTATCCTCTTTAACAATATTCTGAAAAGATTTAGGCAATACTAGTCCTACTTCAATCGACTTTTATAATATTACAATATAGGCTAAATAATGCAATGCACAATATAACAATTCACCCTATAAATAACAAATTAGGCCAACATCAAAAAGGTCAGTAGTCACTTTTGAAAATACTATTTTTTATTTATTTATTTTTTACATTTTCTTTCTATAGACAAAGGTAAATGTGTATTATTTTGATGATGGATAATTTAGGGCTATATGCAATCACCCAGTGGCAATACTAGTTTCTTAATTTTCCTTGTACCCATAAATATGTATTTAAGTAATTTGTTACCACCTTTTCTTTATTCAAAAGGCACTCGCACATCTGAGCAATATTTTTTGCAGGTGGATGGTAACAGTTGGACAAGATGAGGGGAAAAGGACACCGCACACTGCTCTTGATAGTATTACTGATCTTTAATAAGTTTACGTATCGGCCTCACAGCCTTCGTCAGAGCTTTTGAGTTTACTTTTTTTTTTAGCACCCTTATGTAGACCTAGCCCCACCCACATCCGTTCCACGCATCGAAAGGGGTTGGAGGCGAAGGAAAAACAAATAAGTGCTACCAAATATAACAATATGAATTTCATAAATATTCGAATAAAGTGTGTAAATAAGACGTATTAAACACGTCTTTAAAACCACAATGAGGACATAGACCTACCGAGCAAGTTTTCATAAATCATTGGGTACCTGTGAGGCCGATACGTAAGCTTATTAAAGATCAGTAATACTATCAAGAGCAGTGTGCGGTGTCCTTTTCCCCTCATCTACCACCTTTTCTTTAAAATGCTGGCCTATATCCTTCTCGACTTGTGGTTCTTACTAGCCTATTCAGAAAGACAACCATACTGTTTGCCAATTGACAGCAACACATTCATATTGGGTTGGCATGCTATATGGCAAAAGGTGAACTAAAATATGATTTACTCTTGTATCTGTATTCTTAGGTATTCCACGGTACCATTCTCAGTCTCCCAGTATGTGTGACCGGAAGGAGTTCGTCTTCTCCTTCAACGCGATGACGTCTTCAACGATGCATTCGCCCAGCAGCAGTTCCTACTATCACCACCAACAGGTTGCCTACCAGGACATCAAGCCCTGCGTCATGTGACAGCCCTTACAGTGAATAACAGACATCACTGACTTGAGCCACTAAAGCCAAAGCGGCTGCAGGGCTGAGACGAGGAAGCAACCCAACCCTTGGAGGCAGGAGAGAAGGCAGGCCCTGGAGCGCGCTGTAAGAGAAGCAACAGTAACGCCAGAGAACCCATAAACTAAACAACTTTTCACACAAAAAAGGATTTGGTACAGAGACATAAATACTGCAAATACAGATTGTTAAACTTCAATGTTTATCTCTCTCAGAAACCAAAAATGGAGTGGAAATATCACAGAACAGCCTTGTGGTGTAGGCCTTAAGCTGTGGGCTATTTTCAAGAAATGTCTGTGTGCCACACAAGAGGTAAAGCAGAGACCGGTTGACACTCACCTCATGCATCTCAACCCCAGCTGCCGCTTGGTACTATAACTCTGCGGGCGGATGACTACCACTTGAGAATATTTTACAATGTACAACAATGTGTATTATTTTTGTTATGCATTCAAAAGATATACTGCGGGGACAATTTCATTGCTCATTTAACCCGGGTTATGCTACTCGGGTCCATCGAAATGATACTTCGATTTTTATTTGATTTTCTGAGAAGTTTAAACTAAGCTATAGGCTACACCATACATTAACATTTGTAAATCAACAACAAGACGATCTGAATTAAGGAAAGATGAAGGCACTTTTTAAATAGCAAAGCGCAACTTCTTATTTATTCTGTGCATATTTTTAATTGTACACTTATAGCCACAATATTGAAGTCTGCTTTATTGGCAATATTTGCCATGACGCGTTCTTATTTGTTTTAAAACGGAAATTGAAGATATAGATGTAAGCACTATTAGTTACATGTCTATTTAGGTGTATATATCCGTGTAGACACCCGTTATTTTTCAGCACTGTATAAATTGTAAATGATGTTATGCTGAGTATTGGCATACTCGAGTGTCTTTAGATTAGTCTGTATATTACTACACACGATTTGTATAAAATTAAACGTATTGGCATGCAGTTTAACTGGCTGAAACACCTATACAATTATTTCTGTTTCCATTATTTTGACACTTCTCGAATGTTCTTTTTTCCCTTTTTTTAGGGACAATTACACATGCAGATACAGTTCAGTCTATTCCACTGTGTGGTGCAACGGGAAGGCCTTTAAATATTTTTGGGGGTGTTCTATTTTAGTTGTCTTCAAACTCAAAACTATTCGTCATAAGTCCTTAATATTCAGATAATCAACCAAATATTTTCATGTGAAAATAGGCCACGTATTTAGGAATTGATTCAGGTTTAGACAAGAATAGGCCTATAGGTGAACACAATTCATTAGTATAGGCTACATCCATTAGCCTATTGACGCTCATGTTAAAGGAATTAGCTAAAAACACAATAGCCTATGGTTGGATATAAAATAAGACAAATATCTGTTGGAGGTCGAAAACTTCTGTCCAATGTATAACTGTGTAATCGGAGTGTATGTTGCAATTAACCCGTAACAAATCAGAGCCAGCAGTTAAGGGGAGAGGGCGAATTCGCCTCGGATACGGTTTCAAAGAGAGGGAGGAAAACGCGTGCCCACCGCCGAGAAACATTTATCCTACTCTGATAAAGGCACAACGGGCCTTTTATCAAATACGGCATTCTGGATGTGAGGTTGTTTTTACTGGAATATATAGGCTGTAGCAAGTATAGCCATAGCTAAATAACATTTAAACGAGTTTTTATTATTTTGTGTGGGTTATGTATTTTTTCAACCTTGAGATTATGGGCTTATTCTCACTGATAAAACTTTGCATTATCTGGTTTATTTGTTGCTGTAGATGCTTATATGCCTTTCCTACTTAGCGCTACATTGCATGACATCTGCCCCCCAAAAATACATAGCAAATCACACAGGGCTTAAATCAGTATAAAGACTTCTAAAATAATATAGGCCTAAGCATTTCTCGTGCATTATAAGACACCGTGGTTTTATTTCCATTGTATGAATCTAAAGGCTGGACTGCAGAAGACATTTACAATCTGAAATGCCATTTTCACATAAACATGTCGATGCAATCTTTACATTTGTTACTTTGGAAATGTCATATTGGACAGAACGCAGACTTGTTTCAGCACCGAATCTAACTTGAAATCTGTACGCTTAATTTGACTTAAATACGTCACTTATGCACAAATCCAATTGCACTGAATTCCCAAATAACTTCCTTAAGTGTCACAAGCTATAAAGAGCACTTCAACACTATACTAGAACTAGTTAAGTAAAACATATATTCGAATCAAACAATACAACAAATGTTGCATTCACTATCAAAACGTTGACTAATACGGAAATACTGCCTGTTCAAATGTACTGTTTAAACCATTAGTGTAAGAAAAAATATTTGGGCATGCATTCTAGAAGTAGCCCTATTATATCAGTGTCTGAAAAAATGCTTAAAATCGCAAAGGAACAAATTAAATCACACACATTATATTCTGCATTTCAATAGTCACTTCAACTTGATGTTAGTGTTTTTATTATATTAAACACTTTAGTTGCACTATAACGTTACCTACAAGGACAAATACAGTAATAACAAAACTTAAGTGTTTTGGAAGTGAAGTATTGTTATAATAGCTTATTCTCACATTGGGCCCCATGCCCTGCTGTGTATATGTTGGAGTTTCTGTGTGTGACTATGTATGTATGGAGCTGTGTTATCCCATGAGGAGGTGACCACTCTCTGAACTCCAGTGAAATTCCCTTGTATGAGCAGAGCACACAGGGGCAGCAGGCCCAGTCGCTCCACACTGCAGCGGAGGGACCACACATTAGCATGCTGATGACGTGAGCCGGGGCGCAGCACCTCTACAGGGCTGAGATTCCTGCTGGGGCTCCACAGCTGTTCCCTGGGCTGGATGACAACTCCATAAAAAGCCTGCCTGCCTGCCTAGGTTCTGGTCTGGAGAAGCAGACATGCTATGTGCTCGTCCCTCAGCCTGTCTAAACTACTCTGAACTGTAGGACACCTCTTTGGCCAAGCCGAGCATTAGCATAGCAGCTATAAGTCACTGTTAGGACAACCAAATGCACACAGGTTGTCACAGGGTTAGGGCACTGCAGGTAGCTGCAGATAGAACCTCAAGCGTTAGCCAAAGTAGGTTCAAATAAGCCATCAGACATGTCATGCCAGCCATAATGTTTACCTGCTGGTTATACAACATATCACTTCCAGAGGTACTGTATCTTTAGCAATAGACAGCTCAGAGAGGTTAGCACATCCAGTATACTACAGCTAGTCCTCTTAACGCCTGCTCCCCACATACCACCCTCAGACTAATTGGACTTGTCAGGCCCTCTGATAGGCTATACCATGTATAATGCCATTAGCGAGAGGAGTGCTGGAAAACAGCCCAATACTGCCAAAAGACATAAACAAGGTCCCATGAGAGGATAGGACACTTGATGAAGGGTTAACACACCAGCTCACCATCCATCTTGCTATACTATTTCCCTCATCTGTTTTAGATTTAGGTTCATATTTTCCCCAGATTGTTCGTCAGTAGGATAACTTGCAACAATAGCAACACACAGTACTGACAGACTAGCGGTGTATGGTGTGTACACAGATCATCATTTGACAGTCATAGGTTGATCAGTCCTGGGTTTTGAGATATAAAGAAGACAAAAATGGTTAAAACTATGAACTCAAAGTATGGTTTATTTAGTACAGAAAATATCCTGTGAATTCCAATGGCATTACATGTAGGACATTAAACATTGCCCCTGCACAAAGAGACTAACAGGGAAAACCTCTCCTTCCTTTGTGACTGACAGACAGGCCTGCCAGTGTGGATGAAACTTCTGTATAAGAACATTTCAAAAGTAAATGGGGTTACGTGTTATCAATACCAACACTAAAAACCAGAACGACAAACCAAACTCTGCTTAAGGCATTAAACATATTTTCACACTTCACATTGGTACAGTGAAGGTAGCATCCTTCCCTTTCATGAAACACAGCCTTTTCTTTCTGCTGGCTTGGCTTCTGTTACAGAGATGGACAGAGAAGCAGGCAGTTACTCGCTATGGTTGAGCTCCTGCTTGGGGGAATCTGCCTCTGCTTCACTCGTACTCTCTCTACTTTCTCTAGCTGTATTTTTGGGACCTGTATTTGGTCTGGGCCTCCGGTTGCTTGGACCTGGCCTCCTGCCTCCCCTCTGGCTCTTGGCCAGCTCAGCCTGCAGGTCGTGGCCGTTCAGGGAGAGCCCCTCCAGGGCGGCCAGGGCCTGGTCTGCAGCCTGGGGGTCTAAGTAGTCCAGGAAGGCCCGGTGCTGAGCACCCTGCCATGTGAGACGGATGGGGGCTGCCTCCCTCTCCCGGAGAGCAGTCTTCAGCTCGCTGACACGCAGCCCGGCAGGGATGCCCCCCAGGTACACTGTGGTCACGGTCAGGGGGGGCCTGCGCTCACGGGGCTCACCACCTTCCTCCCTGCCCTCTTGCCTGACCCCATCCCTGTCCCCCTCTCTTCCCCTCCCCCTGGCCCCCTCACGGCCTCCTCTGCCTCTCCCCCTGCTTCCATCTCTGCCCCCCTCACGGAAGCCCCCATTGCGGAATCCCCTGACCCTCCTACCCCCCTCTCTGCCTCCCTCCTGGCCTCCCTCCCCGTCACCATCCCTACCCCCCTCTCTGTCCCCCTCCCTCCTCACTCTTGGTGGGCGTCGTCTGGGTTTCTGCTCAGTCTCCTCCCTGGACTCCCCGTTGGGGTCCCTCTCAGAGTCCTCTTGGGTGTTCCGTCTAGGCCTGCGCCTGGGCTCACGCCGGGGTCTATCACCCTCTGACCTGGGCTCCCTGTCCCTCCGGGGCTCCCTCCTGGCCCGTTCCCTGGGATGCTGGGGAGGGTGGGTCCCCAGGGTCACGTCCTTCCCTTGCTCCTCCTCCAAGGCCCGGAGCTTCTTCAGCACAGGGATCTTCTCCAGCATCTCAGCGTTCAGCTGCAGGTATACAACAGGACAGGCTCAGGACCACTAAGGTCATTTCACAGCAGGGCTGCTCAAGGTCAGCAAAGGCACTGGGTTAAGGGCAGCCCAGCTCTGGGTCATGCCAAGAAGAATGGGGTTTAGTAAAGTGATGGGGTATAAACACAATCAAGAAAGCTGATGTTTGGTGCCTGCTCATGCCGTTCTAGGTGACCATGCAAATGTTCAGTGCATGCTAGATTGCTTATGAACTACACCAAAACCCATGCATGACTAGACTACTCGACTAACCTCAAAGGACACAAACACAACAGTACTCCATAACACATAACACATCCATGCTTACAGTACATGAACGCAGAGGAAACAGAGTCTTCAGGAGCGCTGATAACCTCTCTGACCGTAGCATCTTTATTCTGGGGGGATATTCCACTTCCCTGGTAAGCTATATAAAGACCGCTCTCTGATTTCCCAGGGCAGAGTGGGTCTGCTAAGGCTGTGATGGCGGCTGCTCCTGTACAGGATATAATGGGCTATTGTTTTTACCTTGGCCCCGGTGCCCTCTCTTTAACTGGGCCCTGCACAGCCAGGCTGGCCCGGTGGAGGCCTTTGATGATCAGATATGGCCTTCCTGTCTACAAGGTCAGCATGGGTCCTCAGGACGGGAATGGTGGTCTTAAGGGACCCCAGAGGTAGCGTGTGTGTGTGTGTGTAATGGGTATACTTCTACGGGAAGGTGAGCAAACAAAGCTCAAGCAACATGGTTTGAGGTGCAGCCAAAAGTTACTGGAAAACTACAGAAGATGGGTGCAATTTTAGCCTCATTTTGAAAGCTGTTTTCTAGCTCAAATCATTGAGGTTTCAGCCACTCAGCAACATACAGCAACTAATAGCAGTCGTATGAGTAAAACCAGCAGCTGTAGCTAGCAGCAGCAACAGTAGTTAGAACTGCATAAGCAATGGAATGAATCATATTGAGCGACATTAAACTGGGTGAGATTTAGTGTTGTACCTTAGTCCAGATGATGCCCTGGGGCTTGGGGCGTTGACAGTCTGTCTTGATGACTCTGGTCGGGGTGAGGATGTAGTCCACAGTGATGTCATGGCTCTCAATCAGATCCTCTGGGATGTCAACAACCTGCAGAAATACAGAGACATCAAGCACAAACACACATTGCAAAATAATAGGAATCTGGAGCATGAAGCAACACTTATCCAGGTTAAGACCAAACACAGTGTGTGACTTCATGTTGTGGGATAACAGGCTAACCTGGCAGTCATGGACGATGGTAACCACCACAGTGGATTCCGTCACAGCCCCCATGCAGAGCATCATGGCATACTCCATGTCAGCAAAGCCCTCTCCTTTACCTATCCGGTAACCTGAGGAGAAAGGAGAGATGAGATTAATCCTAACAGTATGGGTGTTGGTGCTGAGCCAGAACTTTCCTGGACCAGGGTAGGTGTCCACTGCCCACAGAGCTCTCACCTTTCTCAGACACGGCCACAGAGCCAACCACCAGAAGATCCACCTGAACCTTGGAATCCAGACCCACAGGGACACTGAACTCCTTCACTCCCTGGTGAAGAAACAAAGAAAAGAAAGAAAGAAAGTAAGAAAGAAAAAGGTGAGAACAGGTGCACCAGATCACAAGAAACATTGGATTCAAACATTTTACATTTGAAACCCGACACTCCAACTAGTCTGGGAACAAAGCATTTGGTCTTCTATGGTGGATTCACCAAGTTGTACAGAGTGACAGCATGTTTATGGGGATAATGAATGGGAAGTGGTGAATGAAGGAGGTAAAGTGTGATATTGAATCCATGTGCACTGGGGCTGGAAGGAGTGGGATAGGTAATGCGGCGTCGGGGTGGGTGTTGGGTGAGAAGTAGTGTTGAGCGATTAGTGCTTCTTGGGGTTGGTTCAGTTTATTACTACAAAATTACCACAATTTTGGATTTAGGTTTTGATCATTTAAAAAACAAAACATGAAATGCACTATGCATTATGTGCGGTGAATGCTGTAACAGAACACAACTAATAAAAGTCCCATGATGGTAGTGACTGCTTATCACTTATTAACCAGCAGTTCACATGATTTTACAAAAAATATTTCAGTTGTGTATATTACATTTGTTTTATTTGATGACTTTATTATTTAATTCCAAGTCATCCTCTCATCTCTATAGAGCTGTTGGCTATGCTGTCTGACAAAATCACTATCTCAGTAGGTCTTCAAAGTAAATAAAGCACGAAGCAACTGCTCTCTATGTATCCCCTCTTGATCGCGCATTCTTCTATCTCTTACGTAGCAGGCGTAAAAGAAACAGACCGGACAAGTAGCCGCACAATGGATTATGTTCATTGTATTTAATTATCAAGTTTTCTGTACTAAACTATGTAGAACTTTGGCCTGTTGGAAACTACAACATCGCACAGTTCGGGCATGATCTGATTTATCTCTAGAGAAACTACAGCGCAATGAGCTCACAGAAGAAGAAAAAAATAACAAAATAGAATTCAAATAATTTAACTGAAGTCAATTAGTTGTTTAAAAAAACGAAAAAAATAACTGACATTTCATTTAATTGCTCAGCACTAGTGAGAAGGGACTGACTCACCTGTGAGGTGGAACACACTCTCAGTTCTTCTTTGCTTGCTCCCTCAGGCGGGACAATCTTATTGAAGAGTCCTGTGCGAAGGCGAGGGGTCGGCACCAGCAGGGTTTTCCTCGCCTAGAAGCAAGAGGCCAGAGTTTAGTAAGCTAAGAGAATACAACCATAGACAGATGAGTAAAGGGCATCTAATACAAATAACATAAATCCAGCACTCCATGGTTATGATCTGGTGATGAGACAACACTACTGAACCAGTGGCCCAGGGCTACCTGCAGCACGGCCAGCCTCGCCCCCTCCAGCGGCTTGTCAGGGTCCACCTTCACCTCGTCAGTCTCACTGAATACCTGCAGCTCCGACACCTTGGCGCAGGCAGTGTGGGCACCCTGGGGGCAGAGAGGGGGAGAGGGGGTAAGGAGAGAGGATGTGAGTGCACACTTACATCCAGGGTGATGTAGCGGGCCTGCTGCTGGGGTCGGTCCGGGTTCACTTTGACCGTCTGGCTGGACTTGAACTCCTGCAGGGCTGAGAGACGGTCACAGGCCGGGAACGCACCCTGACCGCATAGACAACCACATACAGCAAGACAAGCACGCACCCACACACACACACAAAGGACAAGGGGTTCAAA
This sequence comes from Salvelinus namaycush, assembly GCF_016432855.1. Taxonomy (NCBI): domain Eukaryota; kingdom Metazoa; phylum Chordata; class Actinopteri; order Salmoniformes; family Salmonidae; genus Salvelinus; species Salvelinus namaycush. The sequence goes on along the minus strand of NC_052336.1, from coordinate 15,965,154 downwards.
AGCATGTGTGTGCCACTGTTAACCTATTTTGTCCAGTAGACTTGACTAAAATAGAGATTTTACCACAGGTCAAAGACAAAGGAACTATGATAGCTACTAGCTTACAATATGACATATCTAAGGTAGTTAGGCTAGCAATAACCTGAAGAACCCAAGTTAAATTGCATAGAATTCTACTTTGGCAGAAATTAGCATTTGGATCAGGAAAGCTTCCTCTCCAACTCTACATACCGGTTGTCTGTCTGGTTGGTCCTTTGCAGGTAGGAATGTGAGATAAAACATCTACAGAGTAGTGTTATCAACCTGACCTTCTATGTGCTAGTCGTCTGTATATCGTTTGTATTTTCAATACTGATGCAATTTGCACGTGACAAAACACTTGTACAATATGGCCGAGCGTAACCAAACGACAAACACTTACAGATAATTGTGAGAAAACATGCTTGAGTTGACTGAGGGTATGGCAAATAGGTCTGGCAGCACAACCGATTAGCAAACATACTGAAAATTTAGAAAGTATGTGACTAAAAAGGAGGAACTACACTATGAAACAAAAGAATGATAGGAAAAAGCTTTGGAGCACCTTAAATGAAAATTTGGGCAGAAAGACACACTCGGCTCCAGCATTCATTGAATCACATGGCTCATTCATCACAAAACCCACTGATATTGCCAACTTTTTTTTTTTTCAGTGGCAAGATTAGCGAATGCTACACATCCAAGTATAACTGACCAAATTATGGAAGACAAGCATTGGCGCCGGAGGACAAAGAGCCGGATGCCTGTTCAGGACCCGGAAAAGGCGAGTGGGAAAGCTGCCATTACCGTCAATACTACTTGCCAACGTGCAATCATTGGACAATAAACTAGACGAGGTACGATCACGAATATCCTACCAACGGGACATCAAAAACTGTAATATCCTATGTTTCACAGAATCGTGGCAGAATGACGACATGGATATTCAGCTAGCGGGATACACGCTGCACCGGCAAGATAGAACAGCACACTCCGGTAAGACGAGGGGGGGGGGGGGGGGGGGTCTGTGTATATTTGTAAACAACAGCTGGCGCACAAAATCTAAGGAAGTCTCTAGATTTTGCTCGCCTGAAGTAGAGTATATTGTGATAAATTGCAGGCCACACTACTTGCCTAGAGAGTTTTCAGCTATACTTTTCGTGGCTGTTTAATTACCACCACAGACAGATGCTGGCACTAAGACTGCTTATTTCCTTATACAGCTGACTGAATGCAAACAGGAAACCACTCACCCAGAGGCGGCGCTCCTAGTGGCCGGAGACTTTAACGCAGGGAAACTTAAATCAGTTCTACCTAATATCCATCAACATGTTAAATGTGCAGCCAGAGGGAAAAACAAATTCTACATCACCTGTACTCCACACACAGAGATGCGTACAAAGCTCTCCCTCGCCCTCCATTTGGTAAATCCGACCACAACTCTATCCTCCTGATTCCTGCTTACAAGCAAAAATTAAAGCAGGAAGCACCAGTGACTCGGTCTATAAAAAAGTGGTCAGATGAAGCAGATGCTAAACTACAGGACTGTTTTGCTATCACAGACTGGAACATGTTCCGAGATTCTTCCGATGGCATTGAGGAGTACACCACATCAGTCACTGGCTTTATCAGTAAGTACATCGAGCACGTCGTCCCCACAGTGACTGTACGTACATACCCCAACCAGAAGCCATGGATTACAGGCAACATTCGCACTGAGCTAAAGAGTAGAGCTGCCGCTTTCAAGGTGCGGGACTCTAACCCGGAAGCTTACAAGAAATCCTGCTATGCCCTGCGACGAACCAACAAACAGGCAAAGTGTCAATACAGGGCTAAGATTGAATCATACTACACCGGCTCCGACACTCGTCTTATGTGGCAGGGCTTGCAAACTATTACAGACTACAAAAGGGATGCACAGCCGCGAGCTGCCCAGTGACACAAGCCTACCAGACAAGCTAAATCACTTCTATGCTCGCTTCGAGGCAAGCAACACTGAGGCATGCATGAGAGCATCAGCTGTTCCAGGCGACTGTGCGATCACGCTCTCCGTAGCCGACGTGAGTATGACCTTTAAACAGGTCAACATTCACAAGGCTGCAGGGCTACCAGGACGTGTGCTCCAGGCATGTGCTGACCAACTGGCAGGTGTCTTCACTGATATTTTCAACATGTCCCTGATTAAGTCTGTAATACCAACATGTTTCAAGCAGACCACCATAGTCCCTGTGCCCAAGAGCACAAAGGCAACCTGCCTAAATGACTACAGACCCGTAGCACTCACGTCTGTAGCCATGAAGTGCTTTGAAAGGTTGGTAATGGCTCACATCAACACCATTATCCCAGAAACCCTAGACCCACTCCAATTCGCATACAGCCCAAACAGATCCACAGATGATGCAATCTCTATTGCACTCCACACTTCCCTTTCCCACCTTGACTAAAGGAACACTTAAGTGAGAATGCTATTCATTGACTACAGCTCAGCGTTCAACACCATAGTACCCTCAAAACTCATCACTAAGCTAAGGATCCTGGGACTAAACACCTCCCTCTGCAACTGGATCCTGGACTTCCTGACGGGCCGCCCCCAGGTGGTGAGGGTAGGTAGCAACATCTGCCACGCTGATCCTCAACACTGGCGCTCCCCAGGGGTGCGTGCTCAGTCCCCTCCTGTACTCCCTGTTCACCCACGACTGCATGGCCAGGCACGATTCCAACATCATCATTAAGTTTGCAGATGACACAACAATGGTAGGCCTGATCACCGACAACGACGAGAAAGCCTATAGGGAGGAAGTCAGAGACCTGGCCGGGTGGTGCCAGAATAACAACTTATCCCTCAACGTAACCAAGACTAAAGAGATTATTGTTGACTACAGGAAAAGGAGGACCGAGCACGCCCCCATTCTCATCAACGAGGCTGTAGTGGAGCAGGTTGAGAGCTTCAAGTTCCTTGGTGTCCACATCAACAACAAACTAGAACGATCCAAACACCATTTTCCCCCCCAAAGTTTACTAAGGGTTGGTAACAGGCTGATTGGTTGGCTATTTGAGCCAGTAAAGGGGCTTTACTATTCTTGGGTAGCTGAATTAGTTTTGCTTCTGTCCAGGAGGAGTGGCAATAGTGTCCGCTATTATCCTCAGTCATTTTCCATCCAAGTTGTCAGACCCCGGTGGCTTGTCATTGTTGTCTAATACGTTTTTCACCTCTTCCACACTCACTTTACAGAATTGAAAATTACAAATCAAAGTGTATTTGTCACGTGCGCTGAATACAACAGGTGTGTACAACCTTACAGTGAAATGCTTACTTACAGGCTCTAACCAATAGTGCAAAAAAGGTATTAGGTGAACAATAGGTAGGTAAAGAAATAAAACAGTAAAAAGACAGGTTATATACAGTAGCGAGGCTATAAAAGTAGCGAGGCTACATACAGACACCGGTTAGTCAGGCTGATTGAGGTAGTATGTACATGTAGATATGGTTAAAGTGACTATGCATATATGATGAACAGAGAGTAGCAGTAGCGTAAAAGAGGGGTTGGCGGGTGGTGGGTGGGACACAGTGCAGATAGCCCGGTTAGCCAATGTGCGGGAGCATTGATTGGTCGGCCCAATTGAGGTAGTATGTACATGAATGTATAGTTAAAGTGAATATGCATATATGATAAACAGAGTAGCAGCAGCGTAAAAAGAGGGGTTGGGGGGGGGGGACACAATGCAAAATAGTCCGGGTAGCCATTTGATTACCTGTTCAGGAGTCTTATGGCTTGGGGGTAAAAACTGTTGAGAAGCCTTTTTATCCTAGACTTGGCACTCCGGTACCGCTTTTGCAATGCGGTAGTAGAGAGAACAGTCTATGACTGGGGTGGCTGGGGTCTTTAACAATTTTTATGGCCTTCCTCTGACACCGCCTGGTGTAGAGGTCCTGGATGCCAGGCAGCTTAGTCCCAGTGATGTACTGGGCCGTATGCACTACCCTCTGTAGTAGAGGTCGACCGATTATGATTTTTCAACGCCGATACCGATTATTGGAGGACCAAAAAAAGCTGATACCGATTAATCGGCCGATTTAAAAATTAATTAATAATAATACATTTTTAAAAATGTATTTGTAATAATGACAATTACAACAATACTGAATGAACACTTATTTTAACTTAATATAGTACATCAATAAAATCAATTTAGCCTCAAATAAATAATGAAACATATTCAATTTGGTTTAAATAATGCAAAAACAAAGTGTTGGAGAAGAAAGTAAAAGTGCAATATGTGCCATGTAAGAAAGCTAACTTTTAAGTTCCTTGCTCAGAACATGAGAACATATGAAAGCTGGTGGTTCCTTTTAACATGAGTCTTCAATATTTCCAGGGAAGAAGTTTTAGGTTGTAGTTATTATAGGACTATTTCTCTCTATACGATTTGTATTTCATATACCTTTGACTATTGGATGTTCTTATAGGCACTTTAGTATTGCCAGTGTAACAGTATAGCTTCCATCCCTCTCCTCGCCGCTACCTGGGCTCGAACCAGGAACACATCGACAACAGCCACCCTCGAAGCAGCGTTACCCATGCAGAGCAAGGGGAACTACTACTCCAAGTCTCAGAGCGAGTGACGTTTGAAGCGCTATTAGCGCGCACCCCGCTAACTAGCTAGCCATTTCACATCAGTTACACAAGCCTAATCTCGGGAGTTGATAGGCTTGAAGTCATAAACAGCGCAATGCTTCAAGCACAAAAGTGCTGTTTGAATGAATGCTTACGAGCATGCTGGTGCCTACCATCGCTCAGTCAGACTGCTCTATCAAATCATAGACTTAATTATAACACACAGAAATAGCCTTAGGTCATTAATATGGTCGAATCCGTAAACTATCATCTCGAAAACAAAAAGTTTATTCTTTCAGTGAAATACGGAACCGTTCCGTATTTTATTTAACGGGTGGCATCCATAAGTCTAAATATTCCTGTTACATTGCACAACCTTCAATGTTATGTCATAATTACGTAAAATTCTGGCGAAATAGTTCGCAACGAGCCAGGCGGCCCAAACTGTTGCATATACCCTGACTCTGCGTGCAATGAACGCAAGAGAAGTAACACAATTTCACCTGGTTAATATTGCCTGCTAACCTGGATTTCTTTTAGCTAAATATGCAGGTTTAAAAATATATACTTCTGTGTATTGATTTTAAGAAAGGCATTGATGTTTATGGTTAGGTACAGTCGTGCAACGATTGTGCTTTTTTTCACAAATGCACTTTTGTTAAATCATCCCCCGTTTGGCGAAGTTGGCTGTCTTTGTTAGGAAGAAATAGTCTTCACACAGTTCGCAACGAGCCAGGCGGCCCAAACTGCTGCATATACCCTGACTCTGTTGCAAGAGAAGTGACACCATTTCCCTAGTTAAAAGAAATGAATGTTAGCAGGCAATATTAACTAAATATGCAGGTTTAAAAATATATACTTGTGTTTTGATTTTAAGAAAGGCATGGATGTTTATGGTTTGGTACACGTTGGAGCAACGACAGTCCTTTTTCGCGAATGCGCACCGCATAGATTATATGCAACGCAGGACACGCTAGATAAACTAGTAATATCATCAACCATGTGTAGTTGACAGTCAGGCTCCTCGTGGAGTGCAATGTAAGGCAGGTGGTTAGAGCGTTGGACTAGTTAACTGTAAGGTTGCAAGATTGAATCCCCGAGCTGATAAGGTAAAAATCTGTCATTCTGCCCCTGAACAAGGCAGTTAACCCACCGTTCGTTCCTAGGCCGTCATTGAAAATAAGAATGTGTTCTTAACTGACTTGCCTAGTCAAATAAAGGTGTAAAATATATATATATATTTAAAAATAATAATAATAATAAAAATAGCCCAAATCGGTGTCCAAAAATACCGATTTCCGATTGTTCTGAAAACTTGAAATCGGCCCAAATTAAAATCGGCCATTCCGATTAATCGGTCGACCTCTAATGTCAATCTCTCCTGGCTCAAAGTGGAGGAGAGATTGGCTTCATCACTACTTGTTTTTATAAGCATTGACAAGCTGAATGCACCGAGCTGTCTATTTAAACTACTAGCACACAGCTCGGACACCAATGCATACCCCACAAGACATGCCACCAGAGGACTCTTCACAATCCCCAAGTCCAGAACAGACTATGGGAGGCACACAGTACTACATAGAGCCATGACTACATGCAAGCAGCAGAATCTGATTTTAAAAAACATAAAAATACCCCTTATGAAACAGCGGGTACTGTGAAGAGACTCACAGGTACAGACATGCATACACACACAAATGCTAGCACACGCACTCTACATTGTAATATGGTTATATGGTGGTATTATACATTTTGTATTGTAGATATGTAGTGGTGTAATGTTATATAAAACCCTCTTAGGCCTCACCCCCCCTCCCATCTGAGATATCTACTGCAGCCCTCATCCAACACCTGTTCTGCCAGTCACATTCTGTTAAATGTCCCCAAAACACACACATCCCTGGGTCGCTCCTCTTTTCAGTTCACTGCAGCTAGCGACTGGAACGAGCTGCAACAAACACTCAAACTGGACCGTTTTATCTCAATCTCTTCATTCAAAGACTCAATCATGGACACTCTTACTGGCAGTTGTGGCTGCTTTGCGTGATGTATTGTTGACTCTACCTTCTTGCCCTTTGTGCTGTTGTCTGTGCCCAATAATGTTTGTACCCTTTTTTGAACTGCTACCATGTTGTGTTGTCATGTGTTACTGCCATGCTATGTTGTCGGCTTAGGTCTCTCTTTATGTAGTGTTGTGTTCTCTCTTGTCTTGATGTGTGTTTGGTCCTATATTTTTAATCCCAGCCGCCGTCCCCGCAGGAGGCCTTTTGTCTTTTGGTAGGCCGTCATTGTAAATAAGAACTTGTTCTTAACTGACTTGCCTAGTTTTAAAAAAGTTTTAAAATAATGTACTGTTTTATCTTTTGTTTTGTGTGAGATGTAAGTGCCTTAATGTGTTTGGACCCCAGGAAGAGTAACTGCTGCCTTGGCAGAAGCTAATGGGGATCCCTAATAAATACAAATGGTTACATTCGGCTATTGTTAACATATTGTGCAAAAAGTCGGGTAAACACTTTTCCTGTTGATACCTTCTCAACATCCTACAGCCAAAAGGATAAACAGCATGTACAACCGGTAGAGTGTAAATATTATTTTCTTCAACATTCTGTCTTGTAGAGACTGAGTCTTTTTTACAGCTACTTCTTTCAGACTGGTGTCATGGAGTAACCATGGTAGCAGTCTGATGTTTAGGTAAGGCTAGCTAACTAAATGTATTAGTGCAGACCAATGGCTGTGCAGAGCGCACAATGAACATTTGACAATACTTTTCAAAATGGCTATTTGGGACCTTTACCAGCAGCACATTCAAAATACAAATTGAAACTACTGACAAGAGGGTTCAAACATATTTTGACAAATACTAATAGGGTTAGGTTTAGGAATAGTTCAATCAAATTGTAATACACTGAACCTCCAGAAATGCCCTACCTTGAAATTGGGGATTCTGTTGTGCACAGGCCTTGGAAAGTTTGCAAGATTCTTAGCTTCAATGTAATCCCAAACTTTCTCTCGGATGTCCCATTTCGTGGCCCCTAAACAAAAAACAATTCACATGCTTGATGAAATGACAGTTTTGAAGAAAGGGTCATGTAAATCGCAACTTCATAACGGCAACTGCTAGGCTACCATCCATTGGCATGCGTTAGCATTAGTGAATTTACACTAAACACGCAGCAATCATTTACCGGGATTAATCGTAATAACGGCCTCCATTGTCCTCTAGTCGAAGATGCAGAAAATTCTCACAATTTCACTGACGATTAGTCAAACTATCACAAAGGGACCACAGATTGATTTGCGCACGTGGGAGTTCTTTAACATTGTAGCAACAGCTGCTTGTCAGGGTTGTTTTTTTTCTGTATGGTAGCTCGGAAAGGCCAAACCTTACACGGTCAAAAGCAAACATGGGATGCATTCAATAAGCCGATTGTTACAAAACGTTTAACGCAAGCAACCGTAACTAACGGGGAAGGGCATTCCTAAATTTGTCCAATAGAAACTCGTTTTAGAACGTTTTGCAACTGTTTGGACTAATGATTACACGTCGACTCTCAATTGACAAATCGCACACAGCACACAGTGCTCGAGACATTTATTTAGCATATCAGATAAGTGTCTAAATGTTTTATTACTAAGCAGAAGGACAATCATCAAATCAGTCACACTTGATGATTGTATGGCTTTAATGGACATATGAACACAGCAAGATAAAAATAGGCTACATAATATCAAAAAACATTTAATATATAAAATAAAAATAGAAGAGCAAACCACTACAGAAAATCTAGAATATTAAAATGGTCAAATTCTGATACAAAATAAGGAAAAGGCAAAGAAAGCCTCATATACTGTAACCTAATAGCAGACTGGCATCACTGGAGTTGTCACGTTCGTTAGAATAAATGTCGGACAAAGGCGCAGCGGATGTTGAGTTCCACATTATTTATTAAAAAGTGTAACTTAGTTTGTTTATTTTTGTCTTTGCTAACAACAAACCGTGACTACAGAGATGCTACATGCACTAACTCAAAACAATATCCCATAAACACAGGTGGAAAAAAGCTACCTAAATATGATCCCCAATTAGAGACAAAGATACCAGCTGCCTCTATTTGGGAATCATACACAATCACCAACATAGAAAAACAAACCTAGAACCCCACATAGAAATAATAAACTAGACTAACCCCCCAGTCACGCCCTGACCTATACCATAGAAAATAAAGACTCTCTATGGTCAGGACGTGACAGGAGTGGAGGGAAACAACATGGACACTCCTAGAACAGCATTTGACACAGTGAACATTCAGCTCTAAAGGTCATTGTGTGCATCTTTGTGTCCAGCAGTCTGCAGTCCTTTGGGGAAGTCTTCTGTCCAGAACTGGGCTCTCTTCTTCTCTGAGACACTGCCCAGCCCGAGGTTTGCCTGGATCAGTAGACACTCTTCTTCTGTGGTGAATGTCGGCCAATCAAACATATTCTCTCCGTTAGGGTTACTACAGGAACAGAGGGAGAGACAGGGACACACCCATTGGCATCATATGAGCGGCTGCACTTATGACTACTTCATTTTACATACAATGCATTCAGAAAGTATTCAGACCGCTTTACTTTTTCCACAATTGTTACATTACAGCCTTATTCTAAATAGATTTAAGAAAACAAAACCTCAATCTACACACAATACCCCATGATGGCAAAGCGAAAACAGAAGTAGACATTTTTGCAAATGTATTAAAAATAAACAGAAATACCTTATTTACATAACTATTCAGACCCTTTGCTATGAGACTCTGAAATTTAGCTCAGGTGCATCCTGTTTCCATTGATCAGCCTCAAAATGTTTCTACAACTTGGAGTCCACCTGTGGTAAATTCAATTGATTGGACATGATTTGGAAAGGCACACACCTGTCTATATAAAAGGTCCCACAGTTGACAGTGTATGTCAGAGCAAAAACCAAGCCATGAGGTCGAAGGAATTGTCCGCAGATCTCCGAGACAGAACTGTGTTAAGGTACAGATCGAGGGAAGGGTACCAAAAAGTCTGCAGCATTGAAGGTCCCCAAGAACACAGTGGCCTCCAGCATTCTTAAATGGAAGTTTGGAACCACCAAGACTCTTCCTAGAGCTGGCCGCCCGGCCAAACTGAGCAATCTGGGGAGAAGGGCCTTGGTCAGGGAGATGACCAAGAACCCGATGGTCACTCTGACAGAGCTCCAGAGTTCCTCTGTGGATATGGGAGAACCTTCCAGAAGGCCAACCATCTCTGCAGCACCACCAGTCAGTCTTTTATGGTAGTGGCCAGACGGAAGCCACTCCTCAGTAAAAGGCACATTTCAGCCTGCTTGGAGTTTGCCAAAAGGCACATAAAAGGATTCAGACCATGAGAAAAAAATATTCTCTGGTCTGATGAAACCAAGATTGAACTATTTGGCCTGAATGTCAAGCATCACGTCTGGAGGAAACCTGGCACCATCCTTACGGTAAAGCATGGTGGTGGCAGCATCATGCTGTGGGGATGTTCTTCAGCGGCAGGGACTGGGAGACTAGTCAGGATTGAGGAAAAGACAAATGGAGCAAAGTGCTGAGAGATCCTTGATGAAAACCTGCTCCAGAGCACTCAGGACCTCAGACTGGGGTGAAGGTTCACCTTGCAACAGGACAACAACCCGAAGCACACAGCCAAGACAACGCAGGAGTCGCTTTGGGACAAGTCTCTGAATGATCTTGAGTAGCCCAGCCAGAGGCCGGACTTGACCCGATCGGTCATCTCTGGAGAGAAATGAAAATAGCTGTGCAGCGATGCTCCCCTCAAACCTACAGAGCTTAAGAGGATCTGCAGAGAAGGATGGTAGAAACTCCAAGTACAGGTGGGCCAAGCTTGTAGCGTCAAACCCAAGAAGACTCAAGGCTGTAATCGCTGCCAAACATGCTTCAACAAAGTACTGAGTAAAGGGTCTGAATACTTATGCAAATGTAATATTTATTTTTTATATACATTTGCAAAAATATCTATAAACCGGTTTTTGCTTTGTCATTATGGGGTATTGTGTGTAGATTGATGAGGGAAAAAAATATGTAATACATTTTATAATAAGGCTGTAACGTAACCAAATGTGGAAAAAGTCAAGGGGTCTGAATACTTTCCGAATGCACTGTATGTACAGTGCTACTATGACCCAATGCAATTGGTGGTTGATCTACTATAATGTACTATATTGAGTAACCACTAAGTAGATATGAAAAGCATACTTGGTATATAGTAGCAAATATTTTTTTTGCATACAGTAGGGAGTCTTAAACTGTCCTTTGTCTAGTATGAACTATCTTATTTAGAAATCAATTTACTCAGAAAAAAACTAAAAACTTCTGGCGGTATGAAAACTTGACTACATCATGACAGAAATCTGGTTCTTGTTACATGTCATATTTGTGCTGAAGCTTCTCCAACTGAATGCAGAGCGAGAGAACAAAAAAGGGATCTCTCACCCTGTTCTGGCAAAGTTAGTCCAGTATTTCATCATGGTCCTGCTAAGCTGTCGTTCCTCGTCTGTCGTGTTATCTATGAGTGGAAAACATTTTTAGTTTCTGTCGTTTCCAAGAAAAGCTGCAGAGATACAGTACAGGCTCAACAGAATGAGCTTGTCCAAAATATAATCTCCCTCAGTCTTTTGTCACTTAACAGTATTAACATCTGATTATGTTGACTTCACAGTTACTCATGTTATTGTTATGGACAGTTCCTCCAGAATTTGATATAAAAACAAGGTTTTCAAATATATTTAGCCTACAATATCTCCAGAATATATATATATTTTTTTTACCTAACATCACTATGTCATCTGTCCAAAAGGGGGCGCCAAACACAAAGCCAACCTCATCAAAGTGGTCTGCTTTCACAAAACCTGGCCTGCTGGACGCGAACATGGAGGGGCGCTGCTGGAACTCATAGTAGTAGATCAAGCAACCAGAATCTTGTATAGACAGACAGATACATTACACACAACTGTGAATACCAACATAACATGTCTGTCAACTACAAAATGTCTCAATCAATTAGATAAACTGTTTTAAAATAATTTATTCATAATAATTATTAAATAATGTCTTCCAGGTTTCTAAAGAAAAATCTGGCATCTGATTGGTATAGTTCCCAGTGTATTCTTCACCTCTACACCCTCTGGCTCCCTGGATCCCAGGGAACACAATCAGTAGATCTCCCATAAGCTCCAAGAAGGCATCTCTGATCCCCACGGGGTCCTTTGTGTCACCAAAGTACTCCCCTACGATGATCCCCAGGGCAGAGTCTGGCATACGCTACCAGGGAGATACAGAGGTTAAAATGCAGCTCATGGACCAGACTGCTAGATGTTTTATTATAAAGCTGCCATCAGGGTTGGGGAGTAACTGATTACAAAAAAAAACTGTATTAAGTGTCAGAAGTGGATTTTTAATATAATATACCATGTATGTATGTATGTATGTATGTAAATATAGTGTATATACAGTACCAGTCAAAAGTTTGGAACATTCTACTCATTCAAGGGTGTTTATTTTTACTATTTTCTACATTGTAGGATAATAGCGGACATCAAAACTATGAAATAACATATGGAATCATGTAGTAACCAACAAAGTTGTCACGCCCTGACCTTAGAGATCCCTGTTTATTCTCTATATTTTGGTTAGGTCAGGGTGTGAATAGGGTGGGTACTCTAGTTTTTGTATATGTATGTTTTCTTTTTCTTTCTTGGCCTAGTATGGTTCCCAATCAGAGGCAGCTGTCTATCGTTGTCTCTGATTGGGGATCATACTTAGGCAGCCCTTTTTCCCACCTTCAGTGGTGGGATCTTGTCTTTGTTTGGTTGCATGTATTTTGCACAACAAAGCTTTTCATTCGTTGTATTGTTTATTGTTTTTTTGCTGGTTCACATTTTAATAAAATATGATGAACCCAAATCACGCTGCACCTTGGTCTACCCTTAATGACGAACGTTACAAAAGTGTTAAACAAATCAAAATATATTTTATATTCTTCAAAGTAGCCACCCCTTTGCCTTGATGACAGCTCTGCACACTTTTGGCATTTTCTCAACCAGCATCATGAGGAATGCTTTTCCAACAGTCTTGAAGGAGTTCCCACATATGCTGAGCACTTGCTGGCTGCTTTTCCTTCACTCTGCTGTCCAACTCATCCTAAACCATCTCAATTGGGTTGAGGTCGGGTGATTGTGGAGGCCAGGTCATCTGATGCAGCACTCCATCACTCTCTTTCCTGGTCAAATAGCCCGTACACAGCCTGGAGGTGTGTTTTGGGTCATATTCCTATTGAAAAACAAAATGATAGTCCCACTAAGCACAAACCAGATGGTATGGTGTATCGCTGCAGAATGCTGTGATAGCCATGCTGGTTAAGTGTGCCTTGAATTCTAAATAAATCACAGACAATGTCACCAGCAAAGCACCCCCACACATCCTCCTCCATGCTTCACGGTGGGAACCACACATGTGGAGATCATCCGTTCACCTACTCTGCGTCTCACAAAGACACGGCGGTTGGAATCAAAAATCTCACATTTGGACTCATCAGACCAAAGGACAGAATTCCACCAGTCTAATGTCCATTGCTCGTGTTTCTTGGCCCAAGCAAGTCTTCTTATTATTGTGTCCTTTAGTAGTGATTTCTTTACAGAAATTCAACCATGAAAGCCTGATTCACACAGTCTCCTCTGAAAAGGTGTGGCAGGTAGCCTAGTGGTTAGAGCGTTGGACACACCTAACCGAAAGGTTGCAAGATCAAATCCCGGGGCTGACAAGTTAAAAATCTGTCGTTCTGCCCCTGAACTGTTCCTAGGCCGTCATTGAAAATAAGAATTTGTTCTTAATTGACTTGCCTAGTTAAATTAAGGTAAAATAAAAAACAGTTTATGTTGAGATGTGTCTGTTACTTGAACTCTACAGCAGAGGTAACTCTGGGTCTTCCTTTCCTGTGGTGAGACTCATAATAACTCTTAATGTTTTTTGCGACTGCACTTGAAGAAACGTTCAAAGTTCTTGAAATGTTCCGGATTGACTGACCTTCATGTCTTAAAGTAATAATGGACTGTCGTTTCTCGTTGCTCATTTGAGCTGTTCTTGCCATAATATGTTAATTGATATGCATTCCAGGTGACTACCTCATGAAGCTGATTGAGAGAATGTCAAGAGTGTGCAAAGCTGTCATCAAGGCAAAGGGTGGCTACTTTGAACAATCTCAAATATAACATATATTTTGATTTGTTTAACACTTTTTTGATTACTACATGATTCCATGTGTGTTATTTCATAGTTTTGATCTCATCACTATTATTATTCAATGTTGAAAATAGTAAAAAATAAAGAAAAACCCTTGAATGGGTAGGTGTCCAATCTTTTGACTGGTACTGTATATTTCCCAGAGCGTACAGACTTGTTTTGTCGATCATTTAGAATACTCTATATTTCATTTTCAAGCAGCTGCAAAACTTGTTTTCGTCTTAAATCGACAAATCCCAGTCTTTCGCCTGCATATTATCAGATAAACGTTGTTCATATTTTGCATAAAGCCTACCCACCGTTCTATATTAACCAATCAACTAGCAGTTGTGTGTGACAATCTAAGGAGAAACTCTAGGATCTCCTCTTAAATCTACAGGTTGATAATACTCTGTTATTATCATCCATTTACATTTACATTTAAGTCATTTAGCAGACGCTCTTATCCAGAGCGACTTACAAATTGGGTGTGTATTCCCAGTGTGTATTTTCCTGCGTACATCATGAAGTTGAAGTGATGTTCTGATTGTTCTTTCACCAGCAAAAATATACTTTTTAAAAGCTAGATGATTACTTTGTTGAATACTTTTAAATTCAGAAAGGATGTTTGCGGAAAAAAAATACATTATGACATTTCTGATTTCTCAATGAAAAATTCAATTCAGCATTGCAAAAAGGCGCAAGTTTAAGTTTGTTCCACCCGAGCGAGTCTGACCACAAGTCAGAGACCACTATGACACACCAAATGCATTTGATGGATCCTTTTCGTCTTCTTCTAATGCCTCTTAAGGAGAAAGTAATCAAAAAGCAACTGAAAGTAATCCGATTACATTACTGAGTTTGTGCAATCCAAAAGTTACGTTACTGATTACAATTTTGGACAGAAAACTAGTAACTCTAAAAAATTACATTTAGAAAGTAACCTACCCAACCCTGGCTGCCACCGTAGTTCACTAACCAGTTTCTGAAGCATAAACGCCAGGATCATCATCATGTTTTCATGGGTCATTCCAAGATCCCATCCAGGAAACAGGAAAAACTGGTGGAACACACAAGGTCTTACAAAAAAAAATAAGATAAAAGTACATTTACCTGTAAAATATATAACAGACAGTTTTCATATCTTCATGCAAGGACATACATACATGTGGGAGCATCCATCCATACTCATGGTTGTTGACCCCCATGATGCTGGGGAAGCCCAGGAAGCTCTTGGTCTGCAGGACTTCCTCCAGGTTGGTAGGGATGACTGTTCCATCCCTGTGCACAGACAGAACCATCTCCCCCTGTGGAGAGAGAGGATGGGCCCCAGAATGGAAGTCAAACAGCCATGTTGTTGCATTCAACAGTGGTATATAGTATAAGTTAGCTAAAGCAGAAACAGCCTGGCATTCAGATACATACACCCCACACACTGTAAGGTGAGTGTGAGGCTCAGAACAAACCTACCAGTGCAGGTGTAGCCGCCTCTATGTCCTGTGGGCTGAGGGTACTGAGGCAGGTCATGAGCTCTGCAGAGTCATCACTGGGACATCCTGCTCTCTGTGCCACCAGCTGGAGGAGGGAGAGATTGAAACCAGAGCATTTGAATGACGGTAATTACAACACGTTACATTGTACCAGAATAATAATGAGTTATAAGACCACTGAAGGTTTTATTGCATATGAACCAATGTATGGGATCCTTGAGACTTGCTGTTATGATCAGCACACAGTGAAACAGCAGATCACCTGTGCAGCAGGTTTGGGGTCATCCTGGATGAACAGAGAAATGAGGGGTACTCCACTCTGACTGATGGCCTTGTGGAACAGTCCTGATGACAGAGGGGACATCATCTGTACAGACAGAACCATGGATCAGTGCCCAAAGTAAGCCTACATACAGACAGCCAGTGCATCTTTCTGTATCAACAAGTATCTGTTTTCCTAGATCTACAGTACACACATGTAAATAGACGGCAACACCACCAGCAGACTCTCCGAAAATGGTGACAGATCCTGGGTCTCCCCCGAAACTGCTGATGGTCTCCTGCACCCAGCGCAGGGCACACACCTGGTCCAGAATACCCACATTCCCAGGGTACTGGCCATCCCCAGTGCTGGACAATCACACAGACATTAGATCAGATATGCCAAAGTTGTGTTCAGTAGACACCAAACAGGAGAAAATGTTACTGACCCAAATTTGTGCATTGATCATATTGACCAAAATCAGTACCAATAGAAGTGTACCTGAGGAACCCTGGGATACCCAGACGGTATTGAAGGATGACCACCACAACGTCCCCGAAGGCAGCCAATGAGGAGCCATCATAGAGTGAAGCCCCTCCCATGAGGAAGCCACCACCATGGATCCAAATCATCACCTACAGACACTTTTTTTTAGACAAGACCACCAAACAAAAGACATCTAACTCAGAGTAGACAAGCATATGAGTACATTCTCATGTCTCTCCTCACTGGTAGTTTCCTTGGGTCCCCAGGTTTGACTGGTGTGTAGATGTTCAGGTAAAGGCAGTCCTCTGAGGTGGTTAGGACAGGGAACCGACCTCTGTACAGGTCCCCCATTCGTCTAGTGTGGTTCATGTTCTGCAGACACCTGTGTGTTAATAGGACAAGAAAGGTGACATTTTCTTACACTATCAATAAAAACATGGCAGAATGTTAATGTTCATCAGAATAAGCATGATTCAGAGTTCCCCATAAAACAGTATAGGCTGTTTGTCTCCCTGCCTGTCTCTCTGAGACATTACTGCTTAGGCTCACAGTGGGGGGTAAGCCTTGGCGTCTCTCAGTCCCTGCCACACCCGGGGAGGTTTGGGGGCCTGGAACCTCAGGGGCCCGACAGGGGGCTCAGCGAAGGGGATCCCCAGGTAGGCAGCCACCTTCGTCTGGCTCTCTCTCACTCTGACCAGTCTGCCCTCCAGCTTACCATACCTAGTATTAAGCTGGAAGAGGCTCTCTCTGTCGCCTGGAAAAGATTTTAAAGTTATAGAAAAGGCATTGTAGTACTCTGTCAAAGGACGCATTAATTGGGAAAGGAGCGATTTACAACCATACCAAACTAAAGTATATATAGCTTCTTGTTAACAGCTAATCAATGTATTTTATAGTTGCTAAATAGTGAATTAAACATTACAAACAGATGAGCAGGGACCCTGGGCATCTTTCTTTTGGTGTTTTTCAGAGTCAGTAGAAAGGCCTCTTTAGTGTCCTAAGTTTTTATAACTGTGACCTTAACTGCCTACCGTCTAAGCTGTTTGTGTCGTAACGACCGTTCCATGTTCATAAATGTTTTCTGGTTCATTGAACAAGCATGGGAAACAGTGTTAAAACCCTTTACAATGAAGATCTGTGAAGTTACTTGGATTTTTACGAATGATCTTTGAAAGACAGGGTCCTAAAAAAGGGACGTTTCTTTTTTTGCTGAGTTTACATTCTTACCTTCGACTGTATGAAAACTCACAAACAGGCTCAGACTTATCCATGCGAGCAGGACTCTTCTGCCCTGACACATCATAGTGCCAGATAGATTATCCATTCACGTCTGTAGAATATCAAACCACATGAAGATCTATTTCAGCAGTTGCCGATTTACATAATCTCTATACATTAAATGCACATTACATCCATATCCAGTGAGTAACCAAATATCAATACATTAGAGAGAAAAGTATGACCTCCAGCTAAAGGAATATGGAGCCCCAATTCAGTTAAATGCCTTCAGTAAATCTGTGGGAGATTGAGGATTGAGCTGCTCTTCATATCACAGGCTGGCATTGGAAATTCCAATCCAGTTATGGATTTTCTAAAAAGCCAGCCGAGTTGATTCAGTCCTGATCGAATGTCAAACAGCAGTTTGAAAAGGGGGAGTCCTCTGAAAGAACATCCTGGTTTGTTTTAATCTGATATAGCTGCCTGGACATACACTATGAAATTAGACGTCATGCTACCAACTCCACTTGTTTATCATGGGTCTACATTTCTGCCAAGTTCAGTGTGCAGAACACCAACAATGACATGATATCAGGCAATTAACTATGAGTAAATTACCTACAGCTTGGCTCAGGACAGGAGTAGACTAGACCTTGAGCTAACCTGGATAGAGATTACATTGGACTAACAGCAACATCATTGGCCATACAGTAAACTAAAATTCTGAAGTTACAGCAGGCTGTAACATCAAAAGTCCCTGGTGTCACGTATGCTCCCTCTCCGACGCTCTAGGTCACCAGGCTGCTCATTATTACACACACCTATCACCACCGTACACCGAACCCAAACCCAAACATTTATTTCCCCCCCACACCAAACGCGATACGCAGGTTAAAATATCAAAACAAACTGAACCAATTACATTAATTTGGGGACAGGTCAAAAAGCATTAAACCTTTATGGAAATTTAGCTAGCTAGTTTGCACTTGCTAACTAATTTGTCCCATTTAGCTAGCTTGCTGTTGCTAGCTAATTTGTCCTATTTAGCTAGCTTGCTGTTGCTAGCTAATTTGTACTATTTAGCGAGCTTGCTATAATCCCCTTCAATTGCGATCCCTTCGGCAACTGCCGTGAGAATAACTACTGCCTGTAATCTATCAAGTATTCGCCGGCTGTTAGAAATTGGGAAAGAGATTAATGAGTTGGAAGAATATTCAACCTACATATCCTTCCATCTAACCCATAACACACATCAATCAATCAATCAAGTTTATTTTATATAGCCCTTCGTACATCAGCTAATATCTCGAAGTGCTGTACAGAAACCCAGCCTAAAACCCCAAACAGCTAGTAATGCAGGTGTAGAAGCACGGTGGCTAGGAAAAACTCCCTACTCCTAAATTACTACCACAGTTAGAAACATACTAAAACATTCTCAAATCAATTTAGTCAATATACATCAATCCCTCCTTTGGAACAAAGATCACTCTTATGTTTCACAAAACCTAAAAACATATTGACCTAACAAGAAAAGAGAAAAATAAATGTTAAAATAAATACATGTTTAGTAACTTCCCACTACTCGTAATGTAACTAAAACTGGGGAAAAACATCCATCCGTTACGTTCCCATGTTATGCTGGTCTCCATGCTGTCTCCATCTCCATCGTTGGGTGTTATTACAAAACACAGACTAATAACCTTATATGCAATTACTTGTATTCTATCACCCAGACACCTCTTTTTATCAATACAATGTAACATTATAATGACATAATAAAACAAAAGAAACAAGAACCAAACAAAAAACAAAAACCTTTATGTTAACCAAAGCATTCATCCAATAAATTCTAACCCCCCTAGCAAAGGATACTTACAGATAAGGTTTCCAGGGCTTCCATAGACCTAATAAATCTAAACAGTTCTATATCCAAAACATAACTAAAACATTTTATAAATGATCCAACCCAAATTTAGAATAACAGTCCTTAGTGCTTACTATAACTCACATTCAAACTTCTCAATTTAGCACACATCATCCCTATTAAAATGTACATTTATAAAAATAAAACAAGTAATAACTTATCATCACAGCCCCCTCGGTCCCTGTTTTCCTGTCATAAGTGGCCTAGTAATGAAACATCAGTAACTCAATGCATACTTTAGTCCAAACTGTTGGCAGTGTGTAGACTCAGAAGTGCCACTGTTGAATTGCACACCCTTATTGCCCTTTTTCCAGCCGGTTAGGGAGGGCTTTGAGGTTCACACACACTGTTTGTGGTAATTTTTCCTACCATGCATTAAGACACAATCTGACGTCACCTTCCATGATAACTTGTTTATTCTACTGGTGACCTCTCAGGACGAGTTACAGATCATGAAGTTATCAACATAACCCCTCGCAGAAACCCACACTCCAGTATCCCAATCCTGCGAATTTTGTATCGAAACATAAACAAAAAATGTAATCATCAATACATATATCACAATCCATTTGGAGTAACTGTCATCCCTTGTTAACATATATTTTCCCTTCTATATGCAGACTGAACAAAGTACATTTGTATATTTACCCAAAGACCATAACCCCAGGGAACTGGTAATTTTCCCTTTGAACACGTGATTCAAAAACAACAAGTTAAATCAAACATATTTGACTTACTAGTCAGCTTAGATTACAACTCCTTATAATTTCCTAATGAAATAATAGAATTTCAAAGTAATGGTACGATTTGAATAGAGACTGGTGTTTTTCATTCATTTTATAATTTAATCCCACCTGTTTTGATCACTTTCCAATGAGATTGATCAGGTCTCATGGGAAAGTAATCAACACCTATTAAAATATTTCCTCTCCCTCTTCTTTCCCAGACCTTCTGAAATCATTTAAAACCTTTCAAAAACATTTCCATCCATCTGTATACCCAG
The DNA here is from genome assembly GCF_016432855.1 of Salvelinus namaycush. Lineage (NCBI taxonomy): Eukaryota > Metazoa > Chordata > Actinopteri > Salmoniformes > Salmonidae > Salvelinus > Salvelinus namaycush. Next base: position 15,944,862 of record NC_052336.1, on the reverse strand, counting down.
TTTAAAAATGAATTGAAGACTCCAAAAAGAAAAACTCACAGTATCAATACCACTAACCCATATTCATAACCAGTAAATGGTGTGTGCGTGCTGGTGTATGTGTGTGTTAAACCATATGTCAAAAAGAAACAGAAATGGCCAGGCATTACCATGCTTTATTTAGCATGCACTAGTCACAATACACACCCATATTATATTACATGATTGGTCTCTTACTGTCATAATCATGTACAAATATTCTGGTATTGCTAATAGAACAATTTCCAATCAACGCATTTAATAGCTGTTTCACCTTTAGATTGTTCCTGTTAACCATTCTAAATGTAATACTTTTTCCTGTCGCAAATGTAGTCAATTTCTCAGCTGAAGAAATCTGTGATATTTGATCCTAGGCATCAAATAAAAAGTTGTTTTAGACATGGTCTCTATGTCTACCTTAATTAACGTATATTGGACTTCCATTTTTCCTGGAAGCAAGAATTCTATTCAAGACCCATCAGATAATACAGTGTTCCATTAAGTGGAATTGACCCCATTTTAAAATAAACAATCCCAGAACCCCTGTCCAGTAATCCTATCAGTTTAACCTGTTGCATTAGTTTAGTCAAATACAAAACTGTTGTTTAACAAATGTAGAACCTTCAAAGAGTTGGTGCTGTCTTATCAGCTTGGCAGTCAATACTTATTTCATTCTGCTTGTATTGCTGGACACTGCTCCACGTAATGGACACAGATTAGAATTTTATAATACATTAGCTTCCTGCTCAAATTCACTGGAGTTACCTAACTATAAAACCAAGCAACAATAATCAAAAACTGTCAAAGAATGTTTCTCATACTTCTACTTCAAATGTCCCACTACCTGCTTGCTTTCAACCGTAGCAAGGTTCGATCCCTCTACTTATCCTTTAACCTTGTATTGAATCCTCAGCTTTTCAAATTACTAAAATATCGCATCGTTAGAGTGCTATAAAAAGGTACTAATAACATATTACCATTCACATACTGTCAATACATCAAGTAAAGATCACACCATACCGCTTCACATGAACCTGGCCTCGCTTCACCTCTATGGGGTCGAAGTAATCTATGCCCACATGGGTGAAAGGCGGCAAATCAGGTGACACTCGATCTTGTGGAAGGTCCGCCATCTTCTGTCCTCCAGCTCTAGCTTGCATCCACCTGCAGAAGACACAGCTCTTAAGGATCTTCCTTGCTAAGGAGTTGGCACAGGGTATCCAATATCGCTGGCGAAGTCTAGAAAGCATGTGACCTCTCCCAGAGTGGCCAACCTGCTCATGGATGTGGAGTAAGATCAGTCTGGAGATGTAGGAGTCTTTGGGCAGGATCATAGGATTCTTTAGTTCCGTAGGCATAGCAGCTTTGCTTAACTTTCCTCCCACTCTCAGAATGCCATTGTCAACAATTGGATCAAGCTTACAGATTGAGCCGCTTCTCTTGGCACATTGTTTTCCTTTCACAACTAGTGAAATTTCTTGTTTAAAGTACTGTCTTTGCTCAAATCGAATGATGACTTTTTCTGCTTCATCTAGGTCATCTACAGACAGACTTTCTTTTCCAAACGTCAGTTTGAACTTGTCAATTTGTTCCTTCAGTGAGTTTGTCAGACTCTGATCTGATCGTGGATCAGTTTGTGTGAGAACTTTCCTTTTCTGGCTTAACTGTAGAAGAAGTCTCTTCAGTTTCAGCATCCAGGCAACTGCTTTCTTCAACCTGTTCCATGTTGAATAGTACTCAATCAGTTTGCTGGTCGGACTCTTTTCTTCCACACATGTACTGTTTACGATGACGTCTTTTCTCACCTCTGGATCATCCGGAGGGATGGAGCCAAGCTCCTCGGGGACTTTCGGCCATTGTGTTTCTGTTCTCTCCAGGAATTCTGGTCCTTTGCGCCATCTCTTTGAGTTCAGGAAAGTTTCAACATGTAATCCTCTTGAGGCATCATCAGCTGGGTTGTGTTTGGAGTTCAAATACCTCCACTGTTTTGCTTTTGAAAGGTCACGGATCATAGCAACCCTATTAGCCACAAAGGTATGGAATTTCTTGGTATCGTTGCAGATGTATTTTAGCACAGACTGGCTGTCTGTCCAGAAAGTTGACTCCTCAAGTTCAATCTGGAGCTCCAACCTTAACATCCTGTCCACTCGCACTGCCAATGTTGCTGCGGCAAGTTCCAGTCTGGGGATCGTAATCTGCTTGAGTGGATTCACCCTTGATTTCCCCAGTATGAATGCGATGTGGACCTTTTCCATACCGTTTGTGAACCTAAGGTAGCTTGCCGTGCCATAACCTTGTTCACTTGCGTCACCGAAGTGATGCAGCTGTGCGGTCTTGACTTGACCAAAGTTCTCAGGCATCATACCCCTGTCTATCTGGAATCTGGAGAGCTGGTCCAGCTCTGAGAGCCATCTCTTCCATGAAATAGTGTTCTTCAGGGATGACTTCATCCCATCCACACTTTAGCTTGCAGAGCACTTGAAGAATTTGCTTTGCCTTTAATACGAATGGGGCGAGGAAACCTAATGAATCATAAATAGAGCTGACAGTTGAGGGTCTGTTCTTGACAGTGACTCGGAAGGTAAACGCATCACTTTCAATGTTCCATCGGATTCCAAGTGCTCTTTCAACAGGCAGCTTTTCTCTGTCCAGGTCCAGTTCTTTTATCTGCTTGGTTTTGTGTTCATCAGGGATAGAAGCCAGCACAGTGCGGCTGTTGCTGACCCACTTGGCCAGTTTGAATCGACCCTGAGAGCACACATCCCTGAGGTTTTTTGTGAGAGCTATGTCTTGTTCTTCTGTGGCAACTGACTTGAGGCAGTCATCAACATAGAAGTTGAACTTGACTGTTTGAATCATCTCTTCATTGTACCTCTCACAATTGTCTTCTGCAGTCTTTCGCAGTGCAAAGTTTGCACAACTTGGAGAGGATATAGCACCGAAAAGATGTAAGATCTCATTCTGTACTCCTCCAATCTTTTGTTAGTATCACCGTCCGGCCACCATAGGAATCGCAGGAAGTCTAAGTCATCTTCATGGACACGTACGTGATGGAACATTCCTTCGATGTCTGCATCATGGCAATGTGCTCTTGCCGAAATCTTAGCAAGACTCCTATAAGCGTGTTTGCCAGGTCAGGGGCTTGAAGGAGTTCACTGTTAAGAGATGTACCTTTATAGGAGGATGAACATGTACCTTTATAGGAGGATGAACAGTCAAACCCCACTCGTATTGTTCCTTTGCGCTTATGGTGAACGCCATGGTGTGGTATGTACCATACCTTGCCTTTCTCTCTGAGGAGCTGTTCTTGTGGTACCCTCTCGGCTTAACCTTTTGTTATCATCTCTTCCATGAAGCCTTTGTACTCTGCAGCGTAACCTTTGTCCTTCTTGAACTTCCTGATAATATTTAGAGCTCGCTGCTTTGCCATGTCACGATTGTTTGGCAGGACTACATCTTTGTTGCGAAAGGGCAACGGTAAGTAGTAGTGGCGGTCTTTGAGGGTTATGGAGCTTGATACTATCTCCATAAACTTACGATCCTCAGCTGACATCTCACTTTTCTCTTCATACTCCCTCAGGGAAGTCATGGTTGTACTGATTTACAAGAAGAACCCCCAGGTCGGCCATTGAGATACGATTGGCCATCACCGTTGGACGTCCATATTCTTCTGCCAGGGTACAATTGTTAAGAGGACAGTTCATCAGCCATCCAAAGAGGGTTTTCACTGCATACGGTCCATTGCCTTGGCTATTTATGATTTGCCAGGGTTCCATTGCCTTTGGAGCATTTACGCCAATCAGGAGTTCGACGTCGGCATCAATCTCCTTCAACTGAACCTCTTTCAGGTATGGCCACCTTTTGAGATCTTTCTGAGTGGGAATGTTCTCTCTTGTCACTGGGATCTTATTCTGGGTGTAGACCTTTGGTAATGCAAGAATGTGTCGCCTTCCACGTTGCCAATCTCTAATCCAGATACCTCGAAGCTCTTGGTAGGACTCTCCTGCCCCATTGTGCGTAGCAGAATTTCAGTCTCACTGCCTTTAGCTTAAGGCTGCCTCATGAGTCTCTCCGTACAAAATGTTGCTGGGCTACCAGAATAGAGAAACGCATAGGTTAACCTCTCTAGGGTACGTGAGATGGTAGCGTCCCACCTCTTCAACAGCCAGTGAAACTGCAGGGCGCCAAATTAAAAACAACAGAAATCCCATAATTAAAATTCCTCAAACATACATGTATTTTACACCATTTTAAAGATACACTTGTTGTAAATCCAGCCACAGTGTCCGATTTCAAAAAGGCTTTACGACGAAAGCAAACCAAATGATTGTTAGGTGAGTGCCTATTCACAGAATAACACAGACATTTTTCCAGCCAAAGAGAGGATTCACAAAAAGCAGAAATATAGATAAAATTAATCACTAACCTTTGATGATCTTCATCAGATGACACTCATAGGACTTCATGTTACACAATACATGTATGTTTTGTTCGGTAATGTTCATATTTATATCCAAAAATCTGAGTTTACATTGGCGCCTTACGTTCAGAAGTTCCAAAACATCCTTTGATTTTGCAGAGAGCCACATCAATTTACAGGAATACTCATCATAAACATTGCTAAAAGATACAACTGTTATGCATGGAATTTTAGATGCACTTCTCCTTAATGCAACCGCTGTGTCAGATTTCAAAAAAGCTTTACGAAAAAAGCAACCCATGCAATAATCTGAGTCGGCGCACAGAGCCCAATCAAAACACAAATATAGCCGCCATATTATGCAGTCAACAGAAGTCAGAAGTAACATTATAAACATTCACTTACCTTTGATGATCTTCATCAGAATGCACTCCCAGGAATCCCAGTTCCACAATAAATGTTTGTTTTGTTCGATAATGTCCATCAATTATGTCCAAATTCCTCCTTGTTGTTCTAGCGTTCAGTACACTTTCCAAACTCACGACGCGCGGGCAGGTCCAGCGGAAAGTACGGACGAAAAGTTAAAAAAGTTATATTACAGTCCGTAAAAACATGACAAATGAATTATTGAATCAATCTTTAGGATGTTTTTAACATAATTCTTCAATAATGTTCCAACCGGAGTATTCCATTGTCTTCAGAAGTGCGATGGAACAGAGCGATGGAACAGAGCGATGGAACAGAGCGATGGAACAGAGCGATGGAACAGAGCGATGGAACAGAGCGATGGAACAGAGCTCGCTCTCACGTGAACGCGCATGGTCAGGGCATGTTCAGGTCATGATAGACCTGACTCATTCCTCTCTCCTTCGGCCACACTTCACAGTAGAGGCATCAGACAAGGTTCTAATGACTGTTGACATCTAGTGGAAGCCTTAGGAAGTGCAACATTACCAATATCCCATCAAAAAGAAAGGAGGACCAAGGCACTCTTCATATAATTAATTAAAATGCCTTTATTACAAAGTTTTTAAAAACCGACGCGTTTCGGCTGCATGGCCTTTGTCAGGGATGCATCGGTTTTTAAAAACTTTGTTTCTATTGAACATGCCATACTAATAAAGGCATTTTAATTAATTATATGAAGAGTGCCTTGGTCCTCCTTTCTGTTTGATGACCAATTCACCCCTTTTACCAAAGAGCACCTTCTATCTACCAAAATGTACTATTGTGTACCTTAGTAGCGCTTCCCTTCCTCCTCTTTCTACTAATTACCAATATCCCACTGTATCTTCAACAGGAGCTGAGTTGAAAATTGACCAACCTCAGATTTCCCATTTCCTGGTTGGATTTTTTCTCAGGTTTTTGCCTGCCATATGAGTTCTGTTATACTCACAGACATCATTCAAACAGTTTTAGAAACTTCAGAGTGTTTTCTATCCAACTCTACTAATAATATGCATATATTAGCTTTTATGGCTTTGTAGCAGGCCGTTTACTCTGGGCATGCTTTTCATCCAGACGTGATACGTGATCTCTCTCTTCCTTCAATGTGCAGGATAGTGGGGTGCTTTCTTTGACAGCTCTGACAGGTCATCCTTCTTTTACATTCTCTGCTTAAGTGTCCTCTCATCAACCAGCCAAAACAAAGGCCTTTTGATCTCAGAAACTCAACCTTGAATTCATGTGGCTGTGCCTTCACCTGTTGGCAGTCGACCAATAAATGCTCACCAGCACAAAATATACATGAGATACTGGGAGCATCAGAAGGGTAGGTGCCTGGTCTCTTTACTTTGAATGTTTGTTCTTTTAAAGGTTTTTCAGGGTCACAATCTGCCACTACAGCTACTGCAGTGGCAAAGCTGCTTCCCCTACTCTTGGACTTGAACTGCTGTTTAAAGTCAGCTTCTGTTTTGGTTTTTAAAAACGCTTTGTTGGACAGGGGATCTTGAATATCTCCATACAACAGATCCTGCAGTATTTTGGACTGTTTTTCCATGAACGTCACCAGGACACTGAACTGGGCTCTCAGGTGGCTTCTCTCTAAAATATCACATGCTGTAGACCTCCATTTTTCCCTTAGTTTGTAGGGAAGTTTTGACATGATCAACTTTATGTTGGAGGGAAGATTAAGCTCTTCCATGTTCTGTAGGTCTTGCATAGCGTTGGTTGGCAATCCCCCTCACTCAGGACTGGCAACTCACACACTTTAACACCCTACTTCCTTCCTAAGCCTGTGAGTGAGGGGGATTGCCAACCATCCTGTGACGTCACTTAAATGTGACCTGGCAGGAGGGGCGCATTTGATCCTGCACTAGGAGAGAGGAGTGTAAATGATATATGAAGACTAGTGGAATTGCACAATACTAGAAGTTAGGAAGAAATACTATATAGAGGTGTATAAACATCATAGGCGAGTGTCCAGTAAGGTTTATAGAAAATGTATACTGGGGTGTGAGGTAGAAGAATATGCAGTATAGGGAAACATGGATATAATAACATTTAAAGTAAAACTATACTACTGGAGGAATAATGATTATAGACATGTGAAGACGGGACATATGATACGCCACCTAGCAACAATAACTATAGATATTAAAGTAGCGTGGATAACAGTAGGTATGAGAGTATGGTCGAGCAATCCACTACTTAACAGACCACTAGGAAGATATAGTCCAGGAAGGGATATATATTAAAGCAACAGAGGAGGATTGGTTTTAAATAGGTGAATAGCACAATAAAAAGAACTAAGACAGCATAGATAGTGTAGATATTATAGGAAGCTAAAAGAATAACTAGACATTAAATAAACATTTGAAAGTAAGGATATCAGTAGCAAAAGGACAAGAAAGAAAGAGAAAAAGAAATACTGAGAATGTTTAAAGAAGGAGAAGGATTGTTGAAAAGTATAAAGAAAGCTAGAGGAATGTTGAAGAAGGACAAGGAAAAGTCAGACAGAAAGAAGGTGGAATGGTTTACAAAACCTGGAGTTGTAGAAATAAAGAGAGAAATAGAGGTGAAAGAGGATAAGGAGACTCTCTCTGTGACCTGTTAGGTAAAAGAAAAGGACCTGGAAAGGACAGGGGAGACTGAGCAAGGTGCAGGAAGGAACCCAGAAAAGTTGAACTGTTATGAAAGATTATGTGGAAATAGGAAGACAAGTGTGAATGGTTTTGATAACGTGGGATATCAATAATAGTGATATTTGAGGCGCTATATTGGAATAAGACATTAAGTAATCTGTATTATCCAGTAATACATTTGCAGACATTATAGAATAGATTCTAATACAAGATTAAGTGCCGTGACTAATTAATTATTGTTCGGGGAAGTGGATAGCCCTACCTTGGAAAATAGTTATTTTGAAACCATGGAGTCACTGAAAGAAGCGCACATAAATTCTACCAATTCGGCTCGAATATGAAAGAGTAAACTAGATAATGTAGGGCAATATTACCCTATTATTAACAGGAGAATTCAAATCAAATTAAGAATTCAGGGAGGCAATTATGAGTTAGAACAAACACATAAAACCAGAATAAGAAGCTCAATATACAAGCGTATTGAAGTTAGCGTTCTAATCAGCGTCATTACGCTCACAGGACTATTTGGAGAATGGATAGTGTAAAATGGGGTACTTGGTAATGTCGTTTAGGCTATTTTGGTGGATTTCAACGCACTAGATTGGATATACCAGATTGCATAATAACTGATGCGTTTACAAAACCTCAAAGTTTTGATTAAACATTGCCGGTGTCAGTGTACGTCAGGGAAATAATGAAATTTGAATTATTGCAAGCAGCACAGTTAGTCACCAACGTGTTTAAAGGCTAAGTAGAGGGATCGAACCTTGCTGCGGTTGAAGTAGAAGTATGAGAAACATTCTTTGACAGTTTTTGATTATTGTTGCTTGGTTTTATAGTTAGGTAACTCCAGTGAATTTGAGCAGGAAGCTAATGTATTATAAAATTCTAATCTGTGTCCATTACGTGGAGCAGTGTCCAGCAATACAAGCAGAATGAAATAAGTATTGACTGCCAAGCTGATAAGACAGCACCAACTCTTTGAAGGTTCTACATTTGTTAAACAACAGTTTTGTATTTGACTAAACTAATGCAACAGGTTAAACTGATAGGATTACTGGACAGGGGTTCTGGGATTGTTTATTTTAAAATGGGGTCAATTCCACTTAATGGAACACTGTATTATCTGATGGGTCTTGAATAGAATTCTTGCTTCCAGGAAAAATGGAAGTCCAATATACGTTAATTAAGGTAGACATAGAGACCATGTCTAAAACAACTTTTTATTTGATGCCTAGGATCAAATATCACAGATTTCTTCAGCTGAGAAATTGACTACATTTGCGACAGGAAAAAGTATTACATTTAGAATGGTTAACAGGAACAATCTAAAGGTGAAACAGCTATTAAATGCGTTGATTGGAAATTGTTCTATTAGCAATACCAGAATATTTGTACATGATTATGACAGTAAGAGACCAATCATGTAATATAATATGGGTGTGTATTGTGACTAGTGCATGCTAAATAAAGCATGGTAATGCCTGGCCATTTCTGTTTCTTTTTGACATATGGTTTAACACACACATACACCAGCACGCACACACCATTTACTGGTTATGAATATGGGTTAGTGGTATTGATACTGTGAGTTTTTCTTTTTGGAGTCTTCAATTCATTTTTAAACTGGGTATACAGATGGATGGAAATGTTTTTGAAAGGTTTTAAATGATTTCAGAAGGTCTGGGAAAGAAGAGGGAGAGGAAATATTTTAATAGGTGTTGATTACTTTCCCATGAGACCTGATCAATCTCATTGGAAAGTGATCAAAACAGGTGGGATTAAATTATAAAATGAATGAAAAACACCAGTCTCTATTCAAATCGTACCATTACTTTGAAATTCTATTATTTCATTAGGAAATTATAAGGAGTTGTAATCTAAGCTGACTAGTAAGTCAAATATGTTTGATTTAACATGTTGTTTTTGAATCACGTGTTCAAAGGGAAAATTACCAGTTCCCTGGGGTTATGGTCTTTGGGTAAATATACAAATGTACTTTGTTCAGTCTGCATATAGAAGGGAAAATATATGTTAACAAGGGATGACAGTTACTCCAAATGGATTGTGATATATGTATTGATGATTACATTTTTTGTTTATGTTTCGATACAAAATTCGCAGGATTGGGATACTGGAGTGTGGGTTTCTGTGAGGGGTTATGTTGATAACTTCATGATCTGTAACTCGTCCTGAGAGGTCACCAGTAGAATAAACAAGTTATCATGGAAGGTGACGTCAGATTGTGTCTTAATGCATGGTAGGAAAAATTACCACAAACAGTGTGTGTGAACCTCAAAGCCCTCCCTAACCGGCTGGAAAAAGGGCAATAAGGGTGTGCAATTCAACAGTGGCACTTCTGAGTCTACACACTGCCAACAGTTTGGACTAAAGTATGCATTGAGTTACTGATGTTTCATTACTAGGCCACTTATGACAGGAAAACAGGGACCGAGGGGGCTGTGATGATAAGTTATTACTTGTTTTATTTTTATAAATGTACATTTTAATAGGGATGATGTGTGCTAAATTGAGAAGTTTGAATGTGAGTTATAGTAAGCACTAAGGACTGTTATTCTAAATTTGGGTTGGATCATTTATAAAATGTTTTAGTTATGTTTTGGATATAGAACTGTTTAGATTTATTAGGTCTATGGAAGCCCTGGAAACCTTATCTGTAAGTATCCTTTGCTAGGGGGGTTAGAATTTATTGGATGAATGCTTTGGTTAACATAAAGGTTTTTGTTTTTTGTTTGGTTCTTGTTTCTTTTGTTTTATTATGTCATTATAATGTTACATTGTATTGATAAAAAGAGGTGTCTGGGTGATAGAATACAAGTAATTGCATATAAGGTTATTAGTCTGTGTTTTGTAATAACACCCAACGATGGAGATGGAGACAGCATGGAGACCAGCATAACATGGGCACGTAACGGATGGATGTTTTTCCCCAGTTTTAGTTACATTACGAGTAGTGGGAAGTTATTAAACATGTATTTATTTTAACATTTATTTTTCTCTTTTCTTGTTAGGTCAATATGTTTTTAGGTTTTGTGAAACATAAGAGTGATCTTTGTTCCAAAGGAGGGATTGATGTATATTGACTAAATTGATTTGAGAATGTTTTAGTATGTTTCTAACTGTGGTAGTAATTTAGGAGTAGGGAGTTTTTCCTAGCCACCGTGCTTCTACACCTGCATTACTAGCTGTTTGGGGTTTTAGGCTGGGTTTCTGTACAGCACTTCGAGATATTAGCTGATGTACGAAGGGCTATATAAAATAAACTTGATTGATTGATTGATGTGTGTTATGGGTTAGATGGAAGGATATGTAGGTTGAATATTCTTCCAACTCATTAATCTCTTTCCCAATTTCTAACAGCCGGCGAATACTTGATAGATTACAGGCAGTAGTTATTCTCACGGCAGTTGCCGAAGGGATCGCAATTGAAGGGGATTATAGGCATGGGCCACGTTAGTAGTAGCAGGTGTCACTTTAGTAGCATTGTTGGGATATCAATATATGAAGACTCATGCCACATGGATTGGTAACTGGTAACTGGGAGACTGATAGGAGTACAGGGGATGCGGTTATTCAAATGTCACAAATTATGTTGTTAGAAAATAACCCATGTGTTGCAGTGTGTATTCTCAGGTGAAAACAGAGATAACCAAAGGCTGAATTCCGGAGATTGAGTGAACATCCAGATACACCAGGAGGGGGTGTTGGGATAGATTTGGTCTGGTCCACACACGGTACTCCTTACAGCAGTGGTAAAGATCGTCATGTCTCTCTTCGGTGGGTGCATAATTCTCACAAGAAGTAAGGTCCAGCTACATAATGGGTGAGCTTAAAAACACCATGACAGAGGAAGCGGAGCTGAAGAGAGAGAGATACTAGAGTCCACTGTAGACATACATGCAGATGGGTTAAGTCTAGGAGATACTTGTTCTATTGGTTAATGCATCATATGAAAAGGATAGATGTTAGGGTAATTGTACTCTAAACAACATGTTGAAGGGATTAATGTGAAAGCATATACAGTGCTGAGTTACCTCAAGAGGATGTAACGTTGATAAGGGATACGCACTTGCCTATCAGGTGATGTGCCTATTAAGTGGCAATAAAAAAGTTAAAATGACATGGCTTGGGAACACCTCTCAGAACCTGGGGCCGAAAGGGGAAGACTGGGCGAAAGCATGAGGAAGCTTGTTTAGGGCTTTTATTTTTGTGGAGTCCAGCAGAAAAGTATCCTGGATGCATAGAATTGTCATGGTCTCAGACTTCGGGTTTCATGAATATACTTATGCATAAATTACTGTTATGTTTTGTGTTTTTCATTGCTTTGCAAGTCTTATGCTCTTTCACTCTCTTAGGAACCAGCAGGAGAAAGTGGAAAAACTAAAAGCAGCTCAGCTGAAGTGAAGGAAGTCACCAGCTTCAGCTGGAATAGCATTTTGTTGTGTGATTTCGAGATAGAAATAAGATGGTGTAATCATAGAACAGAGGCCATAAGTCTCTGAGTTTGAAAACCTCATGGAAACAGCCTGAACCAGGACCAGAGGTTCCACGTCCGGTGATCCCAGGGGACCAGGACTACATCCGAGTGTTCCGGAGGAAGTGGAACAAGCCAAGGCGAGAGGGTCCCTACGGAGCGGGGAGGAGGCGGCTATCACCGAGCCATGAGGATGCTGATACACCAGGCGGGTGTCCGAAGGGAACGGGAGCAGAGGAGGTCGACGAGCCAGGAAGGAGCTAGGAAGAAGCCGAAGGAGAGGCGGATAAAGGAGCATCTTCTGAATATCCAGAGTCCAGGGATAGGGAGGAGTGACATGCCTGTTGCTCCTGATGACATATCTACTCTGGCAGATACCCCTGATGGAGGCACTGTCCAAGGGGACGAAGAAACAACGACAGGAGAATGGGAAGGAGACTTTCTTACCATCGACTTCTCTGCCATCACATGGTCTTTCTAACAGAGTGAAAACCAGGACAGATGAAGAACGGTAGAATGGCCTTGACAGCAACATCGACCAACCTAGAAGAAATTGTAAACTCACCTCCCACATGCACTAGTACACCAACTAAGACAATGACAAAACCACAAGAAAGTGGGTTGATGCAGAAAATCTGGACATCTTTTACCAACTGGTGTAGCCATAATGAAAACTACCCCAGAACCAAACATTGACCAAACAACATTTAGAAAAGCAATAACAAATGGCTGGTATAAGGGGGCTCAGCGGGGCCAGAAAAAAGTATACACATAGTATAACCATGTACTCAATGTAACAGTTGCTGAATGATAAATGCTGTTAGACCTTCTGAATATCGTTTCACCTAGACATGTATGTGACATAGGGTTTGTTCTCAATCTTCTAACAGGTTTTTCACTGTCAAAAATAGATATTAGAGAGGTGTCTGTGAGGAAGGGCAATATGTTTAGGTATCATATTGAGAATGACAATATAAGGGTTTAGGATGTTTATTGATTTTGTTTACTATTTTTCTTGTATTCAACTGAGATAATCTCAGGTAAGGCTAAGAAATGCACATGCTTTAACACTATATGTTCTGGCTCACCAGTGTATATGGGAAAGTGGAGCTCAGATTGTTCAAATGGATGTGAGGTTGATTATCTCCATAGAGTTTCATTAGGTGCTCCCATTCTCATCTATACTGGAAAATGTAATTGTGTGAAACTCTGTGAGTTTCAAGGGGGGGATTATGTTGGAGATTTTCCAGTCATCTGATGATTTTCAGTAACCTATACTGTTCTCTTTGAAGTAGAAAGAATAATCAATATAAGCTTAAATATTAGACATATGTAAGCAGAATGAAGGCTAAACCTATGTGAGTGTCCAAGCTAGATCAACATCGAATTGACCATTGGACATGTAAAGAACAGAACGTAAGCAGAATCTGTGTAGATGAGGCAAGGTAAACTAACAAGACGTGACTGGTCTGGGCCATATCTGGTCTTATGAAGGCTACTGGACACGCACACAAGTTAAGCAATCATTGATAATGTAGGTCTGAACTTGTAAAGACCTTTGGACAGGAACATTAGCTAAGGGGTATGCATGTCATGTCACCAATAGCGAGCGGTGTAGTCAGCCTGTAATACACCTAATTTATGAAAGTTGCCAATCGCAATATAAAGTCAAGAGAAGAAAAAGCCTAGGAGGAGAGATGACTAGAAACGATTCGGTTGACTGTTTTGTGTGGATTAATTGTCGGAGTAGAGGACCGTGTGCATTTCAATTAAAATAACAAATGAATGTTTATAGCCCAGGACAAATTAGCAACAGCAAGCTAGCTAAATAGGACAAATTTGTTTGCAAGTTCAAGCTAGCTAGCTAAATTGCCATACATGTTTAATGCTTTTCGACCTGTCCCCAAATTAATGTAATTGGTTCAAAGTTTGTTTTTATATTTTAACCTGCATGTCGTGATCGCATTTGGTGTGGTGGGACAAAATACATTTATGCACGATGGCGCACGCGCGCAGCCGGTTTGGGTTCCGTGTAAAGACTCACCTGGACTTCATCACCTTCCTTATATCTGTCACTCCCCTTGGTTCCTTCCCCATGCGTTATTGTTTCACGTTTGTACTCTACTCGTGTTTCTTGTTCTGTTCTACGTTCATTTATTAATTAAATACACTCCCTGAATTTTCTTCCCGACTCTCAGCGTACACATTACACCTGGTTTTAATGTAATGTGGAATAAGCAATGCATCAAATACATTATGGGATTATAGTAAACTAGTTGAATGCAATCAACCCACAATAAAATACAGTTTATAGGCTAGGCTATAAGTATTATAAGTCAATGTACATGTTCAACTATCATGCATTACAGTAAAAGCAGGACTAGAGGCAGCTACTTAAAATAATTTGCAAAAGAAAATAAGTATCTTGGCTCACCAGTGAAAGCTGCTCTCCAATTGATAACTCGGTGCAATTTCAGGGATTGGCATTAAAGTCTGCTGTTTAGAAATGCCATAACCTAACAATCTTTCAATACGAAGGAACCAGAAATCAGTTTTAGTGTACTGGAATTTTGTGCAGTTTGGTTGTTTTCAGAAAGAAAGAAAAAACGCGCCTGTCCAATGAGGCAACGGCGCAGGATCAATTTGACTGATTTTAAGTAAATCCCTGACTGGCTCCTAGCGATAGTCACTTGTGTTCACTAGAATTCCTGTACCCAGATGCCGTTACCATGGAGATAGGAAAGCTTGAGGCAGTTGTACTGAGTGCCGACAAAGGCATAAAAGACAGAGGCAGCCTCAGTCTCGGGCTAGCAGGCTCGTGTAAAATGGATGTCTCTATTCCATTTAAGGAAATCAAGTTACAGCATGAAAAACACACAACGAAACTTCTACCCCCAAGCCATGAGACTGCTAAATGGTTAATCAAATAGCTACCCGGACTATCTGCTTTGACCCTTTTCCCACTAACTCATCACATATGCTGCTGCATCTGCTTGTATTCAATCCTGTTAATTATATGTACATATCCACCTCACTTACCTCTTAACCCTGCACATATGTTATGTCTTTTTTTATTCAACCTTTATTTTATCACGTAGTCATACTGCGACCAAGGTCTCACTAAATATATATAAATACACTAAATATAAATACAAAAAGCAAGCAGAAAGAAAAAAAGTCAAAATAACACAGCAATCAGTAAAGAGGCAGCAAAACATCACATTTAAGAGCATTTTGAATATTTTTTGCACCTTATCTGTGGAACAAACTCAAGCTAATTTATCTAACTCATTAAAGACCAAAGGAATTTCCAGAGTTAGCCATCCTTGAGCTCAGGTGTGGTAACTCATGTGTCAAAAGTTTAGTAATGTTACGTACAATGGGACTTTTTGTAAAAGGGCTTTATAAATTGGAAAAACTTGTCAATAATCAACCGACTGGCTTTCTTGATGTCAATAGTAATATCTCTGGTACACAATCTGGTTTTCGCTCAGGTTATGGATGTGTCACTGCAACCTTAAAAGGTCCTCAATGATGTGACCATTGCCCTTGATTCTAAGCAATGTTGTGCTGATATTTTTGACTTGGCCAAAGCTCTTGATACTTTAGACCATTCCATTCTTGTGGACCGGCTAAGGAGTATTGGTGTCTGAGGGGACTTTGGCCTAGTTTGCTAACTACCTCTCTCAAAGAGTGCAGTGTATAAAGTCAGAAATTCTGCTGTCTCAGCCACTGCCTGCCACCAAGGGAGTACCCAAAGACTCAAGCCTAGGCCCCACGCTCTTCTCAATTTACATCAACAACATAGCTCAGGCAGTAGGAAGCTCTCTCATCCATTTATATGCAGATGATACAGTCTTATACTCAGCTGGCCCCTCCCTGGAGTTTGTGTTAAATGCTCTACAACAAAGCTTTCTTAGTGTCCAACAAGCTTTCCCTGCCCCTAACCTTGTTCTGAACACCTCCAAAACAAAGGTCATGTGGTTTGGTAAGAAGAATGCCCCTCTTCCCACATGTGTTATTACTACCTCTGAGGGTTCAGAGCTTGAAGTAGTCACCTCATACAAGTACTTGGGAGTATGGCTAGACGATACACTGTCCTTCTCTCAGCACATATCAAGCTGCAGGCTAAAGTTAAATCTAGACTTGGTTGCTCCTCTTTCACCCCAGCTGCAAAACTAACCCTGATTCAGATGACCATCCTACCCATGCTAGATTACGGAGACATAATTTATAGATCGGCAGGTAAGGGTGCTCTCGAGCGGCTAAATGTTGTTTACCATTCGGCCATCAGATTTGCCACCAATGCACGTCACAAAATAGATGGCATCATGAGGGAGGAAAATTATGTGGATATATTGAAGCAACATCTCAAGACAGTCAGGAAGTTAAAGCTTGGTCGCAAATGAGTCTTCCAAATGGACAATGACCCCAAGCATACTTCCAAAGCTGTGGCAAAATGGCTTAAGGACAACAAAGTCAAGGTATTGGAGTGGCCATCACAAAGCCCTGACCTCAATCCTTTCGAAAATGTAGGCCTCCTTTCTCGCGCACACAAACCTGACTCAGTTACACCAGCTCTGTCAGGAGGAATGGGACAAAATTCACCCAACTTATTGTGGGAAGCTTGTGGAAGGCTATCTGAAACGTTTGACCCAAGTTAAACAATTGAAAGGAAATGCTACCAAATACTAATTGAGTGTATGTAAACTTCTGACCCACTGGGAATGTGATGAAAGAAATAAAAGCTGAAATAAATCATTCTCTCCACTTTATTTTAAGAATATGAAATTTCAATAATAGTAGTGATCCCAACTAACCTAAGGCAGGGAATATTTACTAGGATTAAATGTCAGGAATTGTGAAAAACTGAGTTTAAATGTATTTGGCTGAGGTGTATGTAAACTTCGGACTTCAACTGTACATGGGTAATGTTCTGTAAAGCTACAGAAACAGAGAGACAATGAATATACACATGGAATGTAATGAATAGAGCAGGATGAATGTATGCATATCAAATGGGCTACAAGATTAAATACAAATGGAACAGAACTGCAATAGCACAATAGGCAAGGCCAGGTATTACATAGTACAATAACAGCAGAGTTAATATTAACATATTACGTAATACCATACAAATGGGCTATGCAGTCAGGTAAAACATATGGATTAATGATTCAGAAACAGGGAGGGCAGAGAGCTCCAGTAAAAATTCAAGCTTAATCAGCCCCGGTGTATTTTTTTACATTAATCTTAAGCAAGGCATCAAGCACATCACAGATCGTAAATTGTTGAAATTAAAACAAATAATCACTAGAAGTTGACAGGTTAACCATCGAGTCAGCTAGAAGCTGGCAGAGGGAAGAGCAGTTGATTGACCAGGGTCAATTTATTTCACCAGGTAGGCCAGTTGAGAACAAGTTCTCATTTACAACTGTGACCTGGCCAAGATAAAGCAAAGCAGTGCGACACAGAGTTATACATAAACAAACGTACAGTCAATAACACAAGAGAAAGTCTATATACAGTGTGTGCAAATGGCGTGAGGTGGTAAGACAATAAATAGGCCATAGTAGCAAAGTAATTACAATTTAGCAAATGAACACTGGAGTGATAGATGTGCAGATGACGTGCAAGTAGAAATACTGGTGTGCAAAAGAGCAAAAAAGTAAATAAAAACAATATGGGGATGAGGTAGGTAGATTGGATGGGCTATTTACAGATGGGCTGTGTACAGCTGCAGTGATCGGTAAGCTGCTAAGATAGCTGATGCTTAAAGTTAGTGAGGGAGATATAAGTCTCCAACTTCAGCAATTTTTACAATTCGTTCCAGTCATTGGCAGCAGAGAACTGGAAGGAAAGGCGGCCAAAGGAGGTATTGGCTTTGGGGGTGACCAGTGAGATATACCTGCTGGAGCGTGTGCTACGGGTGGGTGTTATGGTGACCAGTGAGCTGAGATAAGGTGGAGCTTTACCTAAATCATTTAAAGCACTATTTCTCAAATAAAAAGCCTACTGAGATAAAATTATTAAAAGCGTCACTTATCCTATTCTTCTCGGTTATGATGCCAGTCAGACAGAACTTGCTTAGGCAAGAAAGAAAAGGAATTTGTACGCTTTAGTCCACGTAATGTTTTCCAAAAATGTAGAAAGATCACAGGAGTCGGAGCTTAAAAAGTAGCTTGATTTAGCTTTCTTACTTGCATGTGTTACGTACGCCTCCTGGAGGAACACCCTGCTACATCTCAACTCCTCGTGGAGTGAAAAAGTATGTGATCGTAGGTGCAGGGAAGGATGACAGAGGACGAGAAAAATACAATTTACAGGGAATTTATTATTCCTTAACACGGTAAGGTGGGGAAAAGGGGCTGGATGGAACCAAAGCAAAGAAAAGTATAAGTTAGAGACCCCTCTCCTACCTTACCACTACTTCCCTAACCTTTAGCACCACCTGGCACGCTAACCAAAATACAGGGGGTGTTCCACCCAGGTCTTACCTAGTGTGCATGGACAGATTAAATACTATGGGTTATGTATTCCTGCAGTCCTCTTGCCTAAACACTCCCAAGGTGCGTTCCCCTTCCCCCCAGGAACAAATGAAACAGAATAATTACTTATACTTAGTGTTTTTGTTTATTGAAATTGTTCACTAAGTCCTATTGGCATACACATACCTCAGAAGGAGCGGCTACAAAATAATATCCACAAAAGTTTTACTGACCGGCACAACAATCAACACAGGACATAAAAAGAAGCTCTCTTCTGACAAAGGAAACCAAGCTGGAGAAGGAGTTGGTGTAAGGGTTGTCCTCCTCCTCTTCAGACGAAGAGGAGGAGTAGGGATTGGACCAAAGCGCAGCGTGATAGTTTGACATAATAACGTTTATTAAAGAAAAGACGAAACACGAAACTCTTCAACAAACTACAAAATAACAAAACGACGTAGACAGACCTGAACATGGAACTTACATAAATACACGAAGAACTCACGAACAGGAACAGACTACAAACAAACGATACAGTCCCGTGTGGTAACATATACGGACACAGGAGACAATCACCCACAAACAAACAGTGTGAACAGCCTACCTTTATATGGTTCTCAATCAGAGGAAACGTCAAACACCTGTCCCTGATTGAGAACCATATAAGGCTAATTTCACCTGACCTAAACATAGAAACACAAAACATAGAATGCCCACCCCAACTCACGCCCTGACCAACTAAACACATACAAAATTAACAGAAAACAGGTCAGGAACGTGACAGTTGGTAATTGAAGCTGTTTCCCCTAACGAGAGGGAGGGGTCAGAGGTCCAATCAGCGATGGGGCCGACCAATCAGTTGCTTTAGGATTCCAAGAAGCCATTTCCTGAAATACACACACATACAAACCCACAACAACACAGAAACTGGGGAACGTAACACATGAGATAATTGAGCGCTTATACGTTTTGTTCTATGAGATATCAGCCAGTTAACGTGATCTTTATGAATTATGAAGCCTTTGGGTGTCTTTTATTTCATTACATAAACGCTTCATAATTCACAAAAGTAATGTTAGCTGATGAAGATTATCGTGTAGAACAAAACATATAAGATCTCCTTAACCTGTGTTAACCACAGACCTTATTTTTGGCGTTCATCCAAAAACCCTACAAAAACTAAATTTTCCCATAAGCTTTGTTCAATGCACCATGCTGGAATTAGTGCGTACAAAAAGACGCCATTACTATTGCTGTCTATAGCAGGCTCCTCAGAAAAATTACTTTGTTGGCAGTAAGACTCAGGAAATCCTGTTTGAGTTGGGGTTTGATAGTCCTGATTATATGCTGATCTACCCTGGTGTCTATATTGCAGGTTTTTGCCTGCCCTTCACATTTAGTGAGATGACTGAACAAACATGGATCTCATCTCGGCATAAAAACATACATATTGTTGTTCATTCACCATGTGTGAGTATATACACACATAGAGCAGCTGAGTTACTTTTTTAAATATTATATTTGGAAATGTTTACAGTGTAGTGGAAAAAGACAAGTTCATCTCCACAAATAGGAAGTTGCTGTTGATCTTCAGTAGTATTTCTATCAAATGTTACAATAAAAAGACTGAGGTAGAAAGAAGAGTCACATTAGCACTGCAGTAAGTGATCGTCTGTGTGGGTCAGGGGAGTGTTTGTGTCTCTGAGCCCAGCCTGGGGGCCTCATGTGGGGGCAGACACCAGGCCTGCAGGGCCCTGGCCCAGGGAGTGTCCAGCCACACTGCTCTACAGGGGCTTGAAGCCTAGCTCCTCCATAGGGATCCCAAAGGCCTGCAGCTTGGCCTCATAGGTTCTCAGTAGGTCATTATGGGCCTACCCATCAGACAGAGATGTTAACATTTTTATTGACAGACGCTATTATCACTTTGCCTATAAAGATGAGAATGTATTGATTTTAGATTGGTTAGTTATTCTATTACATAGTTATAATCCTGTTGTTTTCCCCTTAATGTACAAAACGAAATAGGGTTCCGAACCAAAAGGCATTGTATTCAGCCAACATCCTCACCTTACAAATCCGCGCCAACTCATACTGCAAGTCTTTGATCGCAATGTTCTTGGAGTCCAAAACTTCCTGCAAGGAAAAAACAAATAGAGTTGTTTGGCTGCAGAATAGTCTACCGTAAGCTTCCACCAGTATAACTACGCTCACAGGCAAGGTTTACAATTTGATGTGGTTGAAGCCACTGGAGAATCAGCTTCTAGGACAGTAGAGTAGAGAAACCTGATCGCAAGGACTTAGCAACAGAAAACATACTCGCACGATGGAATGAAGATCACAGTTTTCTGTTAAGAACACTTCTCTGTTTTAATCTTGAATGACAACTTGGCTTGTATCCAGTATCCACCACAAAGCAGGTCTGATGAGGTATGGTGCTAGTTGTTTTCACAACTCTACTGTTAGCTCAACACAAGAGAGTAGGGTACTAGTGTAGCTTCTTTGGTATGATGGAGCTGTGTAGTCTTGTGTAGTCAGGGTGGTTTGGGTTAAGGCTGAAGCAGGATGTGGACATGAAGCTAGGGTTAGGGTTAGGTATCCCAGGGAGGGTAGCATACCTCCAGTTTGCGTGTGACCACGCCGAGGGCGGTGTGGTCCAGGTTGGAGGCAGACAGCACCTCGTTGAGCTGAGCCTCCTTCTCCAGGGTGTTGGTCAGAGCCCCCAGTTTCCTCTCCAACAGGAGGTTCTTAAAGCCACTCGTGCTGCACCTCCTGGATGGCCTGGGTGAACTTCTTATACAGGTCATCACGCTCCACCTGGACCTGCACCACACAGACAAAGGATTGGCTCAGCTCAGTTAGAAACACAGATCAGTTAAGCATGGATCAATTTGATAGAATTACATTTGATTCAATTCTGTTCCATGTTTTGGGTGTGTGAGTGCATAACAGAGGGACTGTCCTTCAATAGTAGCCATTATAGTAGCCATTGTATGGGTGAAAAGTGTCCAGTTACTAGGACGTTTTTAGTCAACCTAATAAATGGTCTGTGTAGTTAGTTTGTGCTGTGGTCTCCTGTACACAGGGTAAAAGGGCAGAAGGACTCATCCTTGAACTCCTCTGTAATCACGTCAAAGTATACAATGGTGGGAAACTCCTTTTTTTATTCGATTGGAACACAGATGTCAGTGTAGATGCCGTTTTAGTTCTAACCCTTAATCTCATGATCAATTATTTTCTCAGATTCTTCCCTGTCCCAAATTTGAAAAGGCTAAACTTTCTGTTTGGCATGGGTCCACAAATCCTCAAAAGGATCTACAGCTGCACCATGGAGATTATCCTAACTGGTTACATCACTGCCTGGTATGGCAACTGCTCGGCCTCCGACCGCAAGGCACTACAGAGGGTAGCGCATACGGCCCAGTATGTCACTGGGGCCAAGCTTCCTGCCATCCAGGACCTCTATATCAGGTGGTGTCAGAGGAAGGCCCTAAAAATTGTCAAAGACTCCAGCCACCCTAGTCATAGACTGTTCTCTCTGCTACTGCACGGCAAGCGATACTGGAGCGCCAAGTCTAGGTCCAAGAGGCTTCTAAACAGCTTCTACCCCCAAGCCATAAGACTCCTGCACATCTCATCAAAGGGTTACCCAGACCCTTCTCTTACGCTGCTGCTACTCTCTGTTTATAATCTATGCATAATCACTTTAACTCTACCTACATGTACATATTACCTCGACTAACCGGTGCACCTGAACAATTACTCTGTACCGGTACATCCTGTATATAGCCTTTAAATATTTAATTTTACTGCTGCTGTTTAATTATTAGTTACTTTTATTTTCAAATTTTTTCTTAACACTTTTTTTTTCTTAACTTCTTAAAGCATTGTTGTTTAAGGGCTTGTAAGTAAGCATTTCACTGTAAGGTCTACACCGATTGTATTCGACGCATGTGACAAAGAACATTTGATTTGATTCAATCAAGTGACAACAATTTATGGAACATGTGAGGACAAAAGCCTTTGTCATTACAAACCAGAGTTTGTGTGCATGTGTGTGTGCACGCTTGTACGTGTGTATGTGTATGTGTGTAATTGTAGCTTCTCACCTTACTTAACCTCTGTTCCAGCACTTCGTATTCCCACTTCAGGTCTTTCAGATGTGCCTTGGCCCCCTGTCAAGACAGGCACCATCACTCCTGTTTACTTTCACCAAGTACCCTATTACATTTCTATTCACTCTCAGATGCACCCAACACAAACCATTCATCACAACACAAACCATTCATCATAGAACATTAGAGAGAATAAAGTAGACGCCACCGGTCCAAATTTTGATTTATGATCCTAAAATATTGAAAAAGAATTGAATCCACAATTACATAATATGCGTTGAACTACTGACTTTTTCATTTGTAAATCATTATTATAACCCAAATGAAACCTTTGGTTTATACGTGTCTACAACTCACAAGTATTATTAAAAATGTGTAAGAAATTGAAATACATAATATATGTACCCCATCTCAATTTTCACAAGAGACATATTCTGAGCTTTTAAACAAAATTGTAAACTCTTTACACATACTTATGCTACTTTCACATAACAAAATACAATGTCAGTGTCTGTGTATTCATCCTTAGATGCTGTGGGGAATGTGTTATATCATGTACATGTTCCCCACTATAGATATTCCTTAACATCCTAGATACTAGTACATTAGTAGTACATAACCGTGTAATAGTGTAGTACTACAGTACGGACCTGTCTTCTGGATATGTGTAGTACTGTATATAAAAACGTCAGTGACTCTTTGCTTTGAGGTCATGTAGGTCAATTTGTTGCTCTCTTTGCCTTTATACATCTCTTTGACCTACTGTAAACTCCCTCGGTTGTTAACATCTACAATAATCATTTGACGTACGAGTCAGAGTTATTATACCCAGCGTCAGGGTTTGCTAACTCTGGAAATTCCTTTGGTTTGTACAGAGTTAGGTAAATCAGCTCTTTGCCCATTACATGGGGCATATTCTCCAAGCTGCTCTAAACATTGCTGTTTTTGATGTCTCTAGGTTAATCTCTAGACTGCTGAATGAGGCCTGTTACAACATGCTTTCAAAACCTTTAAAAGGAGTTTGTGAAACCATTCAGTCATGGATGTATGTAAACATGGACATGCACATTAAGAGAAGATGACACCCAGGCCATATGACACCCAGGCTATACTCTATTTTTGAAAGAGTACATTAACCAAGGCCATACGTACATTTATGACAGCTGGACGTACTATGGTCAGAAGGATACAGGAAGAAGGATGGAAGCAAAATAACTGATGACTGACACGTGAAACATAAGCATGTGAAAAGGGTTCTACCATCATTATAACCTAACCAAAAGCAGATATGAGCGTTAGTGGGCGTGAACAAGCAAGCTCTGAGATGAAAATAAAATAATGGAGAAAGGTCAAGGGACGCTATTTTCATATAGAGGGAGGGGACTCTATACGTTATGCAAAGACAGAATCCTATAAAGGCAGGACTCTGTAATATGAGAATTTAGTCTTTTTCCATGGAGGGGCTCGGCTGTGTTACGTTTGTGATAGGGTCCTTCCATGGAAGGGCTCAGTTTTGCTACTTTGTATTAAAGTGTATATTGAATTCACAAGTTCTTGTAAGAGTATTATATTTCTGAGACAATTCTCCACGACACCCCCTAAACAGGAATATGAAATTACCTTTATGATCTTTTTTACCACGATTACTTTGGGATTCTAATCTCACTCTTTCAAAATCCCCACTGTGACCAAATCTCTAACATTCATGATCCTTCCCATATATTTTAACCCTAAACCTCCCACAATAACTATTGTCTATTGTTAGTCTCAGTGACCTTACTGACGATATCAACGTTTTATACATATCTAAATACATTGTTGGAGACAGTTTTCATGTCTTTCATTATGCAGACATTTGTTTATTAGATTATATTTCTCATTAAGAATACTGTTGTTTTAATTCTATATGGGTCATGCTTTGCCTTGGTCCCGTGTTCTCTTATGGGTCATTGCTTTTAATTACAATATAGCAATTATGTTCTCGGCTCAATTACTTAGAAGGGCTTGTGGGCCCAGCCTTCCTGTGTGTTCCCAGGTCCATATTTGGGAGCCTCTATACATTCAGGATGTAAGGCTTACTAGTTATGTCAAATGTTAGGACGACCTGTTGGTTGTAACAACAACAAAAAAATACATTTGACCCCATCTTTTCACATACTTTTTATTTGGGTCTTTTTAATTTAGCCTGGACTCACTCAGGAGTCAATGTCCTATCTTTTGTCTTTTTCATAGCCTGAGACAGAGACAGAGACAGAGACAGAGACAGAGACAGACAGACAGACAGACAGACAGACAGACAGACAGACAGACAGACAGACAGACAGACAGACAGACAGACAGAGTCAGAGAGAGACAGAGAGAGACAGAGAGAGACAGAGACAGAGACAGAGACAGAGAGAGAGAGAGACAGAGAGAGAGAGAGACAGAGAGAGAGACAGAGACAGAGACAGAGACAGAGACAGAGACAGAGACAGAGAGAGAGAGAGACAGAGACAGAGAGACAGAGAGAGAGAGACAGAGAGAGAGACAGAGAGAGAGACAGAGAGAGAGACAGAGAGAGAGACAGAGACAGAGACAGAGACAGAGAGACAGAGACAGAGACAGAGACAGAGACAGAGACAGAGACAGAGAGACAGAGACAGAGAGAGTATATTACCTAAAGTTATCACAGCTGCACACTATGTAACGCATTATATTGATTATTGCCTAAAATTGTATGTCACTGTCTTTCATAAATGTTGCAATACCAAATGTTGAAACGTTGTTAAATATTTGCTACTTTGGTATACATTAAGTAAAAGGGTATACATTGAGAGAGAGTAATATTACACACTTAAATTATAGATCATCATTCACACACACACACAGCCCTGTCTTCATAGTTGTTCATAGTTTATTATATCGTTTATTATCATAGTTTGATCATAGTTTTGTCATAGTTTCTAATTATCGTTTCTAATCACAGTTTGAACATAGTTGTTCATAGTTTCTAATCATAGTTTCTAATCATACTTTCTAGTCTGAGAGGTTTGATATAATAAGCGGGTCAGATAGACCCTAAGAGGGCAGAAGCTATTGTTTACAAACTGCATGAATAAAATCTATGGTTCAATGGATAAATAACCTTCATATTTTTTTTTTTAACATACATGTAAATGACAAGAACTAATACCTATCATTCTTAAATAATATATCTGTTATTGGCTGATGGCTGGTGTTTGGAGTTAAGGTAAGGCCGTTCATACAGAACCGTAGAATAGCATCTGTTTCATCTGTTCCTCCGAAGTCGTTCAGGGTCCATAAGGAGGCCTGTACCCCTGTTTGGTGTGGGTCCGCTGTGAACACAAGATTAGCTTTAAAAAAAATAATGTACACACTTTTTGTTTTTGATGTATAAATATTATTAGGGATTTTATTTGGGGATTTATGTCGAAAATAGTGTGATGGTGAGGGGCTACGTAAAGGACCGGGCGCAGTTTGCTTCTGAGAAACCCCGTCTAACGCTGTCGGTTCGCAATCAATTATGCCCGGTAGCCTCTGGGTATCATACAGACGTTAGATAATATTAACATGTATTTATACGAAATAGATACATTTTAACTTATAAGAATACGTGCATTTGACATATTGCCTAAAAAAAAAAAATCTTTGTCCATCCGTTTCTGAATATCTGTAAAAAAAAACACATATAACGCCTGTGTCACGTTCGTCGTTTGGATGACGAGGAGGAGGACCAAGGCGCAGCGTGATAAGAATACATTCTTCTATTTATTTAACGAAACGAAGAACACTTAAACAAACTATGCAAAAGAACAAACGAATGTGAAGCTATATATTAAACAAGTGCATACACAGGCAACTTACATATAGACAATAACCCACGAAATACCCAACGGAATATGGCTGCCTAAATATGGTTCCCAATCAGAGACAACGATAAACAGCTGCCTCTAATTGGGGGTGAGATAAATACGTATTTGAAAGGCATGTGTGTTAATGAATCGAAAGTGCCCATTTTAAGAGACGCACACCCAATTCTAAAACAGCCTCACGCACCTTTTTGGTTTCAAACGCCACATGCAGAGACACACACCCCCACCCCCTTTTGTTTTGAAACACCCACACCTCCTGACCCTGCACACGCACACCTCCTGCACACGCACACGTCTTTTCCAAAATAATTTTTCTCTGAAACATGCATGATGATAGAGCGAAAAGACAGAGCCCCTTCGTTAAAGGTGAGATACCTCTTTAAAACCATTTATTTAATTCATAATATTTAGTACAGACCTTTTAAAACATCTTATAATTAATCCAAAACTATTTTACTGCGCAATATTGAAACATGCACAGATGTTTTATTTATAAACATTGGTTGTACAACAGTTATACATCATTACGAGACAGTACTAAACTTTTAATAACCTTGTAAATATTTATGTTTATACCAGGCTGTTGTAGGAAAGACTGTATTCGTATAAAATAAGACATTGTTTTGAAACGCACATAACCATTTTCCCAGAAATGCCTTTTCTCCGCGACAGACCGGGGCTAGAGAGATAACGATCGATTCCTGTTCGTTAAATGATGAGATACACTTTTAAATTCCTTTATTTAATTCTAAATCTTTAGTACCGACCTTTTAAAACATGTTATAATTAGTTAAACATTTTTACTATTCCTTTCTTACAGATAAAGGGCCTGGTTATAGGTTTATACTGTCACAATCGTCTTCGGGTGAAAGAGAGGACCAAGGCGCAGCGTGAAGTGAATACATAATCTATTTAAGCGACGTACTGAAGAACACTTAAACAAAACTACAAAACAACAAACCGACGAACGTGAAGCTATACAAAACAAATAAGTGTAGACACTGGCAACTTACACATAGACAATTACCCACAACCTACCTAATGACTATGGCTGCCTAAATATGGCTCCCAATCAGAGACAACGATAGACAGCTGTCTCTAATTGAGAACCAATCTAGGCAACCATAGACTTACATAAACACCTACACTGAGCACAACCCCATGAACTCTACAAACACCCCCTAGACAATACAAACACCCTAGACGAGACAAAAACACACAAACATCCCCCATGTCACACCCTGACCTAACTAAAATAATAAAGAAAAACAAAGATAACTAAGGCCAGGGCGTGACATATACATCCTGCCATTTCCAATTCCACCCCGTCGTCATGACAGTCTCTCTTGCTCGCAGGATATTCCACACAAACCCCAGCTCCGTAAATTTTCCAGGCACAAAGTAGTTCACATCCAGACAGGCTTGGGAAAAAACATAAGAACTAATAGATTTTTTGTAGCATTTCTACTATATCTTTCATGTTACTGTGGTGTTTTTTTAAGTCAATAAACGTGTGTAAAGTGTACACTTTTGTTTCACAGGAGATGTGTTTAAGCCCACCAAGAAACACCTGATTTATCCCACAGCATGAATTAATAAGCTGGGTAGAAAATGAATCTATTTAAGTTATAAGTAAAGGCCTTTCAAAAAGAGGCTGTCATGATTGACTGTGACAGCCCCCACCCTGGAGAGCAGCTCTCCTTTGATCCCCAACCTAGGAAAATCTCCTGTTGTTTGGGTATCGTTATGTATATATGCCCTCCTATCGTTGAATTGTTTAGATAAAAAACATTGTTTCAAACACCCCAGCAGAGACAAACACACACAAATTACCCCCCGGACATTCCTGCGTCATCAACAACAGCCCTAAGGACAATAAAATAGGGGGTGTGGGGCCATTCTCTTTGAAATGTTCAAACACAGACCCTCCCAGTTCAACCAGGTCCCTACACATCAATCATCATGACAACTTCAAAGGAATAGATGCAATATAGATATCAAATAACACACCCTCTAACACGTGACAACAGGAACAGGATGTCCTGGCCGGATGCCCATATTTGGGCATGTACGCGTCATCCGGACATAAATCAAAATTTTGACCCGTGCTGTCTACTTTATTCTCTCTACCATTTGAGGGAATTTTACTTTTCCATGTTGCTATATGAATATTTTTTATGCAAATCTGTCATACTGCTACATTGTTGCTTTTTGCTATAAATCTTCTCTATAATTACCATATAACTAAATATCATGTATTCTATTCTGTGTTTGTGTGTGTAACCCACCGCCAGTGAGGTCTTGTCCTTCTCGTAGTTGGCCAGTTGTTTCTGCAGCTCGGTCACCTCCTCCTTGGCCCTCTGCAGGGGCTCCGTCAGGCGCTTGTTCTGCAGCAGCACCTCTGCCATGTCCTCCTCCAGATACTCCTCCTTCCTCTTCATCTCCTCCATTTGTTCCTGACAGACACACACAGGCCATGTAAACAACTGGTTACTAGCTTGTATTGATGTGTTAGTGTAACAAACAGTTTGCCCTCCAGGGCTCCAAACCCTGGCCACTGTCAGTCAGGCACACCACACAGTGAACCCTTCTGCTAAAGATCAGGATCTATCAGTAATCATACACCTCTCTGTTATCGTCTTGTAATACACAAGTGAGTTGTGAGTTGATGAAGCCTAGGTTAGGTTTGATGATACTGTACGTTGAGGAATTTCTAATACTCAGTTAGTTGATTGGTCCTAGGTTATTGTTATTGAGTAGAACAAATACCTTGGTTATTAGCTGATATTGTTGTGGTATTGCTAACCTTGAGTGAGTTGATGAGGGCCAGGTTGTTGAGGGTGATGTCGTTGTAGTAGTTCTTGATGTCGCTGAAAGCCTTCTCGTGGTTCTTCATCAGCGTGTTGATCTGGCTGTTCTTCCTCTCCTCGATCTCGTGGATCTCTGTCTACCACCACAGACTGACGCTGGCACTAAATCTGCACTCAATGAGCTGCATTCCGCAATAAGCAAACAGGAAAACACTCATCCAGATGCGGCGCTCCTAGTGGCCGGGGACTTTAACGCAGGGAAACTTAAATTAGTTTTACCTAATTTTTATCAGCATGTTAAATGTGCAACCATTGGGGAAAAAATTCTAGACCACCTTTACTCCACACACAGAGACGCGTACAAAGCTCTCCCTCGCCCTCCATTTGGTAAATCTGACCATAACTCTATCCTCCTGATTCCTGCTTACAAGCAAAAATTAAAGCAGGAAGCACCAGTGACTCGGTCTATAAAAAAGTGGTCAGATGAAGCAGATGCTAAACTACAGGACTGTTTTGCTATCACAGACTGGAACATGTTCCGAGATTCTTCCGATGGCATTGAGGAGTACACCACATCAGTCACTGGCTTTATCAGTAAGTACATCGAGGACGTCGTCCCCACAGTGACTGTTACGTACATACCCCAATCAGAAGCCATGGATTACAGGCAACATTCGCACTGAGCTAAAGGGTATAGCTGCTGCTTTCAAGGAGCGGGACTCTAATTCTCAATTCTACCACTGACTAGTCTCTCATGCCCCTATGAATGGGGACACAGGGCAATAGTTTTTAATCTAAACCAGCCCTTTTTTACTGGAGTACACTAACCCCTAATTGGGGCTCTTTTCTTGACACAGTAGCAGTTTACCAGATAAGAATATCAAAAAGATCAAAAAGTAGATTGTTGTAAGGGTGTATTACGTCCTGTGCTGGCCCCATTGTCATATCCATTCTGGATTCTGAGTGGTAAAATCATTGCTGAAAAATGCCTTTATGTATATGTATACATTTTCCGCCAAGACAGAACTGCCAAAGGGGGTGGAGTTGCAATCTACTGCAGAGACAGCCTGCAGAGTTCTGTCATGCTACCCAGGTCTGTGCCCAAACAGTTAGAGCTTCTACTTTTAAAAATCCACCTTTCCAGAAATAAGTCTCTCACTGTTGCCGCATATGGACACCATATGTGAATTAATTGCCCCCCATTTATCTTCAGAGTTTGTAATGTTAGGTGACCTAAACTGGAACATGCTTAACACCCCGGCCGTCCTACAATCTAAGCTAGATGCCCTCAATCTCACCCAAATTATCATGAAACCTACCAGGTACAACCCTAAATCCGTAAACTCGGGCACCCCCATAGACATTATCCTGACCAACCTGCCCTCTAAATACACCTCTGCTGTCTTCAACCAGTATCTTAGAAATCACTGCCTCATTGCCTGTGTCAGTAATGGGTCCACGGTCAAACGACCACCCCTCATCACAGTCAAACGCTCCCTAAAACACTTCAGCGAGCAGGCCTTTCTAATCGACCTGGCCCGGGTATCCTGGAAAGATATTGACCTCATTCCGTCAGTAGAGGATGCCTGGTTATTCTTTAAAAGTGCTTTCCTCACCATCTTAAATAAGCATGCCTCATTCAAAAAATGTAGAACTAAGAACAGATATAGCCCTTGGTTCACTCCAGACTTGACTGCCCTTGACCAGCACAAAAGCATCATGTGGCATACTGCATTAGCATTGAAGTGCCCCCGTGATATGCAACTTTTCAGGGAAGTTAGGAACCAATATACACAGGTAGTTAGGAAAGCAAAGGCTAGCTTTTTCAAATAGAAATTTACATCCTGTAGCACAAACTCCAAAAAGTTCTGGGACACTGTAAAGTCCATGGAGAATAAGAGCGCCTCCTCCCAGCTGCCCACTGCACTGAGGCTAGGAAACACTGTCACCACCGATAAATCTACGATTATCGAGAATTTCAATAAGCATCTTTCTAAGGCTGGGCTTGCTTTCCACCTGGCTACCCCTACCCCGGTCAACAGCTCTGCACCCCCCACAGCAACTTGCCCAAGCCTCCCCCATTTCTTCTTCACCCAAATCCAGATAGCTGATGTTCTGAAAGAGCTGCAAAATCTGGACCCCTACAAATCAGCTGGGCTAGACAATCTGGACCCTCTCTTAATTATCCGCCGCAATTGTTGCAACCCCTATTACCAGCCTGTTCAACCTCTCTTTCGTATCGTCTGAGATCCCCAAAGATTGGAAAGCTGCCGCGGTCATCCCCCTCTTCAAAGGGGGAGACACTCTAGACCCAAACTGTTACAGACCTATATCTATCCTACCCTGCCTCTCTAAGGTCTTCGAAAGCCAAGTTAACAAACAGATCACCAACCATTTCGAATCCCACCGTACCTTCTCCGCTATGGAATCTGGTTTCTGAGCTGGTCATGGGTGCACCTCAGCCACGCTCAAGGTCCTAAACAATATCATAATCGCCATCGACAAAAGACAATACTGTGCAGCCGTATCCATCGACTTGGCCAAGGCTTTCGACTCTGTCAATCACCGCATTCTTATTGGCAGACTCAACAGCCTTGGTTTCTCAAATGACTGTCTCGCCTGGTTCACCAACTACTTCTCAGATAGAGTTCAGTGTGTCAAATGGGAGGGCCTGTTGTCCGGACCTCTGGCAGTCTCTATGGGGTGCCACAGGGTTCAATTCTCGGGCCGACTCTTTTCTCTGTATACATCAATGATGTCGCTCTTGCGGCTGGTGATTCTCTGATCCACCTCTACGCAAACGACACCTTTCTGTATACTTCTGGCCCTTCTTTGGACACTGTGTTAACTAACCTCCAGACGAGCTTCAAAGCCATACAACTCTCCTTCCGTGGCCTCCAACTGCTCCAAATGCAAGTAAAACTAAATGAATGCTCTTCAACTGATCGCTGCCAGCATCTGCACACCCGCCTAGCATCACTACTCTGGACGGTTCTGACTTAGAATATGTGGACAACTACAAATAACTAGGTGTCTGGTTAGACTGTAAACTCTCCTTCCAGACTCATATTAAGCATCTCCAATCCAAAATTAAATCTAGAATCGGCTTCCTATTTCGCAACAAAGCTTCCTTCACTCATGCTGCCAAACATACCCTCGTAAAACTGACTATCCTACCAATCCTTGACTTCGGCGATGTCATTTACAAAATAGGCTTCAACACTCTACTCAGCAAATTGGATGCAGTCTATCACAGTGCCATCCGTTTTGTCACCAAAGCCCCATACACTACCCACCACTGCGACCAGTATGCTCTCGTTGGCTGGCCCTCGCTTCATATTCGTCGCCAAACCCACTGGCTCCATGTCATCTATAAGTCCTTGCTAGGTAAAGCCCCGCCTTATCTTATCACTGGTCACCATAGCAGCACCCACCTGTAGCACGCGCTCCAGCAGGTATATTTCACTGGTCATCCCCATAGCCAATTTCTCCTTTGGCCGCCTTTCCTTCCAGTTCTCTGCTGCCAATGACTGGAACGAATTGCAAAAATCACTGAAGCTGGAGACTCATATCTCCCTCACTATCTTTAAGCATCAGCTATCAGAGCAGCTTACAGATCATTGCACCTGTACGTAGCACATCTGTAAATAGCCCATCCAACTACCTCAACCCCATATTGTTATTTATTTTATTTCTATTTTATTTATTTTTTGCTCCTTTGCACCACAGTATCTCTATTTGCACATTCATCTTCCACACATCTCACTCCAGTGTTTATTTGCGAAATTGTAATTATTTCGCCACTACGGCCTATTTATTGCCTTACCTCCCTAATCGTACTTAATTTGCACACACTGTATATAGACTTTTGTATTGTGTTATTGACTGTACGTTTGTTTATTCCATGTGTAACTCTGTGTTGTTGTTTGTGTCACACTGATTTGCTTTATCTTGGTCAGGTCGCAGTTGTAAATGAGAACTTGTTCTCAACTGGCTCAACTGGTTGAATAAAGGTGAAATAAAAAATAAAATAAATACTGTATGTGGGAATGTCTTATGTTCGTCCTACATGTAGTGTTGGTACATGGAATATTCCTCAACTGCATATATCATAAATTGCTATTGCAAATAGAAGTATTATGTTCAACAACTGACATTTCAGATATTATTTTGACAAACACACTTCGGTGCTTACAATTAATTCTCTATTGTCATAGATTTGGTGGGCACTGTCATCTGTGATCTTTGTGATATGACTTTCTTTAAGCACGTACTGATGAAACTGTCACTGTCACGACTCCCACCGAAGGTGGCTCCCCTGCCTGTTCGGGCGGTGCTCGGCGGTCGTCGTCGCCGGTCTACTAGCCGCCACCAATCCCTTTTTCCTTTTCTGTTTGTTTGGTCTTATTAGTTGCACCTGTTTCTTATTGTGTTTCCTGATTTTTGTGTATTTAAGCCTGTTAGGCCTGCCTAGGTTTGTGCGGGATTATTTTCTGTTAGTGTGTGGATGTTCATTTTGTATGTTGTTTTCCCGGACGTTTTGGGTCCTGTGTATGGGCCGGTCAGTTGATGCGCCGTGTGTTTTGGCGTGACCGTTTTCCCAGGAAAATAAATAGACATTTATTTGAATCCTCTGCTCTCTGCGCCTGACTCCAACCCACCTTTCCTTAAGGACTCTGACAGTCACTTAATATTTTTTTCTTAAAGTCTACAAACGCTCTACAGTCGTGGCCAAAAGTTTTGAGAATGACACAAATATTAATTTCCACAAAGTTTGCTGCTTCAGTGTCTTTAGATATTTTTGTCAGATGTTACTATGGAATACTGAAGTATAATTACAAGCATTTCATAAGTGTCAAAGGCTTTTATTGACAACTACATGAAGTTGATGCAAAGAGTCAATATTTGCAGTGTTGACCCTTCTTTTTCAAGACCTCTGCAATCTGCCCTGGCATGCTGTCAATTAACTTCTGGGCCACATCCTGACGGATGGCAGCCCATTCTTGCATAATTAATGCTTGGAGTTTGTCAGAATTTGTGGGGTTTTGTTTGTCCACCCGCCTCTTGAGGATTGACCACAAATTCTCAATGGGATTAAGGTCTGGGGAGTTTCCTGGCCATGGACCCACAATATCGATGTTTTGTTCCCCGAGCCACTTAGTTATCACTTTTGCCTTATGGCAAGGTGCTCCATCATGCTGGAAAAGGCATTGTTCTTCACCAAACTGTTCCTGGATGGTTGGGAGAAGTTGCTCTCGGAGGATGTGTTGGTACCATTCTTTATTCATGGCTGTGTTCTTAGGCAAAATTCCCTTAAGCCCACTCCCTTGGCTGAGAAGTAACCCCACACATGAATGGTCTCAGGATGCTTTACTGTTGGCATGACACAGGACTGATGGTGGCACTCACCTTGTCTTCTCCGGACAAGCTTTTTTCCGGATGACCCGAACAATCGGAAAGGGGATTCATCAGAGAAAATGATAGTACCCCGGTCATCAGCAGTCCAATCCCTGTACCTTTTGCAGAATATCAGTCTGTCCCTGATGTTTTTCCTGGAGAGAAGTGGCTTCTTTGCTGCCCTTCTTGACACCTAACCATCCTCCAAAAGTCTTCGCCTCACTGTGCGTGCAGATGTACTCACACCTGCCTGCTGCCATTCCTGAGCAAGCTCTGTACTGGTGGTGCCCTGATCCCGCGACTGAATCAACTTTAGGAGACGTCCTGGCGCTTGCTGGACTTTCTTGGGCGCCCTGAAGCCTTCTTCATAACAATTGAACCGCTCTCCTTGAAGTTCTTGATGATCCAATAAATGGTTGATTTAGGTGCAATCTTACTGGCAGCAATATCCTTGCCTGTGAAGCCCTTTTTGTGCAAAGCAATGATGACGGCACGTGTTTCCTTGCAGGTAACCATGATTGACAGAGGAAGAACAATGATTCCAAGCACCACCCTCCTTTTGAAGCTTCCAGTCTGTTATTCGAACTCAATCAGCATGACAGAGTGATCTCCAGCCTTGTCCTCGTCAACAATCACACCTGTGTTAAGTGTCTGTTGACATGTTGGAAAAGATTAAAGCCTACCTCACTAGCTCACTCTCCATCCCTGCTTTGGACAATTAATAGCATGACTCTCGTACTTTGCCCTTTTCCTTTATGGTTGATATTAATGATGAAAGGAGATATTATCTGTCTCTCTCCTATTGTGTACCACTGTTAAATACTGTGGAAAAATAAAAAACTGGGAAAATAAGTACTTAGAACTACAAATTATTGTAGATAAATATTAAAGAAAATGGTAAACACAACACTGGACTGAACCCCCTAATTGTCAAACTAATAATAATGTACAACAATATAGAAGATACATCACTAGAGGTTATGCAATATGGGTGTATATCCACTGCACGCTTCTTAGGTGTGTAATTGACATGACCAAGGAGCTATTGCAAATTTGAAACTATGAAAAATGTACGTTACACTGCGTGATTTTACAGTACACAAACAAGAGTGTGCAATATAGAAGGGTAGTCAGCGGACATTAGGTCACATGACCAAGGAGCTATTGAAATTCTAAATGTTGAAAAATTCATGTAAAACCATGTGAGATAAAAATGGACAAACTAAAGGGTGTGCAATGTGTAGGGCCACTGAGTGGATATTCTGAACCGTGTTTGAAGTTACTAGGTCACATGACCAAGGAGCTATTGAAACTTTACATTTTGAAAAATTCATGTAAAACCATATGAGATCAAAATGGACAAACTAAAGGGTGTGCAATGTGTAGGCCCACTGAGTGGACATTCTGAAACTTGTTTGAAGTCACCAGGTCACCTGACCAAGGAGCTATTGAAATTCTACATTTTGAAAAATTATTTTAAAATCTTGTGAGATGAAAATGGACAAACTAAAGGGTGTGCAATGTGTAGGCCCACTGAGTGGATATTCTGAACCTTGTTTGAAGTCACTAGGTCACATGACCAAGGAGCTATTGAAATTATAAATTCTGAAAAATTCATGTAAAACCATGTGAGATTAAAAAAAACAAAAAAAACAATGGACAAACTAAAGGGTGTGCAATGTGCGTCTATGCCATCGGGTTAGCTACAACCAGTTTTGAAAGTGTTAGGAGTAATGGTTAAAGAGCTATTGAAATTTGAACATTTTGATTTGTCACTATGTTGACGGTCCCTAACTGCTGTTGGTGGACGTAAGGAGAACTACAGGCGAATATCCGTCGAATATCCAATCTGAAACTGTTTTTACCTCGGTACATTGTACCTATGTTTTTCCTCTGAAGTTTCGTGCCTTTCTTTGTTTGCTGAAATACATACTTTTTCAATAAACGTTAATCAAATACAACCGCTGACTGGTCTCGGCTCCACTCCGTGGTGAAGTTAATCCTAAACTTCCTTTACCATTGAGTGGAGTTTAGTCCGTTTACGTTAGCTAGCTACAATGCAGACATTGCATGTATTCATGAAGCTAGATTAACATTACAGTAAATTACTAGTAACATTAGTTGGCTAGATGATCATTTAAATGTAACTTTGGCCGAATAAATTAAACCATTGAATTGTGTACCGATATGCATTAGAGCTAAAAACATGTTTCCGCCCGGTTTTGAACCGGGGACCTTTCGCGTGTGAGGTGAACGTGATAACCACTACACTACGGAAACAGTTATTTTAGGAGTAGCTAGTTTTATTTTCATGGTTCCTCCTGTCTTCTCTCACATTAAATGTGTTTTGAGAAAGAGGCATGGAGGGAGGATGTGAGGAATCAAGGGACATCATTTGAGATTCACCCATGGATTGACTGAGGTATATCATAAATCTGTACATAATGACGAGGTGCTAATTTCTCCGCCCTGACAATGCGAGTCGTCTCGGCAGGTGTTAAGTGTAGAACTGCTTAAATCCATAGCCCATTGAAACGCATTGGGTTTATTTTAGACAGATTTTTGTCGAGAGATAGCTAACCCTCTCGCTTCGCCTCTTTCTCTTAAGGTATTATATGGACGATGGTAAATTCAGTTTTCAATGTAAATTCTAACTAAAATAATTCTAACAGATTAGGTTTTCATTGGCATGATGATGGGAGCTAAAATATTAAACTTTTTTAATCAACATGACAAATAAATACTTGAACTTTAGCTATATCGTCAACATCGACTTCGCAATGTGTGTTGAGAAATAATTAATTAAAGTTAGAATGAATATTTGTAACATTTTGGCCTTACTCAGGCCTCCTTTAAGGCTCTATAATGTTTCATATGTAGGTGCTACAAAGCAACAATTGGTGTCATATGAAGTTTTACCTCAGTAATTATGAGCACTATTTTGATTAATAAAATATATAATCTTACATTAATTGATGAATATTGAAAATATATCATCCTGAATATAGAAAATACAAAATTAGTGTCAATATATTGTTAAACATAATATACTCTACGGGCGTATCAAAGTTCCAGAGTGGGATGTAAGCAGAGAAAATGTGATAATGGCTTCAGAATGGTCGCCCTCTGCTGGTGATTTGCAGGACGTGCAATGAACAAAAATATAAACGCAACATGCAACAATTTCAAAGATTTTGCTGAGTTACAGTTCATATGAGGAAATCACTCATAGGCCCACCCACTTGGCAGCCAGGCCCACCCACTGGTGAGCCAGGCACAGCCAATCAGAATGAGTTTTTCCCCACAAAAGGGCTTTATTACAGACAGAAATAAATAAAATGTTATATTTTCAATATTTATGTATTTATTTAACTATATTTCTAAATTAATTTACGATTTTTTTTATTGAAGTCAAAATACTACTAATATTACAGAGCAAGCTGTAAAGCTTCATATGACTCACATTTTTGTTTTGTAGGACCTTGTAAGACATTATGGTCTTAAAGGAGGCCTGGGTAAGGCCAAAATGACTGCGTTTACACAGGCATCCATATATATATTTTCTCTAATTGGTCTTTTAACCAATCATAACAGCTCTGAAAAATATCTGATGGGAAAAGATCTGATGTGATCTGTCAAAACACCAATTAGTGGAAAAAAATTCAGAATTGGGCTTCCTGTGTAAATGCAGCTAATGTCACAAATGTTCAATCAAAAACTTAAATAATTTCTTTCTCAATTATGCTTTAAAATACAAATGTCAAATATATGTCAAAAATCCTTCCTCAAAAGGACCCTTCTATGGATTACATTTTGTGAAAATCCCCAAAAGCATGGTCTTTTTTTGTTCTAGTTAATCACCAATTAGCTTGCAGCCCATAATAGGTAACATTAAAAAGCAAAACCCTCTGACAATAGCTTCATCTGTTATAAACATCTTCATTTGAAGCAAACTCATTTTATTTGAATACTTCCTATAGAAGCATTAAAGCTACTCCTTGCATTTACCTACCTCACTTTCTTCGTCTTCTTTGGTATCACGGCATTCCCACATTTAGTTTGTGCATGTGTTGTGTGTGGTGTCGCGTTACATTTTTGAACCAAAAATAAAAAGGAAAAAATTGTACCACCAACTAATCCTCCACCTATAAACCACTATTACATATCACCACTATTACCCAATCACCGACGAATTCTCACAAAACACCCAGACCTGCGTTAAAGAAAAATCTTTGTCCAGTTCGAGGTGAGTAATTGCTGTTCTGATATCTAGAAGCTCTTTTCGGTCATAAGAAACAGTGGCAGAAATATTATGTACAAAATAAGTTACAAACAATGCGAAAAAACACAATATAGCACAGTTGGTTAGGAGCCCGTAAAAACGTTAGCAATCTCCTCTGGCACCCTTCTATTATCCCTGGCAACTTCAGCCTATGTGAGAATGCTGTTCATTCCATTCAACACCATAGTGCCCTCCAAGCTCATCACTAAGCTCACTGAACACCTCCCTCTGCGACTGGATCCTGGACTTTCTGACGTGCGCCCCCAGATAGTGAGGGTAGGCAACAACACATCTACCACACTGACCTTCAACACGGGGCCCCTCAGGGGTGCGTGCTTAGTCCCCTCCTGTACTCCCTGTTCACCCACAACTGCATGGCCGCACACGACTCCTACACCATTATTAAGTTTGCTGACGACACAATGGTGGTAGGCCTGATCACAGACGACGACAAGACAGCCTATAGAGAGGAGGTCAGTGACCTGGCGGTGTGGTGCCAGGACACCAACCTCTCCCTCAACATCAGCAAGACAAAGAAGCTGATCG
The DNA here is from genome assembly GCF_016432855.1 of Salvelinus namaycush. Lineage (NCBI taxonomy): Eukaryota > Metazoa > Chordata > Actinopteri > Salmoniformes > Salmonidae > Salvelinus > Salvelinus namaycush. Next base: position 15,905,342 of record NC_052336.1, on the reverse strand, counting down.
TGGACTACAGGAAATGGAGGGCCGAGTACACTCTAATCCACATCGACGGGGCTATAGTGGAGCGGTTTGAGAGCTTTAAGTTCCTCTGTGTCCACATCCCTAAGGAATTAACATGGTCCACACACACCAACACAGTCGTGAAGAAGGCACTCTCAAGAGGCTGAAAATATTTAGCATGGACCCTCAGATCCTCAAAAGGTTCTACAACTGCACAATTGAGAGCATCTTTGTCTGGTTGCATCACCGCTTGGTGTGGCAATTGCTTGGCATCCGACCGCAGGGCACTACAAAGGGTAGTGCGTACAGCCCAGTACATCACTGAGGCTGAAGTCCCTGCCATCCAGGACCTCTATACCAGGCGGCCCAGTACATCACTGAGGCTGAAGTCCCTGCCATCCAGGACCTCTATACCAGGCGGCCCAGTACATCACTGAGGCTGAAGTCCCTGCCATCCAGGACCTCTATACCAGGCGATGTCAGAGGAAGGCCCTAAAAATTGTCGAAGACTCCAGCCACCCAAGTCATAGACTGTTCTCTTTGCTACAGCATGGCAATCGGTACCGATGCAAAATCTGTAACCAACAGGATCCTGAAAAGCTTCTACCCCCAAACCATAAGACTCATAAATAGTTACGCAAATGGCTATCCAGACTATCTGCATTGACACTTTTGCACTAACGGTTTTGACTCACATACTCTGCTCCTTCCGCTTCTTATCTATCCTGTTACCTAGTAACTTTACCCTTATCTATATGTAGATATCTACCTCAATTACCTCGTACCCCTAGACATCGGCTTGGTACTGATGTGCTGTGTATATAGCCAAGTTATCGTTACTCATTGTGTATTTATTCCTGGTGTTATTATTTTTCTATAATTTTTCAATTTTACTGTTGGGAAGTAAGCATTTCACTGTTAGTCTACACCTGTTGTTTACGACACATGTGACAAATACGATTTGATTTGATTTGACACACTCACACACAGACCAAATTCGTGTGTCCATCCATCCATGTTTTGTCTCCTGCAAAAACAGTACTAGTCAAAAGTTTGGACACACCTACTCATTCAAGGGTTGTTCTTTATTTTGACTATTTTCTACATTGTAGAATAATAGTGAAGACATCAAAACTATAAAATAACATATATGGAATCATGCAGTAACCCAAAAAGTGTATCACGCTGCGCCTTGGTCCTCCTCTCTTCCACCATACGACGAACGTGACACCACCCTTTGCCTTGATGACAGCTTTGCACACTCTTGGCATTCTGTCAACCAGCTTCACCTGGAATGCTTTTCCAACAGTCTTAAAGGAGTTTCCACATATACTGAGCACTTGTTGGCTGCTTTTCCTTCACTCTGCAGTCCAACTCATCCCAAACCATCTCAGTTGGGTTGAGGTCGGGTGATTGTGGAGGCCAGGTCATCTGATGCAGCACTCCATCACTCTCCTTGGTCAAATAGCCCTTACACAGCCTAGAGCTGTGTTGGGTCATTGTCCTGTTGAAAAACAAATGATAGTCCCACTAAGCGCAAACCAGATGGATTGAGTAATGAGTAGGTGTGTCCAAACTTTTGAAAGGTACTGTATGTTAGAGAGTGATGTACAGATGTAGGATCTTAATGTGAGCCAGTTAGCTACAGCAGGAAAATAATCCTGCAGCAAAAGGAAATGTGAATTATTATGTGGATTATAATAAATGTACCTTTTTGTAGGGATTGATACAGTTTTTGTAAGGGAAAATCAAGTCTGAAATTTCTAAGTGGAAATTACAAACTTCAGAAGCCTTTTCAAACCTCAAATACACAAAAGATTTATAATTCCTACATTGCAGCGAAGTTCTCCTGCAACAGGGTGATTAAATGAAGATCTTACATCTCTATCCACATTTCCAAAGGTGAATGGGTATAGTGTCATCTCTCTCTCTGCCCCGTCCCTCTACTAGAGTAAATCATTTTCAGGAAACTATTCGGCAGTACTGTTGTCCTGTGCTTATCATACTATTTTTATGCTGCTGTGGGACAAGGCTTAAAACTGGAGTGTTAAGATGTTTACCTAATAAGGTGTATGCACATTCGCATACACCAGTAGAGAACGACTGCCCCCGCTCATTGAAGCCGCAGATGTTCAAGGCCAACTGCGGTACTGCAGGCATTGTTAGCAGAAAAATGGGAATCTTCGTGTAAAAAAAATAAAAAATGGATGACAATCATGGTACCAATAGTTGCCTTTAACACACAAGATGTACAGTATGTCCTTGAACCGATTATTTTAAAATCACACAGAGAAGAAAGTATAAGGATAATTTAGTTGCTAATGGCAGCCTGCAGCCTTTCTCTTCAAAAAAAAAAAATTAACCAGGCAAGTCAGTTCAGAACAAATTCTTATTTTTAATGACGGCCTACACCGGCCAAACCCGGACAATGCTGGGCCAATTGTGCCACAGCCTATGGGACTCCCAATCACGGCCAGTTGTGATACAACCTGGATTCAAACCAGGGTGTCTGTAGTGATACCTTAGACCGCTGCACCACTCGAGAGCCCATTTAAAAGGGACAGCACTGAGCTAGCTGGAGTAGCTCAAACTGCGCGTGTTATGTCTCCATGATACGCCATCTTAACCGACTTCATTTGGCTATTGAGTCTTCACATAGGAATGCATGGTGTCATGTGATCAGTGACTTCGTCCATTCATATATACAGTCATTGGCACACACAGACACACATGCTCACACACATAGTGACTCTGTGATACTTCTCACCCATGTGGTGTATCCAACTCTCCCCTTCCCTTTATCCAAAGCCCCACCAACACCCCTCCTAGAGCCCCCCCCCCCCTCTCTCTCTCAATCTGGGCAGTCTGCCAATGTGCCCATCCTGCTCTCTCTCACTTTCTCTCTATCCCCCTCTTTTTCTCCCTCTCTCTCTAGATCTCTCTGTATTCTGCATTCGCTGAGCTTTTTCACAATGTTATTATAGAACAAAGTGGTTCTGAGTTTTGCTGTGTTCTCTCTCTCTCTCTCTCTCTCTCTCTCTCTCTCTCTCTCTCTCTCTCTCTCTCTCTCTCTCTCTCTCTCTGTGTGTGAGGCAGGCAGCGCAGCAGAGCGGTGAACTCAGTGTGTTCTCACGTCTGTATTGGGCAGGCTGGTGAGTGTGTGAGAGAGCACTGAGCAGGGATGAGCACCAGGCAGTGAGGAAGAGAACGACAGAGTAAAAAAGGAGTGAAGCTGGAGTCGGATGCTGTGGAGAACGAGAGCTGACATACCTCTCTCTCTCCCTCCATCTCACTCTCTCAGTCTGTCTCCCCCACTCCCATGCTGTTGTGATAGACAGCACGGCACTCTCGGCTCGGCTGCATGGAGGCACAGGGAGGGGCAGGGAGCCCAGGTAGGTGCAGCTTTATGTTATTCACTGTTAGCATAGAATCCATCAGCCTAGACCAGACTGTCCATCACCATGTCTTTCCAGACTGACTCTATGTTATGTCTATTCCATGGTAGTCTATCATACCAGCCTCTTTCACTCTATTGTCACATTTAAATTCTCTGTTAGCCCAGACTTGGTTTCTGAGAATAGGTGCTCTGTTTTACCCCAGACATATACTCTAGCAGCCTAGATGGTTATGTTCGTTAAATCATGTACTCTGCTAGCTTTGACTGTATATTAGTATATTAGTGTAGTTAATTCTCTTATCAGTGGGTTCTGTTAATCTATTAGCCCACCTGCAGTGCACATCAGTGGACTGCAGATGATACTGTAGAGTAGAGGAAACCGTAGCCAACATTAAGGATGGAAATAACATAGTGGTGGATGTTTCTACAGGTCTGAATTGGAGAATATATAAAGTGTTAATGAATCCATACTATTCTTAGTATATTTAGACTAAATGCATATGAAATATGTGTTGAATGCTTCCATGTAATGACATGGTTGGGGAAGAAAGGAAGATGAACACATGTTGATGTTGCTGTTTTCAGAGATGGAGGATGTTGTTGTGTGTAGAGCTATTTCAGTGACCTGTGTTGACACAATGTACTTAATAAGATGTGATAAACGAGATATGATTTGTATGGTATCAATTAGACACAATACCTTAATGACATTGATATAACGGATCATAGCAACATCATTTACTGTAGGATGGATTGTTATCTGTGATAAAGGGAAAAAGGATGGATGTTAGAAGAGAGAAATAACAGTGTGGTGGGAGAAGGGTGTGGAGAGACTTACTTCCTGTTGCCATTACTGTTGAAAGAAGATTGATTTGATTTGAACCGATATGTTGAGTTTGATTAAACTATTGTGGTGAATGCAATCACTGTGTGTGCGTGTGAACCTGATTCAGAGGAAGTCATGCGTGATTGCTAGGAGCAGTGTGAGCCGAAACCTGAAAGAGCAGCCTTTCAAACAGCACACTCCAGTCCTTTCACTGTTGGCTGGTGGTGTGTTCACCATGTTCCATTAAACACACTGTGTACGGATGGTGCTCAGAGTGCTCAGTCAGTAGGCATTTACAGTAGGGCACACTGGGTCAAGATTAGCATGAGGTAGTGTCAGCTCATTCATCACGTTGACTGACCTATTAGAGACTGTCCTAGTGAATAAGACCCCATCCAGTTACTAATTTGATATGGCCTGGTTATACCAGAGATCTCTGCAGTAGGCTAGGTTAAGTTTATTGCTTTCATATGATCAGTAGGATTGTACAATAAGCCATTCCAGAGCATTGAGAAACAGATTAACAGTCCTCTCTTTTGAAAAGTGTCTCAGGTTGGGGGCACGTTAGGTGGCTAGGCTAGCTACCTGACTCGTTGACACATTTACCCTAGACTATGTAGGACTGACACTCATTCATCTAGGATTTATGTCTGACCCGCTAAGGACAAAGACACATACAGCCTCAGTCCCCAGAACCACATATGTATAGTAGCTGGTTTAGTCAATGAGTCTCCTCATATGTCACTATCACTGCACTACCTAGCAGATCCATCTCATTCTAGAGCATTCTTTACAGTACACATATTTACAGTATCAACATTGACATGTGCCATGTATAGTAATACTTGGTGGCCTACAAAATAATGGAAGCAAGGCATTACATACTGTGATGTGCCTTTCATACTGTGATGTGCCTTTGTGTAATGGGAATATTTAAGATGTTTATGCTGGCTGACACATAAGATTTCCAGTGTTCTAATTCAGACACTCATTTGTGTATGGGTTGATGGTCACTAGACCTGACACGAAATGTTATGGATTATTCTCATATCTGTTGATAGTGATTGACGCCAGACTGGAGGTACAAGGACAGAGGACACTGACTGTTATTGTATTCTGTGACACTATGTAATTCTGTAGCAGCTGATTTTGTGACTTCCTACAAGCCTCTCAGTGGGTGTTTATGGAACATTGGTGCTGTGAGATTAGAATATGTTATCTGCTTCTGTTCTGGAGGAGTTGTATTAAACCAGATTGATTTTGATTGACGTCATCTGCGACTGCTTCTATTTTTTATTCACCTTGAAAAATCCCTAGTACAGTTTGATTGAATACTATGTGTGTGTCTATGCATGTAAAACATGATTGGCAATTGATTTAAGGTGTAAACCACAGGAGGTTGGTGGCACCTTAATTGGTTAACATGGTTTCCATGTGTTTGATGCCATTGAATTCGCTACGTTCCATCCATTATTGTGAGCCATCCTCCCCTCAGCAGCCTCCAGTGGTGTAAACATTAATTGTGTGACTATGAGGCAGAGTGACATACAGAGGGGGGTAACAGACATGGGAAATGAAGTAGCAAACGGTAAATAGTATCACCACCTCATTATAGAGAAGGGAAAGTGGAGCTGTATTCTCTCAGCTTGTTTGGACCCTCGCTGCAAAAATAAATCGATAGCCTTGTATCCAGGGTGAAATGGGAATCCATCATGTTTAGTCTGTAACTTGCTTTGCCAACCCTTTGAAATGCCACACCCTTCTCTGTGTGACACACACACACACAATCTGTGCCAAAGATGCTCTTCTCCATTCCTAAGGACATGGATGTTTCCAGAGTGATTGTGCAGTCTGAGGGACAGCATGATGATGATGTCCAACAGAGGGCTTGGGGAGGGCAGCCCAGCAGGGAGTTAGGATGTTAACCTCTAGAACGCTCCTGCTGCTACTTTCTCACCTATCTCTCTCCTCTTTTCACCCACACCTTCATCCCGCTCTCCCTCTTCTTTCTCACCTATCTCCATCCCCCTCTCCTCCCTGTCTGCTGTGTTCTGCGCTAACGCTTGTTGCTGCAGAGTCAGTGAGGTGGCAATGTGCCGCATGACTCAGAGGAATCTGGAGATCAAATCAAATACATTTTTATTTGTCACATGTGCCGAATATAACAGGTGTAGACCTTACAGTGCAATGCTTACTTACAAGCCCTTAACCAACAATGCAGTTTTAAGAAAAATAGGTGTTATTAAGTAAAAAAATTGATAAGTAAAAAAAAAAGACTAAAATAACAAATAACAAATAATTAAAGAGCAGCAGTAAAATAACAGTACAGGGGGTACTGGTACAGAGTCAATATGCAGGGGCACATGTTAGTCCAGGTAATTGAGGTAATATGTACATGTAGGTAGAGTTAAAGTGACTATGCATAGATAATAAACAGAGAGTAGCAGCAGCGTAAAAGGGGAGGGGGGGACAATGCAAATAGCCATTTGATTAGCTGTTCAGGAGTCTTATGGCTTGGGAGTAGAAGCTGTTAAGAAGCCTTTTGGATGGACTAGAGTTAGTACAGGACACCACCTGAGGTGTGTGTGTGTGTGTGTGTGTGTGTGTGTGTGTGTGTGTGTGTGTGTGTGTGTGTGTGTGTGTGTGTGTGTGTGTGTGTGTGTGTGTGTGTGTGTGTGTGTGTGTGTGTGTGTGTGCGTGTACACTTACATGTGTGAAAATGTGCATGTGTGTGTGAATGTGTGACAGTTTGATCAAGTGTGTATGGATTTCTACTAGAGTGGGGAGTATGGTCTGTAGATGACTGTGCATATGAGTGTACTGAATGTTCAGGTGTATATAGGCATGTGTGAGAGAGACTTGAGGTATCTGTATGTGTCTGTATGTTGGTTTGTGAGTCTTCAAAGATACACCTCAGCTCACTGGATAATATTCCGTGACTCAGAGCCTGGTGGAATGTAGTCTTCCTCCAAGGAATGTGTTGTCACAGAACATGAGATGAGACAGCCGTTTTCAATTTAAACCTAATTGAATGTCCAGCTCAGCCTAGTACACAAGCACATCCACATAAGTCTATTTCCATCACTGTCTGTACATGACTCACACACATTGGAGGAGATCTAAATTACCTTTACACATAACTTCATACATTCAAACACACACACACACACACACACACACACACACACACACACACACACACACACACACACACACACACACACACACACACACACACACACACACACACACACACACACACACACACACACACACACACACAGAACATAGATACTGTGCATACTACATTTATTTCTAGATAAGACAGGGAGTGTATGTGTATAAACCTGTCTATGGTAAAACCCACAGCATGCAGTGTTAAGGAAAAGGAACACAGCTATTCAGGGGTTAATGTGGATACAGTTCGTGATGTAATAACCTGGGGATTAATGTTACTGTAGATTATCATCAGTACTCATGGTTAACCTTCTGTTCAACCCCTCCTATTACACTAAATATTACACTAGATGTGAGGGAATTATTCAATAGAAAGTGGATCATCTAACTGTGTGAGTCTGGTAGAAGAGTGATATGAACTTTGATAAAAATACAATTTTGGTGCCATTTCATCCCTTAGCCTCTTTGAAAAGCTACACAGAATGACAGCCCTGTGGTAATTGTAGTCCAAAGAAATAAAAACCTGAACTCTGAAATGAGAGAGGAAATAAAGGGATAGAGAACCACAGTAAAAAGGTTTAGTGAAGTGGATAAAATGAGAGTTTCAGAGTTTTAACTCCTTAAATAAAACATGTGAGTGAGTATAGGGAGGCTCTGAGGCGGTGGTTCATTGAAACGGAGGTAGTGAAACTGAAACAGTAGAGCTACTGTCACTAGACAGCCTTTTACATAACAACACACATTCTCTTTTCCCTGTGAGCAAAGCACAGCACAGGACAGTGAAACAGGCTCTGTAGAAAGACAGGAGCACCAAGATATCTGAAAATAGAACAAGTAAGACAAAAGCTTTCTCATCTGACAATTGAAATGCTATAAAAACAGAATTTTCCACTTTGAAATGTACACTGTGGGGTTCCATTGCAGAAAATGTAATAATTGTTGATTTTCAACACATTTTGAGATTCTAGATTGGTGGCTATACGCATTCTGTTGCAACCCAAATGCCAATTCTGGTATTTTATGCAGTGTTTATTTAGACTGTGTGTGTGTGTGTGCGTGTGTATTCATGTATGTGTGCACGTATGTGTGCAAGTGTGTGTGTCTGTGTTATACAGCATTGTGCACAGCAGGGTGGGTCCATAAACAAATGTCACACAAGACGTCCTCAGGAGAAGATGGATAAGCATGGTCACCCAAAATAGCCTGTTTGTCACGCACTGCTTCCTGAGGCTAGATGCACAGTGGCTAAATATGATTACCAGCACACAGCATAAATGCATCACAAAACACACCTGCCAAACATGAATTAAAGGAGATCATGGATGCAGGAAGGGCTAGACTGTGACAACAAACACTCACTCTTACCTGTCTCATTTGCTCTCTCGTGTGTATTAACATGTCTGTGCGTGTGTGTATGTGTGTGTGTGTTTGCCACCAGAGCCCAATAAAGACATCCAGAAGTTGCTGAAGCCCTCCAGCTCAGGGGACCTTTCCAAGGAGTTGTACCATCACCCAGTGGGGGAAGAGGAGGGAGGGCTTCCAGGACACACCGCTGGCCTGCTGCACGTCACCGAGAGGAGACGTGAGTACCGGGGTAAGGGGAGCGATGGAGGAGTGGTGGATGGATGGATGGATGGAGGGTGGATTGGATGGATAGAAAAAAGGAATGGGGGAGGATGGGGAGGATAGTAATTAAGTTGGATGGCATTTTGGATGGAATTTTAACAATTTAATATGGCTAGTAAGCCAAAATGAAAAAAACTGTACGGTTCTACAAAGAACATTTAGATTGAGAAAGTTCTGTATAGAACCAACCAAAGGTTGTAACCATATCGGAACCTTTTTTAAAAGGTTCTATAAAGAACCATGCTCATAAGGTTCTAAATGGAACCTGCATGGTGCTATAAAGAACCCTTTCCTAAGGTTTCACATAGAACCATTAAAAAAGATTCTATATACAGTAGCAACAAAAAAGGACCTTTCTCAATCTCAAAGGTTCTTTGTAGAACCGTAGCGTGGTTTTTATTCTGGTTTACTAGCCGTATTATATTGTTAAAATTCCATTGCAGTTATTATTGTGTTTTATTAACAAGTTAAATCAGGTGTGTCAGCTCTGGAATGGCTGTGTGTCCCTGAGGAAATTATTGTTCACTACTGATTTAGTCAATCATTCTGAATTAACCCAAGGCCATATGTGAATCTTTCACAAGACAACATCACTGGCCTTAGTCATATATAATATTTAATAGCGTAACACAACAGTTTAGAACAACTGGAATTACACTCTCACTCACGGTTGCACAAAAAGAGCTGTGAATAAACCACGCCCCAAAATATTTGAATGAGCCGCCGCCCGTACATTTTAATTATGTCACGACTTCCGCCGAAGTCGGTCCCTCTCCTTGTTCGGGTGGTGTTCGGCGGTCGACGTCACCGACCTTCTAGCCATCATTGATCCATTTTTCATTTTCTATTGGTTTTGTCTTGTCTTCCTACACACCTGGTTCCAATCCCATTCATTACATGTTGTGTATTTAACCCTCTGTTTCCCCTCATGTCCTTGTCAGAGATTGTTTGTTGTATGTAGGTGTGTTATTTGTTCTGGTGTGCGATGGGTTTTGCACACTATTTATGTTATTTTTGTATACTTTGGTTTTCTGAGTTTTTTTGAATGTTTATTAAACAGCTCTCTTTTTACCAAGTTCATTCTCCTGCGCCTGACTTCCCTGCCACCAGCTCGTACCGCATTACAAATTATCACTAAAATAAAATTGAGCTGCAAAGAACCATTGAAGGGCTCAAAGGGTTCTTTGGGTCAGGATGGTTCCATATAGAACCATCCCCCTTCCCAAAGAACCCTTGAGAAACCTTTGTTTTTCTTGTGTGTAAGAGGTGGGTCATTTTTTTAGTTTGGCGTTGTGGCACCGGTGTACACTGTGGTCAGTTCATCACTTCCTCTGGGGTTAAATTGAGATATATTGCACCCATCTTCACAGTTCCACTAACCCGACTTCCACCTTCTCCTGTACCCATCCACACTTCCAATCCCCCAGCTAAAAGGCATCATTGTGTGTCTGTCCCCCCACAGAGGGAGCCCTGTGTCACTGTGTCTATCTACACCAGGCCCAGGGCTGAGCCAGAGGCCACAGACACGCACACACAGACACACAGACAGACACAGGCCCCACAAGGAAGTCTTTATCTACCCAACAACTAAACACCCATTCAGGGAGACAGCCACTACAGCCCAGTATCTGTGTCCTTCTGCCCTAATGAGACACCTGGGGCACAGTTACCCTACAGACAGATAGGGAAACCCTTTAGTTACATCCTAAAACTAGTACATTTATTTTCTACAACAGTTTATGTATTGTGGGGAGCGAATAATAATTGGATAAAGTTGTTAATAGCCCTTTTGCTGAGTTTGGCTGGACCCAATGACTTTATGTTACCTCTAGATAAGGTCAAGTCCAGTTTACTGGCTCTGAGCCAGCCAAGCATCACTCTGTGCACTATAACCAATCCTACTGAGATACAGTGGAAGCCCCTGTTAAAACCTGAGTGTATGAGAGTGTTTGGGAATCATTATAGCCTCATTATAGGCTGTTTGTTGAGACTGGCTGATCTATACTGTGCTCATCGTTTTGCTAAAGGGGGAGACCCTTGCAACTGTCTTTCTAGCTTACCCCATCACCCCCCTCGATCCTCATTATGGGCTGCTCTGGCTAGGCTAATGATCAGTGAGCCATGGGGTGGCTGGGGGGCCTTGGGGGGGGGGGGGGGGGGGGGCGTCAGATACAGAGGCATTCTACTATTTGATGGAGCCCCCAGTCTCTCCGCCGCTCCCCTCAGCCAGACTACTGCTATTGTAAGCCCAGCCTACCAGGCAATTATCTCAGTCTTCACTAAGGCAGATTACCCCTCTCCTCCCTCATCTTTCTCTCCCCAGATTTGTTTTCCCAAACTCTTTCTTATCTCTCACTCTCTCTCAATTTTTCTTTCCAATGGAGTTTGTCCGTTCCTCTTTTCCATTACATGTATACTCTTCCCTCTCCCCTTATCTTACATTCTATTACATTTTCAATATACAGTACACCCTGGCAGAGAGGAGAGACAGACAGACAGAGAGATCCCTGAGTACAACCACAGAGAGAACAGAGAGTGAAGGGCAGTGAGAGAAGGCAGAGACAAGAGAAGAAGGGAAAAGAACAATAACAAGGAAATAACTGAGGCTGCATTTAAGAAGGGGCCAAAAGTCAAAGAAACAGCCAAAGTCATTTCTAAGTCCTCTTTATTTTTTCTAATTTTCAATTTGTAACCGTCAGCCAAAAACAGCAGGAGGGGTCAGGACAACAAGGACAAGTGGTTGGTTGGTTTGTGTGTGTGTGTGCTTCACAAGTGGGCTACTGCTTTATATCCTTTCAACAGCTGCCATACAAGTCTAATGTATGAATGACATCTTTCCTTCTCAATGTGAATGTACTATGGGTATAGTCCCGCCAATGGGCTCCCAGAGAGACACTTAACGGGTTGAGAGAGAGCAAAAACCGTTTCTCTCCATCTCTCTCACCAACCTTGCTGGGAGGGAAAATGTGTTACTGATCAATTATTCAAGGAGAAGTGGGGGTGGGAGAAGACAGGAGAGGAGGGGTAGTGGAGGGGTAGGAAAAAGAAATTAACAAAGGGGACTGGGATGACTGTAACTAGTTTAGAGAGAGACAAAAAAAGATGGAGATATAGCGGAGGTGGAATTTCTTTATAACCCCTTTCTGTCTTCATCTCCCCTCCATCCCTCTCTCTCCTAACTAATTTTCACTACTTCTCTTCCATCCATCCCTCCCCTCTCTCTTTCTCTCCCTTCCTCTCTCCTTCTCTTGCTGGGAGATTCAAAGAGACAGCCAGCCGTGGGCAAGCCTATTCCGGGCCTCTGGGGAGAATTCCTCTTCCATATTCACACTTTCCCTCCATCCCTCAATACATTCTTAAACCCAAATAATTTTGTCAGGGAGGGGTTGCACCTGACGCATGCCCTGAGGGTGTGTCGGCTTAGAGGACTGATGAAGTAGAATATAGTATGGGGGTATTAGAATAGGACAGCACCCTCCATATAATAGATTTTGTAGATTTATTAAAATATGCATGGGCACATTTCATTATCCAGCTTGCTCATGGTCTAGCCTAATGGCTAGAATATAGCCAAAACCATGCCACATACCAGGGCTTCATTCACAATCAGAGCTGCTCTGCTGCTGTGTGAGACTGCTGACAGCTGTGGACTCAGGCTCTTTCATTCCCCCCATCAAAACCAATATGGGGCAGGTGTTACTTCTTTCAGGTCCGTCACTATGGCTATCATGACCCTGTTAACAGGGTAACTAAGGTTATCATGACCCTTTAACCTTGTGTTATCAGCCCCAGAGTCTGAGCGAGGCTAATGTCATGCTGTTACGCCTGACAGGCTTCGGTAATGCCTTTTATTAGAGTCGTAACGTGGGTGACCGGACCAGCATATATATCTGGTGAGGTAGTTGAAGAGCCTGGCCTGCACAGATTTAATGGCTCTGCTTACAGTTATTTACAATCGCTAGGACCCATTTCTCAATACTTAGATCACTTTTTCAAAACTCTTCACACAGTGAGCACAACAGCAGTCTATGTGGGCTAAACTGTTGATCATTTTTCATTGCTTTGGCACAAAATGCATTCAATGACTACATCTTTCAAATTTCATGAATTATTTTCTCACTCAGACACAACCACCACCAAAACTCTATGTACCTACAGGCCAATTTGCACATGCTTACATACTCTTTTCAAAACTGTTAAACTTAAGTTCAAAACCTAACATAACACAAAATTGAATAAGACAGAAATTTGCTACATTTCTACAGTAATACCGTATTTAAATATATTCCAAATCTAAGAAAGAAAATACTATCAAAACAATTAGACCAACCACAGCTGATTCCCATTGTAGCTGAACACCTACCCAGGTGTTAGTCTTTCACTTTCATTACCATCTATACAAAAGGGGACATCTTAGGAATAATGCTGTACTGTAATGTAAACATGGACCCAGCCAGAGATAGAGAAGTGGCTGACAGAGGAAGAAGAGTGGCTGGGAGAGGGAGAGGAGTACGTGTTGTGGCGTACAGCAGGTCAGCCACCAGGGGGAGACTCGTCGAGGCCTGGTAACAGATGAAGTATACATCACGAGGTGGTGGCTCCATCTGCTGGACGTGCCAGGTCTCGACGGGCTCTCCGGACAGGACTAATTGGGGCTGATTGGGAGCTGGTGAGTAATCAAGGGCGGATTGCTCACCAGCTGTGCGAGGCCCATAAAGCTGCCAGAAGGGCAGCACACAGGGAGAGGACTAGGGGAAGTGAGGTGACTTCCATGTGGTTGGATACGGTTTCCCGAGCTAAGCCGAGGGAGTTGCGTTTGTGTGCCCGACAGGATACAGGAAGACCCGGAGCCCAGGAGACGGTATCCCGGAGAGGGTCTCATGGGGGAGACCTTTCCTTTTTGATTTATTATTTAATAAACACCCTTGAAACCGAGCTAATCATACTCTGTCCGTGTCTGATCTATGTAAACGTCTTGACCAAACCCCCTGGTCTGCCACAAGTGGTGGAGAATGCGAGCACTCTGATAACGTGGTCAGATCAGGGTTGACGTTTACACAGTATCAGCATGGACGAGTTGATAGCTCAGTTCGTCCAGGCCCAACAAGCACAACAGGCGGTTCAGGAACAAACGCTGGAGGAACAGCGACTACAAAATGTCCACCTCGTTGAGGAAGTCAGGAAACTGCAAGGAGGAGCGTCTCCTGGATCACATCCAAACCAGTTTTTAACCTCAAAACATACCTCTGTACATTTGAACGGACAGCACTACGGGAAGGATGGCAAAGGCCGCAGTGGGCAAGTCTGCTGGCCACGTTCCTCTCTGGGAATGCCCAAAAGGCGTATTGGGACCTGAACGACGAACAGGCGGATAACTACGACGGACTCAAACGGGAGATACTCAGCCGCTACGGGTACAGCCTGGCCCATCGGGCTCAACGGTTCCACGACTGGAGGTTCGTACCTGACGCCTCCCCCCGAGCCCAGATGAGCGACCTACTGCGCGTCACCAGGGCATGGCCCCTCACCGACGTATCCACCCTATCCATCCTCGACAAAGTGGTCCTGGATCGCTTCTTACGGGCGCTACCCCATGACATGAAGCGGGCAGCAAGTTTGTGCGCACCCCAGACCTTGGAGGGCCTCCTGGAAGCAGTGGAGACGCAGAAGAACACTCAGGCACTGCTGAGTGGGAGCCGGGACGAGTCGGCGACCCGTCGGGAGGGACGGAAGGACAGCCCCACCGCAGTGTACCCCGAACCGACAGTCGGCAGGGCCAAAGGACCGCAAACCCGTGGAGAGACGGCGGGGGTAGGGCCGACCCGACACCGATGACCCTAGGTAGAGGGAGACCAAAGGAGGTGTTTTGAGTGTGGCGCCCGGGGGCACATTGCCTGGAATTGCCCGGCTCGAGAGGAGTTGATGCCATCAGCTAGCCCCGGAGGCGAGGTGGGTCACGCTGTAAACTATGTCACTTCCTGTTGGGCACACCACGAGTCAACTGCACCCATGGGCCCGGTGAAGGTTGACGGACACGACACGGAAGCGCTATTAGACTCCGGAAGCATGGTTACGCTCGTAACCACGAGCCTGCTGAACCAGGAGACCGAACGGGGTAGGGAGATGTCCATTTCCTGTGTTCACGGTGACACAAAACGGTATCCCACCGTATGGACCAACATCGTGACGCCACAAGGGAGCTGTCAGATGATGGTGGGTGCAGTACCAGAGCTGCCGGTACCTCTCCTAGTGGGACAGGATTGTCCACTGTTCGCGGCCCTTTTGTAGGCACGAGTTGAGGAAGAAAGTACGACCCGGCCGAAGAAGAGAGCGGGGAAGACCCATCGCCTATGTGGCCCGGAAGCCGCCGGTTAACCAACCTGACTCTACGGGTCCGGAGTCGGAGGGGGAGCCGGAACCCGTACCCCCTGGGGAACCACTTGAAGAGGAGCCCAGCCTCCCCCTCCTAGATTTCGAGGGGCCAGTCGAGACCCCCGTTGGGGGCCAACTGAGGGGACAATTCGGGACGGCCCAGTGGGAGGATCCGAATTTGAAAGCTGGATGGACAGCTACTTCCGGGGGTGAGTGACTGGCGATACCCTCATTTCCAAATTAAGAATAACCTTTTGTATCAGGTGTCGCGCCAACAGGGGGAACTTCGAGAGGTATTGTTGCTGCCCCGACGGTACGTAGGAGCCGTTCTTCAGCTGGCCCACACCCACCTGTTGGGGGCGCACCTGGGAATGGAGAAGACCCGGGAATGGATCGCCGCCCGGTGCCACTGGCCCGGGATGAGGAGGGCCGTGGAAGACTACTGTCGCAGCTGCCCGGAGTGTCAACTCACTGCCCTGAAAGCACACTTCCGAAACCCTCTGGTCCCCCTGCCAATAATCGGGGTGCCCTCTGAACGCATCGCCATGGACATAGTGGGACCCCTGGTAAAGACTGCATGAGGACACAGGTACATCTTGGTAATAGTGGACTATGCCACCCGGTATCCCGAGGCCATTCCCCTACAGGTGGCGGTGTCCAAGAGAATCGCCCAGGAGCTGTTCCACCTCTTTAGCCGGGTGGGCATCCCGAACGAGATCCTGACAGACCAAGGTACGGAGTTTATGTTCCGCCTCATGAAAGAGTTGTGTGCCCTCCTGCAGATCAAGCAGATCCGGACCTCCATTTTTTACCCGCAGACGGATGGGCTCGTCGAGTGCTTTAATAAAATGCTCAAACAGATGCTGCGGAAGGTCATCGAGCAGGACGGGAAGAACTGGGACCAGCTACTACCCCACCTAATGTTCTCAATCCGAGAAGTACCCCAATCCTCCACTGGGTTTTCCCCGTTCGAACTCCTCTAGGGGAGGAGGCCACGCGGCCTACTGGACCTCGCCAAGGAGGTGTGGGAAGCCCAACCGACCCCCTTACGCAGCGTGGTAGAGCACGTGGAGACGATGCCGGAGCGGATGACAGCCATATGGCCAGTCGTGAGGGAACATATGGAGAAGGCCCAACGTGCCCAAGCCCAGGTCTACAATCGGGGAGCCCAACCCCGAGAATTCCAGGTGGGAGACAGGGTGTTGGTCTTGGTCTTGATCCCCATGGCCGAAAGTAAGTTCCTGGCAACATGGCACGGACCATACGAGGTGATCGAGAAGCTGGGAACTGTCAATTACCGCGTACGGCAAACGGGGAGACGGACACCCCAACAGATTTACCACGTGAACCTGTTGAAGAAGTGGCACGAGAGGACAGCCTTGGCCGTGTTACGGTCGGGACCCAGGACGCCAACGGTACCAGTGGAGGTCCCGAGCAATGAGGACCTCGACCCGGCCCAGAAGCAAGAGCTCAGGGAGCTCGTCGATCGGAACACGGCGGTTTTCTCCGAGAAGCCAGGCCGCAGGACCCTCATTGAACACCACATCCGTACCCGGCGGACGGACGAAATGGACGGACGAGACAGAAGCGGCTTTCAACAGTCTGAAGGAAGTGCTGTGCTCGCATCCGATTCTCGTAACGCCCGATTTCCAGGTGCCGATGGTGGTCCAGACGGACGCATGTGATATGGGACTAGGGGCCGTTCTGTCCCAGGTACACGAGGGGGAGGGGCACCCTATCATGTACATCAGCCAAAAGCTGATGCCTAGGGAAAATAAATACTCTATCGTGGAGAAAGAGTGTTTAGTGGTGAAGTGGGCGCTAGACACTCTCAAGTATTACCTGCTAGGTACCCACTTCACCCTGGTCACAGACCATGCTCCCCTGGTCTGGATGGCCAGGGGAAAGGACACAAACCATCGGGTCACCAGGTGGTTCTTGTCCCTTCAACGCTTCTCTTTTTCTGTTGTGCACAGGTCAGGGGTGAAGCATGGAAACGCGGATGCCCTATCGAGAAGGGAGACAGACGTTGCACTGATGACCGTCCCCGTCCCCCCCGACAGAGCTAAGGGGGGGGGGGGGGGGGGGGGCGTACAGCAGGTCAGCCACCAGGGGGAGACTCGTTGAGGTGACGAGGGGGGTGACAACCTTTGCTAGTGTTATGGAAGAATCAGTTGATTTGAGACATGTATGAAGTGTTTTGGTAGTTTTAGTGCATTTTGGATGTGAAATTAACTGCTGTGCCAAGCTAATAGTTGGTTTGAAGAACTGTGTGAAGAGTTTTGAAAAAGTGACTTAAATCAGTCCTAGCGATTGTAAGGGAAGTCCCCCCCCAATTGTACAAAATAACATGGCAACTTATTGGCACCGAGCGGACCATATACACGATGGGATTGTGTGGGATTTCATATTACATCCGGCGCTGTTTCGTCCAAAGTTGATGGCAAATGCCATATTGTAAATGAGCTGTGTAACACCCCAAAAATCCTATAGTGGGCGAGTGTTTTCTATCTAAATTTTTCATAGGCCTTTTGTAACGCAAGTCAAGACCCAAGAGTAAAATTTTGAGATTTTGAAAGTTTTGGCAAAAATTTATAACCCCCTTAAAAAAGTGCTTTCTGGACCTTTTTTCGAAATTCTTTCGAGTTTTATGTCAATTACACATGTGTAAGAACTGTATGAAAATACTTTTGTCAAATTTTATTAACATAATTTTTTGGACATTTTTATTTGGACTTAAGGAATTTGTTTTGTGCATTTGGAATGTGATTTCATAGGAAGTCAAAAGTCAAAAGTCAAAAATGTCAAAATTTTGGAAAAAAACGTATCACCCCCTTTAAAAAAGTGCTTTCTGGACCGTTTTTCGAAATTCTTTCAATTTTTATGTCAATTACACATGTGTAAGAACTGTATGAAAATACTTTTGTCAAATTTTATTAACATAATTTTTAGGACATTTTTATTTGGACTTAAGGAATTTGTTTTGTGCATTTGGAATGTGATTTCATAGGAAGTCAAAAGTCATAAGTCAAAAATGTCAAAAATTTGGAAAAAACATATCACCCCCTTTAAAAAAGTGCTTTCTGGACCGTTTTTTGAAATTCTTTTGAGTTTTATGTCAATTACACATGTGTAAGAACTGTATGAAAGTACTTTAGTCACATTTTATTATCATAATTTTTTATAAATGTTTACTTGTACTTAAGGAATATGTTTTGTGCATTTGGAATGTGATTTCATAGGAAGTAAAAAATGTCAAAAATTTGGAAAAAACGTATCACCCCCTTCATAGTCGAAAATAACTTTTTTTTTTTAAAGGCCAAAATGAAGCATTTAAAACTGTATTGAAAATCGTGTGTGGTAACCCAAAACATGAAACAGAATATTTTTTGACTTTTTTTGAAAACCTCCATAAATCACTCAGGCCAGCACCCATTGATTTTTGCCCGTAGTATAGTGCTCCCAGAGCGGGTATGGAAGTCTGGATCCCCCCTAAAAGCATTTAAGGCTCTGTGTGTCTTTAAGCACCATACTTTTTCATTCCATCCTTGCTGTGTGTGTCTGTGTGTGTGTGTGTGAGCTTTTCTTTGACATCTGATTAGAGAAATGACTGATTTACACTTCATGAGGGTTGCCTAATCACACACTTAAAGTTTTGGAAAGATCTGACTTTTTTAACCCTTTGAAACAGCACCTATGACCCCATTTTAAGGCACTTCCGGTTGGCACAGGAAGCTATAAGTAAACACCTATCCTGATCGGGGTATGCTTTTACAGAATCCTGAGTTTTAAGTCTATACGTTAAGAACTGACTGATTTACACAGGGTTGAATGCACTATATATCACAAACTGCTGGTTGGGTAAAACACTTTTAGGGTGATTTTATCACTTCCGGTTGCTCCAGGAAGCTTAGAATCAACACAGGTAGACCTCATAGTGGCTTGATGGATTGTCATTGAAGACAGGTTCATAAGACATTCATAACCCACATAGGGTTTATTTAAAGAATGCACGTTACATTTGCATATGATTCAACAGTGAAAAACACCACATCATATTGCAAACATAACACACTGTTGAATCATATTGCAAACACACACTGTTATATTTGCAATATGATGTGTTGAATCATATTGCAAACATAACACACACTGTTACGTTTGCAATATGATGTGTTGGATCATATTGCAAACATAACACACACTGTTACATTTGCAATATGATGTGTTGAATCATATTGCAAACATAACACACACTGTTACGTTTGCAATATGATGTGTTGAATCATATTGCAAACATAACACACACTGTTACATTTGCAATATGATGTGTTGAATCATATTGCAAATCTAACGTGCATTTGCAATATGATGTGATGTTGAATCATATTGCAAATGTAACGTACATTCTCTTAAATACTTTAGAAATGCAAAAGTCAACGGTCTGATGACCTCAGGATGGCCGGGCAGTGATAGTGGTTCCTCTCCATCGCTCGTTGTGTTAAATTTCATCATGTCGCTTTTTGTGATGGTACCCCCCCGTTGAAACATATTGCAAATGTACAAAAGTCAAGTAGCAAGTCGGTGTCCATCAGTCAATTAGATATATTCAGACACCAAACTGATACCATCTGACACCAAACTCACTTTTACCAACTCCTTTAGAAGCCAACTATCACATATTTCAGAGCAGGCCCAAAATTCACAGCGCCTTCCATTTAAACCATAATAAAACAAATAATACGTAGTTATGTTCTAGCTGCGGGTCCAATATTCACATTATGTTTAGCCCTATGTGAGGCGACCTGGAATCCCAAGTTTCGGCTCGATAGGTCATTCGGTGCCCGAGCAAAACCCTAATTGGTAATGAAAATCCACTTTTTTCCATGCCTTGCTACGGGGTGCTTGAATGAGCAATCAAACAGGCTCGTTGGGGTCTGTCTCTATGGACCGAGCCGGTTTCAATGCACCTAGTCTTGAGACTCTGGGACTTTTCTAAATGTCGTCCGTTTCGTTGAGCTGAAAATGAATTGAAAACATAGCAAATACACGAGGCTGTTTATCGGTCTGAGAACCTTCTAGAGCCACATAACTCACCGTGCACAATCAACCTGAGGTCTAGAACAGGTTTGTAAATTTTCAGAACTCTAGGTCTGACGGTTCTTTAAAAGTTGGAACAAAAGTAACTACCACAGGCACTGTCTGCCTCTTAGCCCCTCAGTGTGTCCCTCCATCATTTCTGTTTGGGTGTGTAAATTTTTCTTTGAAATCTGATGGGACTAATGACTGATTTACAGTTCAGGAGGGTAGCCTAATCACAATTATGAAGTTTTGGAAAGATTTGACATTTTTAACCCTTCAAAACAGCCCATTTGACACCAATTATGGCACTTCCGGTTGGCACAGGAAGCTGAAAGTAAAGACATATACTCACTGGAGTATGCTGTTACAGAATCCTGAGTTTTAAGTCTATATGTTAAAAATTGACTGATTTACATAGGGCTGAATGCACTATTTCTCTCAAATTGCAGGGTGCTTATTGCAAACACTTTTAGGGTGATTTTAACCACTTCCGGTTGCTCCAGGAAGCTTAGAATCGACACAGGTAGACCTCATGGTGGCCTAATGGACTGTCATCAAAGACAGGTTCATAAGACATTCATAACCCACATAGGCTTCAGGTTGAATTTAGGGGAGCAGTCAATGTATTCCTATGGGGCGAAATGTCATTGTAAACTGTTTGATGTAAACGCCTTCTTTTAACTGTGAAGGGTTAATGCCACAAGGTCAAGGTTAGGCTTGCACAGATCGGGAGGACCTTAGGATTGTTCCTGAGGTGAAATTGTGCTTCTAACCTTAACGGTTCTCTCTCTGTCTCCCAAAAGCAAATAAAATTGACATTGAGGTCAAAAGGTCATTCGTGTCCGTTCTCTTGTAACGGTCGCTGCTCTCAGACCGAGTGAGCTACGGTCAAGCGGGGCATCTCGTTGAACTCGGCACGGCCTAGGGATAATGGGAATGCCATTGCCGGCTTTGTGTGTCTTTAAGCACCGTACTTTTTCACTCCATCATTGCTTTGTGTGTGTGTTTTTGTGTGAGAGAGAGCTTTCCTTTGACATCTGCTTAGAGAAATGACTGATTTACAGTTCATGAGGCTTGTCTAATCACACAAATGAAGTTTTGAAAAGTTCTGACCTTTTTAACCCTTCGAAACAGCACCATGACACCATTTTAAGGCACTTCCGGTTGGCACAGGAAGCTATAGGTAAACACATATCTTGACTGGGGTATGCTGTTACAGAATCCTGAGTTTTAAGTCTATACGTTAAGAATTGACTGATCTACATAGGGTTGAATGCAGTGATTTTCAAAATTGCAAGTCATGTATATCTGGACACTTTTTAGGGTGATTTTAACCACTTCCGGTTGCTCCAGGTAGCTTAAAATCAACACAGGTAGACCTCATAGTAGCCTGATGGATTGTTATCAAAGACAGGTTCATAAGACATTCATAACCCACATAGGCTTCAGGTTGAATTTAGAGGAGCAGTCAATGTATTCCTATGGGGCGAAATGTCATTGTAAAATGTTTGATGTAAACGCCTTCTTTTAACTGTGAAGGGTTAATGCCACAAGGTCAAGGTTAGGCTTGCACAGATCGGGAGGACCTTAGGATTGTTCCTGAGGTGAAATTGTGCTTCTAACCTTAACGGTTCTCTCTCTGTCTCCCAAAAGCAAATGAAATTGACATTGAGGTCAAAAGGTCATTCGTGTCCGTTCTCTTGTAACGGTCGCTGCGCTCAGACCGAGCGAGCTACGGTCAAGCGGGGCATCCCGTTGAACTCGGCACGGCCTGGAGAATATGGCGATGTCATTTTAGTGGTGATTTCAGAATGCTATTTTGGTGCATTCATGGAAGGCGCTGTGAATTTTGGGCCTGCTCTGAAATATGTGATAGTTGGCTTCTAAAGGAGTTGTAAAAAGTGAGTTTGGAGTCAGATGGTATCAGTTTGGTGTCTGAAAATATCCAATTGACTGATGGACACTTGCTAGTTGACTTTTGTTGACACTTGCTAGTTGACTTGCTAGTCGACTTTTGTACATTTGCAATATGTTTCAACGGGGAGGTACCATGAGGAAAAAGCGACATGATGAAATTTCACGCAACGAGCGTTGGAGAGGAACCACTATCACTGCCCGGCCATCCTGAGGTCATCAGGACGTTGACTTTTGTATTTCTAAAGTATTTAAAGAATGCACGTTACATTTGCAATATGATTCAACATCACATCATATTGCAAATCTAACGTGCATTTGCAATATGATGTGATGTTGAATCATATTGCAAATGTAACGTACATTCTCTTAAATACTTTAGAAATGCAAAAGTCAACGGTCTGATGACCTCAGGATGGCCGGGCAGTGATAGTGGTTCCTCTCCATCGCTCGTTTCGTGAAATTTCATCATGTCGCTTTTTCCTCATGGTACCTCCCCGTTGAAACATATTGCAAATGTACAAAAGTCAACGAGCAAGTCAGTGTCCATCAGTCAAATAGATATTTTCAGACACCAAACTGATACCATCTGACTCCAAACTCACTTTTTCCAACTCCTTTAGATGCCAACTATAACATATTTCAGAGCAGGCCCAAAATTCACAGCGCCTTCCATTTAAACCATAATAAAACAAATAATACGTAGTTATGTTCTAGCTGCGGGTCCAGTTCACACATTATGTTTAGCCCTATGTGAAGCGACCTCGAATCCCAAGTTTCGGCTCGATAGGTCATTCGGTGCCCGAGCAAAACCCTAATTGGTGCTGAAATTCCACTTTTTTCATTGCCTTGCTACGGGGTCCTTGAATGAGCAATCAAACAGGCTCGTTGGGGTCTGTCTCTATGGGCCGAGCCGGTTTCAACGCACCTAGTCTTGAGACTCTGGGACTTTTCTAAAGGTCGTCCGTTTCGTTGAGGTCAAAATGAATTGAAAACATGGCAAATACACGAGGCTTTTTATCGATCCGAGAACCTTCTAGAGTCATATAATTCACCGTGCACAATCGACCTGAGGTCTAGAACAGGTTTGTAAATTTTCAGAACTCTAGGTCTGACGGTTCTTTAAAAGTTGGAACAAAAGTAACTACTGCAGGCACTGTCTGCCTCTTAGCCCCTCAGTGTGTCCCTCCATCATTTCTGTGTCGGTGTGTATTTTTTTTTGTTGAAATCTGATGGGATCAAGAACTGATTTACAGTTCAGGAGGGTTGTCTATTCACATATATGAAGTTTTGGAAAGATTTGACATTTTTAACCCTTCGAAACAGCCCATTTGACACCAGTTATGGCACTTCCGGTTGTCACAGGAAGCTATAAATAAACACATATCATCACTGGAGTAGGCTGTTACAGAATCCTGAGTTTTAAGTCTGTATGTTAAAAATTGACTGATTTACATAGGGCTGAATGCACTATTTCTCTCAAACTGCAGGTTGGCTATGGCAAACACTTTTAGGGTGATTTAACCACTTCCGGTTGCTCCAGGAAGCTTAGAATCGACACAGGTAGACCTCATGGTGGCTTGATGGACTGACATCAAAGACAGGTTCATAAGACAATCATAACCCACATAGGCTTTAGGTTGAATTTAGAGGTGCAGTCAATGTATTCCAATGGGGAGACATTTCATTGTAAACTATTTGATGTAAACACCTTCTTTTAACTGTGAAGGGTTAATGCCACAAGGTCAGGGTTAGGCTTGCACAGATCGGGAGGACCTTAAGAACACTCCTGAGGTGAAATTGTGTTTCTAACCTTAACGGTTCTCTCTCTGTGTCCCAAAAGCAAATGAAATTGACATTGAGGTCAAAAGGTCATTTGTGTCCGTTCTCTTGTAACGGTCGCTGTGCTCAAACCGAGCGAGCTACGGTCAAGCGGGGCATCTCGTTGAACTCGGCACGGCCTAGAGATAATAGTAATGCCATTGTGGGCTTTGTGTGTCGTTAAGCACCGTACTTTTTTACTCCATCTTTCCTTTTTGTGTGTGTGTGATTGTGTGAGAGAGATTTTCTTTGACATCTGTTGGGAAAAATGACTGATTACAGTTCATGAGGGTTGTCTAATCACACAAGTGAAGTTTTGAAAAGATCTGACCTTTATTACCCTTCAAACCTGACCCTGTGGCACCATTTTAAGGTACTTCCAGTTGACATAGGAAGCTGAAATTGAACACATACCCTCCTTGGTGTAGGCTCTTATATAATATTGAGTTTTAAGTCTTTATGTTAAAGACTGACTTATTTAAAGAGGGTTAAATGAGTGTGTGTTATTTCATAAAATCATATAAAATCACAGGATTCTCGCAGAGCTTCGAGACCCACTTTAAAAATGTACGTCTGAACACACTGCAACTGGATCTGTGATTTTTTTGAAAAAAAAAATCCTCTTTGTGAACATCACCAAACGGTCAATGTACGATTTCTCTTAAATTACGATAGATAAATGGCTGGTTCTTTTTTTCCTGACACCGTATGCTTATGTACTTTGACATGAAGCGGTCAAATTAGCACCCTACTTGCGTTTTAACCCTTTAATCCCAGAAAAATGGCCATAACTCAAAAAGCGCCGAGGTCTCGACGCCATCTTGTTCGGGGCCAACTGCCCATTACTCCAAACCTACGCTCGCCGAGTTTCGTCTTCGAAATATTTTCAGTTTAGGAGAAAAGGCCGCGCTCGTTTGCCACGTGCTCGTGCGCCTGCAATATGATTTATTTTCCCTCTTGTGGGAATTTTCGAGAATGCAGAAAAAAGTCAAAAATTTGTCATTTTTATAAAACGGAAACCGAAATTCCGAAACGTTTTTTTGAGTGACTTCCTGAAAGAGCTCTCCGCCGCCCACGGCCCGACGCCGTCCGCGATTTTCTGCGACGTATTAAGACGTCAGGTAAGGGACCGTACATTTGCAATGGGACTTTCTTCACTAACCATACGGCTCCCGTCCCAGACTTCCCTTAAGGTATGTAAAAAAACTGCAATACGGTCGTGTCCAATTCAATTCCCTGTGTACCGTGTTTGCGCTAGGCTAGTCAAACCATTTCACACCATTATATCTAATTGACCTTATAAGCCCATGTCATCCACGCTGGTAAATATTGCTACATTAATGCATGTCACAACCAGCTAAATACTAAAGATTGTTTACAGAGATGAGCTTTTTTTGATGCAGTGCATCTGAAGCATGGTAAATGGATTCCGTTGATTAATAATAATATATTTATTTTATATAGCGCTTTTCAAACAATCTCGCTTAAAAAATATATATAAAAAATAATTCAGGGAGCTGGCAGTTCATGGAGCGCTTCATCAGGCAGCTCTGTCTCTGAAGTTCACAGCAACTCCTTCTGTAGGTAGGCTGGAACAGATCCACCGCCAAAAAGTGTAGCACTCACCTGGATGTAAGCACCTGAGTAACCACCACACCTCAGCAGTAATCAGCAACAGCCTCCTACGAGGCGAGCCTCTATCATCCCCTCACACCACAGTCTACATCCTTCCAGAAACCGGGGCAGATGGAACAAACAGTCGGTGAATCGTTCAAATTTAGATTAGCCAAGTGAACCAAGCAGGCCTGTAGAGATTTGCTCTAAGGGAGGAAACAGCTAGCACACCATGGAGACAGAGCTCTTGACATCCCATAATGCTAATCAGGCCTTTATCACTGCATATGGTTCAGCTGATGCTGTGCAGTTCAGTTAACCCCTCAGACACACACTGACTGACCCGCAGTCTCCCCATCTGTACAGAGATCTGTACAGCAGGCTAGCCCAACGCCCTAGGGAGGTAGAAGTTGCCCTTAACCAAAGATCGAGGATCAGCTTAACTTCCCCAAATCCTGGCCTTCACCAATAAGGTTGGATAATGTAAAACTAACCTTAGATCAGTGTCTAGTGGCAACTTCCTCCCATTCAGTGAGGGAGGAGTAGTGCAAAGGGGCAGCCTGAGCCTCCCATGTGGTTAAATGAGTGGCTCATTATGTGAAGGTGAGACAGGAGGGTCTGCTTCTCTGTCTCTGATCCTCTACGGTTGCAGTTGTCTCATTAGAAGACTTCAAACGACAGCGGAATGTCAACCCACAATATCTTTACCTTCCTCTCCTCTCAACTCTCTCCTCACTGGCGTTCCTCTCATCTTTACTGTCTCCCAATAGTTCTCCTCTCCTCTCTCGTTCCACTTGTTCCCTCACATCTCCTCTCATGGGAGCTAGTGTCTGGAACACACAGGCAGATGTAATCAGTATTTATACTGTCTGTGGACAAGTCTGGTACAGAGGAACAAGACAATATAGATTGTTGGTGGATTTTATATTGTACTTTTCAGCAAGTACTGTACAAAATGTCTCTTGTTGTAGACGTGTGTTGTTGTGAGTAGCACGGCATCCCAGGCAAAGCAAGGCCACCACTCACTGTAAGAGCCAAAGGTATACAGAGTTTGGCAAACCGTCATCCATGTTGGCACCAAGCATTCAGTGACAATAATACTGTAATCCACAGAAGGGCTTACCAGGAAGAACTTCCAAATTCAAGGCGGAAAGGAGTTGGAGCAGAGATTGATTTATTTGAGCTCACTTTAATCCATTGTCAGGTCAATTGTAGAATTCAATTGTCTAGGAACTTCTGGCACCCAATGAAATTCTCCGTCTCAAATCGTCAGTGTAACTCTGCCCATGTCTACTCACAATGTGTGAAATACAGCAGCGCCACCACCAGGATTATGATTTAGCATGATTATCAACTCTCTCTGACTTATAATAATATGGTTAAAGGTTTTTATCTTATTAAATCAATGTCTGCGCTATATTTATCAGGAGAGTGAGAGAACAGTGAGAGAATGGAGCTGTGCAGCAGCGGAACAAAGGAGTGTTGAGGAGAAGGCTGTGATCCACCCTGTGGCAGTATACTGCCTGGCTGGTAGAGAGAAATTAGCTGGGAAACGGTATCCTTAAAAACCATCCACCCCCGCTCTCTCTCTACACTCAGACACACAGCTATATACACCCACTCACAAGCCAAAAATACTGGAAAAGTGTTCAGAGATATGCCTCCACAGCACATACATAAACACACACACATGAAGTGCATACAGTCCCTTACTATTAACACCACATAGATCACACGGTCAGCCGTTATGCCTCACCCATGATCACTAAAGAGTGCCAGCTCCACCCAGCCCAAAGCATTGTGTCAGACAAGCATGGGGCTGTAACACTCCATAGATGCTTAGCAAAGCATGAGTGACGCAAATATACATTTAACTGCCATACTGCATGAATGCTGCCAGTGTGGAATGTTGGGACTGTCATGCTCTTATTTTAACGTGAATAAAAACGGTACATGTTAACGGCACAGTCGTGCCGCTCTGGTGTGTCAATAGACATTTGAGTAGGGTCTGGGGTATCGGTGACTTTTGGAATCAAGAACAGGTGCCATACACTCAGGACAGAGGGTGAGGAGAAGGAACAGTCTAACCATGTTGTTTTAATACCCTCTATTTCTGGCTTCTCTGGCCCTAGTCGTGATGCTCCAGTCAAACATTGGCATCATTCTGACACAGAGACCCATATCTCTTCCAAAGGACAGTTCAGCACACAAAGCCAAGCTGTCTCTCTGTGAAACAGATTAAAGAGAGGCCTTCTTTTTATCTTCTATTACAGTATGGCACAGAGCATCAAAACAACACGAGAGATAACTTCCATACCAGGGGTACTGAGAATGAGAGGGAGGGTCAGGAGGGTGTGGAGGGTTGTGTATGTATGTGTGGCGGAGGGGGTGTTCTGGGTGAGTTGTGTAGACAGCATTGAGTTGTAGTGAGATATTACACATTATTATTGAGTTTATCATAAAACCCACCAGCTGCTCCATATCAGTCCATAACTATGACCTTACTAATTTCCTCTCTCTCTGACCCTGCAGAGCCTCTGAGCAGCGTGTCCTCCCTGGAGGTGCACTTTGACCTCCTGGACCTGACAGAGCTAACCGACATGTCTGACCAGGAGCTGGCTGAGGTGTTCGCTGACTCTGATGAGGAGAACCACAACGAGTCCCCAGCAGGTTAGACCATTTTCAGATACTCAAGATACTCAGATGGCCGCCTCACTTCGCGTTCCTAGGAAACTATGCAGTATTTCGTTTTTTTATGTGTTATTTCTTACATTGTTACCCGAGGAAATCTTAGGTTTTATTACATACAGTCGGGAGGAACTATTGGATATAAGAGCAAGTCAACTCACCAACATTACGACCAGGAATACGACTTTCCCGAAGCGGAGCCTCTGTTTGGTCCACCACCCAGGACAATGGCTCGGATCCCAGCCGGCGACCCAAAACAACGGCGCCGCAGAAGGGGCAGACGGAGCGGTCTTCTGGTCAGGCTCCGTAGACGGGCATATCGCACACCGCTCCCGAGCATACTACTCGCCAATGTCCAGTGTCTTGACAACCAGGTAGACGAAATCTGAGCAAGGGTTGCCTTCCAGAGAGACATCAGAGATTGTAACATTCTTTGTTTCACGGAAACATGGCTCACTCGGGATACGTCATCAGAGTCGGTACAGCCACCTGGTTTCTTCACGCATCGCGCCGACAGAAACAAACATCTCTCTGGTAAGAAGAAGGGCGGGGGTGTATGCCTTATGATTAACGAGACGTGGTGTGATCATAACAACATACAGGAACTCAAGTCCTTTTGTTCACTTGACCTAGAATTCCTTACAATCAAATGCCGACCGTTATCTACCAAGAGAATTCTCTTCGATCATAATCACAGTCGTGTATATCCCCCCCAAGCAGACACATCGACGGCCCTGAAAGAACTTCATTTGACTCTATGTAAACTGGAAACCACATATCCTGAGGCAGCATTTATTGTAGCTGGGGATTTTAACAAGGCTAATCTGAAAACAAGGCTCCCTAAATTTTATCAGCATATCGAATGCGCGACCCGGGCTGGCAAAACCCTAGATCATTGTTATTCTAACTTCCGCGACGCACATAAAGCCCTCCCCCGCCCTCCTTTCGGAAAATCTGACCACGACTCCATTTTGTTGCTCCC
Organism: Salvelinus namaycush; assembly: GCF_016432855.1. Taxonomy (NCBI): domain Eukaryota; kingdom Metazoa; phylum Chordata; class Actinopteri; order Salmoniformes; family Salmonidae; genus Salvelinus; species Salvelinus namaycush. The sequence goes on along the minus strand of NC_052336.1, from coordinate 15,875,846 downwards.
AGCCTATAGACAGAAACTAAAACAGGAAGCGCCCATGCTCAGGTCTGTTCAACGCTGGTCCGACCAATCGGATTCCACGCTTCAAGATTGCTTCCATCACGTGGACTGGGATATGTTCCGCATAGCGTCGGACAATAACATTGATGAATACGCTGATTTGGTGAGCGAGTTTATTAGCAAGTGCATCGGTGATGTTGTACCCAGAGCGTCTATTAAAACATTCCCCATCCAGAAACCGTGGATTGATGGCAGCATTCACGCAAAACTGAAAGAGCGAACCACTGCTTTTAATCAGGGCAAGGTGACCGGAAACATGACCGAATACAAATAGTGTAGCTATTCCCTCCGCTGCCGGCCCAGACAGCATCCCCAGCCAAGTCCTCAGAGCATGCGCAGACCAGCTGGCTGGTGTGTTTACGGACATATTCAATCAATCCTTATCCCGGTCTGCTGTTCCCACATGCTTCAAGAGGGCCACCATTGTTCCTGTTCCCAAGAAAGCTAGTTAACTGAGCAAAATGACTATCGCCCCGTAGCACTCACTTCCGTCATCATGAAGTGCTTTGAGAGACTAGTCAAAGACCATATCACCTCCACCCTACCTGACACCCTAGACCCACTCCAATTTGCTTACCGCCCCAATAGGTCCACAGATGACGCAATCGCAATCACACTGCACACTGCCCTAACCCATCTGGACAAGAGGAATACCTATGTAAGAATGCTGTTCATCGACTACAGCTCAGCATTTAACACCATAGTACCCTCCAAACTCGTCATTAAGCTCGAGACCCTGGGTCTCGACCCTGCCCTGTGCAACTGGGTCCTGGACTTCCTGAAGGGTCACCCCCAGGTGGTGAGGGTAGGTAACAACATCTCCACCCCGCTGATCCTCAACACTGGGGCCCCACAAGGGTGCTTTCTCAGCCCTCTCCTGTACTCCCTGTTCACCCATGACTGCGTGGCCATGCACGCCTCCAACTCAATCATCAAGTTTGCAGATGACACTACAGTGGTAGGCTTGATTACCAACAACGACGAGACGGCCTACAGGGAGGTGGTGAGGGCCCTCGGAGTGTGGTGTCAGGAAAATAACCTCACACTCAATGTCAACAAAACAAAGGAGATGATCGTGGACTTCAGGAAACAGCAGAGGGAGCAGCCCCCTATCCACATCGACGGGACAGTAGTGGAGAAGGTGGAAAGTTTTCAGTTCCTCGGCGTACACATCACGGACAAACTGAAATGGTCCACCCACACAGACAGCGTGGTGAAGAAGGCGCAGCAGTGCCTCTTCAACCTCAGGAGGCTGAAGAAATTCGGTTTGTCACCAAAAACACTCACAAACTTTTACAGATGCACAATCTCGAGCATCCTGTCGGGCTGTATCACCGCCTGGTACGGCAACTGCTCCGCCCACAACTGTAAGGCTCTCCAGAGGGTAATGAGGTCTGCACAACGCATCACCGGGGGCAAACTATCTGCCCTCCAGGACACCTACAGCACCCGATGTCACAGGAAGGCCGAAAAGATCATCAAGGACAACAACCACCCGAGCCACTGCCTGTTCACCCCGCTATCATCCAGAAGGCGAGGTCAGTACAGGTGCATCAAAGCGGGGACCGAGAGACTGTTAAACAGCTTCTATCTCAAGGCCATCAGACTGTTTAACAGCCATCACTAACATTGAGTGGCTGCTGCCAACATACTGACTCATCTCTAGCCACTTTAATAATGAAAAAATGTATGTAATAAATGTATCACTAGCCACTTTAACAATGCCATTTTATATAATGTTTACATACCCTACATTACTCATCTCATATGTATATACTGTACTCTATACCATCTCCTGCATCTTGCCTATGCCGTTCGGCCATCGCTCATTCATGTATTTTTATGTACATATTCTTATTCATTCCTTTACACTTGTGTGGTAGTTGTTGTGAAATTTTTAGGTTAGATTACTTGTTAGATATTACTGCATGGTCAGAACTAGAAACACAAGCATTTCGCTACACTCACATTAACATCTGCTAACCATGTGTATGTGACAAATACAATTTGATTTGATTAAACATTCTACTCATTTAAAAAAAAACTTTATTTAACTAGGCAAGTCCGTTAAGAACAAATTCTTATTTACAATGGCAGCCTAGGAACAGTGGGTTAACTTCCTTGTTCAGCGGCAGAACATCAGATTTTTACCTTGGGTAGTCGATCTAGCAACCTTTCGGTTACTGGACCAACGCTCTAACCACTAGGCTACCAGCCGCCAAATTCATTAACCATTAAATGGTGGATTTGACAACCCTCTTGTTCTCCAACCAAGACGACCCTAGTGTGATGGACTGGCATAAACATTGTCTTTGTTCGCCTTGAGAGAACCATTACCCAAATTGAACTTCCTCCTACTTTGATTGAACACAGTTGGATGTTAGAGTGTATGTTTAGCTCTCTGCAGGAGACAAAACAGAAACACTATCTCTGTTTACTCTGTTCTCCCTCTAAAAACTCTGTCCACTAGACAGACTCATTTACATATCACCCCATTCTGTAGCATACGACCCCATTACATCAAAATCTAAAAGGTTTAGCTGATCACAAATGTGTGTGTGTGTGTGTGTGTGTGTGTGTGTGTGTGTGTGTGTGTGTGTGTGTGTGTGTGTGTGTGTGTGTGTGTGTGTGTGTGTGTGTGTGTGTGTGTGTGTGTGTGTGTGTGTGTGTGTGTGTGTGTGTGTGTGCGCGTGCGCAGAGGGTCTGTAGAGCAATGAGCACTCTAATAAAAAGCTTACAATTGTGTTCTCTTTGGCTGCAGGGAAAGGAACACATGGGAGAACCCAATAAAACTGCAGCAGCACATTGGATTCCTCTGAATTCTTACTGTAATTCAAGCAGTTCTCTATATTTTGTGATAATGACCAAGATACAGTATATTCCTGTTATGCGTCTCTGGGAGATTCTTATTTCAGTTTGTGTCCATGTCAATGTTGATAGTTATTGGCACCAGATCCCAGGCTGGTTGTCTGATACAGCACAATAGACTACTGTAGCATAGCGCTAATTAGCATTAGTTAGAGGGGAGTCTGATTAACCTGTGATCAGGCCCAGCAAACCGCCCTCCTCACAACCAGAGGAAACAGGAAATCCATCCCATGTATTATTTATGATCCATAGCCCCATGTTTCCTGCTGAGATGGAGAACGATCCTCATGGAGCTCCACATCATCACCCCATTCAGCTGCTTTATGCTCACACTCTCACCTCATCTCTATTAAGAAGAGATATGCGTGACTTGGGAACGGTACTAAGATGTTTACTTTACAAAAAACCTGTTCTAAACTCATATACGTTCTCAGCATAGGGAACCACAGAGAGCTATGTTCAGCTCTATGTGTGGGATATTAAAATAACCTTACAAAGGAGCACTTTAAGAAATACAGCAATCTTGCTTAGATATCACCCACGCTACTTCTCCTTATTGCCCCCAGGATTGAACCGTGCCAATTTATCACATTACTCCCCATAAAAAGGCATTGCGTTGCTCCCTTGTCTGACCTTAGCCCGTAAGTCAGGGGTTCCAAACTTTTTTTGGCCCACGACCACATTTTGACACTGGAAGATTTTCGTGACCCCACCAACCATGTGAAAAAATATTATGTAATTAACAGCCAATGTTAACTTTTTTATTTGGAGCTATGGCAGTCAATTGAAAACATTCTAACAGTATTTTTGATTGTCTTCTCAACTCACCATCACATACTTTTTATGTGGGGCTATGACAGTCATCTGCAAATTAGTCTGACATAATGTATCTTTTCTCACCACCACTAATGAGATGGTTGTACTTGATGCATGTGGCGTCGGAGCTTCTCAAAGTCCGGGGACACGTTCGATAGTGCGCACCTCATATCTGCTGTCGCATCCAACCTAGACCGATATTTGGTTTTAATGCAGACGAGAGCACTGAATGCAGCTTCATACAGATATAAGCTGGCAAAGGGTACCATGAGTTTCATGGTGCTTTTAAGACAACTGGGAACTCAGTCAAATAATGATGTCAGTGATCTTCAGGTCGGAAAGTCGGAGCTCTAAGAGGCCCGAGTTCCAGAATTGGAATTCCGAGTTGGATGACCGTTCAAAACTATTTTTTCCAGTCGGAGCTCGTTTTTTTCAGAGTTCCCAGTTCTCTTGAATGCACTGAAGTCGGAAGTCAGTTCAGATCCCAGTTCCGAGTTCCCAGTTGTTTTGAACGCGGCATTATTGTCAGAGGGAGACGGCAGAGTATTCCCTTTGAGTCAGGAACCAAAACTGCTCCATAGTGATCTGTGAATGACAGCTCAATCAGCTATTCGATTTCACTTACCAGCATGTCAATTGAGCCAGGACCACAGTCAAATTGATTGGGAAGTAGGTGCCAAAGTGCTCTTCCAAGCGTTGGAGGTGAGCAGTCATCACTCGTGTGGGACACTTACTGATGCTGTGTTCTGTCAGAAACATACACAGCCGAGGGAAGTGGGCATGGTTCACTTTTGAATGACTCTCTCTCCAATAAGAATCCTTTCCTCTGAATCCACTGATTCGGTCACTCATCTGTAGGTTTTTGTATTTCCCCTGCATGCTTGCGTTTAGTTTCCCAAATACGTCTTTTACATAGGCAAGGAGACACATTTTATTTTCATTACACAGAAAGTCAACCAAGTCTGTTTTTTTACATCCATTGTGAATGACAACAGTTCCTCTCTTAATGCAAAAACTCTTTCCAACACTCTCCCTTGATAACCACCAAACCTCGGTGTGAAATAGAACATTGTCATGCTCTGATCCCATATCTCCACATAATTTTGCCGACAGGCGTGCGCGCAGTGGATGTGGTTTGATATAGTCTACAATCAAAGTTACCTGCTGCAGTATATCTCTAACATCTGTAATCAGCTTTTTTGCCCCCAATTGCTCTCGGTGTGTCATACAATGCATTCTTATGGCAGAGGGAGACATTCATAACTAGAGTGTGACGGCCTGCCTGCCATAGATGGAGCCCCATCTGTGCAAAAGCCCAACATTTGATCCCATGGAATCTGTTTTTCATCAATATAGCCACACAGCACACTGGACATCCCCTGTGCTGTTTCATGCTCGGGAATCGTGAGACAGAACAATATGTCCTCGTAAATAGCATCCCCCGAAATGTATAGCCAACAAAACTCATGCATGGGCATCTTGGCCCTCACAGCTAACGTTCATTTGGAGAGCATAAACTGGGGAGTTTTTGAGTCGTTCAGTCAGAGTTTCCTCTTGATTGCTAGAGATAGCATAAATTCTTTGTTTAACAGTGTTTTCTGACAAAGGTATTGATGTGAGTTTCTGTGCCTCTGACTCCCCACACATTGTTTTCACCATATCAATAGCGACCGGTAATATCAACGTCTCTGCAACAGTGTGTGGTTTCATAGCGTAGCAGGCCTAGCCATTCACCGTGGGAATGATTCAAGTGCAACGGTGAAGTGCAGCCTTTTCCCATGATCTAAGGGAACTCTCTAGTTGAATTTAATATTTGAATAATTTTCATTTCGATTTTTAAGGTTACCCACATTTCAATGATTTTGAGACACAAAGACGATGTTCTAATATATATATATACTTGCCGGGATTTTGGAAATTCTCCCGCGACCCCCTTTTCATATCAGGCAACCCCATACGGGGTCGCAACACTTAGGTTGGGAACCGCTGCCGTATCTAATCCCCCAGTGACCCCACCCACCCTGTCTCTATCTCTGTTTTTCTGTCATAAACACACACACACATAAACACACACATAAACACACACACACCTACAACTCTCAGGCTGCTTTAATCACTGCATTGTGCTGTACACCATAACCTCCTCCTAGATTAATCCCACTGAGGGGGAGGAGGAGGAGGCACCTGATTAGGTAGATCAGTGTGCTGGGGACCCCTAGTGACAGATAGAGAGATGAAGAGAGAGGCTGGAGAGGGGAGAAAGGGAGGGAGAGGGAGGGAGCGTTAAAAAAGGGGAGCGGGAGAAATAGAGGGAGAGAAGGAGCATTAAAAAAGGAGAGAGGGAGGGAGAGAGGGAGAAACATGAAAGAGAAATACATGAGAGGTGGTGATTCCCTCTCCACCCCAGCAAGGTTTCCCATTTCTCCACAAGAGACTAATGGCTCCCTGAGCTCCAGTGAATATGCCAGATATCCTGGTCCTGACAGCAGGACCTCACCACAGGGCTCGTATAAACCCACCACAGCTGCTGCTACCGGAGCACCACAGCCATAAAACTCACAGGGAGAACAACAGACTGTCCCCATATCCCCAGCCGTCCAGCTATAGCCTCTGATATAGTGCAGCAGTTTTACTGACGAATCGGACAATAAAAAGCCCAGCAGGAGGAATAAGCAGCGTCGTGTGATGACCATAATCTCACTCAGTGGGGTGATACTGTCGAGGAGGTCAGGGACCGTGCGGAGATTTTAGGTGTCGTATTAAGACCTATGGCTGGTGAAAGGGAGTCAGGACTAGGGTACTAAAATAGCAGAGTGGTGGTAAATGTGATCAGAACACCAATAATACTGTCTCACTGTGTAATACAGACCCTGATAAAAGTGTTTATTTTCACATCCATACAGTGCATTCAGAAACTATTCAGACCCCTTGACCTGTTCCATATTTTTTTTGTCACAGCCTTACTCTAAAATGGATTAAACTATTTTTTTCCCCTCATCAATCTACACACAATATCCCATAATGACGAAGTGAAAACAGGTTTTTAGAAATTTTTGCAAATGTATGTAAAAAAAAGACGGAAATACCTTATTTACATAAGTATTCAGACTCTTTGCTATGAGACTCCGAAATTGAGCTCAGGTGCATCCTTATTCCATTGATTATCCTTGAAATGTTTCTACAACTTGATTGGAGTCCACCTGTAGTAAATAAAATCTGATTTGACATGATTTGGAAAGGCACACACCTGTCTATATAAGGTCACACAGTTGACAGTGCATGTCAGTGCAAAACCAAGACATGAGGTCGAAGGAATTGTCCATAGAGCTCCGAGACAGGATTGTGTCGAGGCACAGATCTGGGGAAGGGTACCTCAAAAAAATTGCAGCATTGAAGGTCCCCAAGAACAGAGTGGCTTCCATCATTCTTAAATGGAAGAAGTTTGGACACCAAGACTCTTACTAGAGCTGGCCACCCGGCCAAACTGAGCAATCGGAAAAGAAGGGTCTTGGTCAGGGAGGTGACCAAGAACCCGATGGTCACTCTGACAGAGCTCCAGAGTTCCTTTGTGGAGAGAGAATAACCTTCCAGAAGGACAACCAACTCTGCAATCAGGTCTTTATGGTAGAGTGGCCAGACGGAAGCCACTCCTCAGTGAAAGGCACATGACAGCCCACTTGGAGTTTGCCAAAAGGCACCTAAAGTACTCTCAGACCATGAGAAACAAGATTCTCTGCTCTGATGAAACCAAAATTGAACTCTTTGGCCTGAATGCCAAGCATCACGTCTGGAGGAAACCTGACACCATCCCTACAATGAAGCATGGTGGTGGCAGCATCATGCTGTGGGGATGTTTTTCAGCGGCAGGGACTGGGAGACTAGTCAGGATCGAGGGAAAGATGAACGGAGCAAAGTACAGAGAGATCCTTGATGAAAACATGCTTCAGAGTGCTCAGGACCTCAGACTGGGGAGAAGGTTCACCTTCCAACAGGACAACAACCATAAGCACACAGACAAGACAACGCAGGAGCGGCTTCGGGACAAGTCTCTGAATGTCCTTGAGTGGCCCAGCCAGAGCCCGGATTTGAACCCGATTGAACATCTCTGGAGAGACCTGGAAATAGCTGTGCAGCGACACTCCCCATCCAACCTGACAGAGCTTGAAAGGAGCTGCAGAGAAGAATGGGAGAAACTCCCCAAATACAGGTGTGCCAAGCTTGTAGCATCATACCCAAGAAGAACCGGGCTGTAAACGGTGCCAAAGGTGCTTCAACAAAGTACTGAGTAAAGGGTCTGAATACTTTTTGAATGTGATATACCTGTTTTTGCTTTGTCCTTATGGGGTATTGTGTGTAGATTTATGAAGGGGAAAAACTATTTAATCCATTTTAGAATAAGGCTGTAACGTAACAAAATGTGGAAAAAGTCAAGGTGTCTGAATACTTTCCGAATGCACTATATGTAACCGTATGTATGCCCCTTTACATTATGTTGAATTGGATAAAGCTGGTCTTCCTCCACTGTGATCTATCTGCATTCAGTAGATGTATGCTGGTTTGCATCTTATCTTTATTGCCAAGTAGCTTGAAGTGCTTTGTCATTGGCTGGTGTCCTCTATTTCCCACGCATAGAATAGACAGTGACACGCTGGAGATCTCTGACTCACTCCAGCAGTGGCACACTGTGCTCAAATATGAGTGTGGTTTGCGTTCGGACTCAAGACGGGACACAGAGATACACATACCCATGCAAACACACACATACTCATACACACACTCACACACACATGCATGACTAACGACTAAAGCTTCTCCCCAGTGTCCAGGTCAGACTATCCAGACTGTACAGCTTCTCCCCAGTGTCCAGGCCAGACAATCCAGACTGGACAGCTGCTCCCCAGTGTCCAGGCCAGACAATCCAGACTGTACAGTTGCTCCCCAGTGTCCAGGTCAGACTATCCAGACTGCACAGCTGCTCCCCAGTGTCCAGGCCAGACTATCCAGACTGTACAGCTGCTCTCCAGTGTCCAGGCCAGACTATCCAGACTGTACAGCTGCTCCACAGTGTCCAGGCCAGACTATCCAGACTGTACAGCTGCTTCCCAGTGTCCAGGCCAGACTATCCAGACTGTACAGCTGCTCCCCAGTGTCCAGGTCAGACTATCCAGACTGTACAGCTGCTCCCCAGTGTCCAGCCCAGACTATCCAGACTGTCAGCTGCTCTCCAGTGTCCAGGCCAGACTATCCAGACTGTACAGCTGCTCTCCAGTGTCCAGGCCAGACTATCCCGACTGTACAGCTGCTCTCCAGTGTCCAGGCCAGACTATCCAGACTGTACAGCTGCTCCCCAGTGTCCAGGCCAGACTATCCAGACTGTACAGCTGCTCTCCAGTGTCCAGGCCAGACTATCCTGACTGTACAGCTGCTTTCCAGTGTCCAGGCCAGACTATCCAGACTGTACAGCTGCTCCCCAGTGTCCAGGCCAGACTATCCAGACTGTACAGCTGCTCTCCAGTGTCCAGGCCAGACTATCCAGACTGTACAGCTGCTGCCCAGTGTCCAGGCCAGACTATCCAGACTATACAGCTGCTCCCCAGTGTCCAGGCCAGACTATCCAGACTGTACAGCTGCTCCCCAGTGTCCAGGCCAGACTATCCAGACTGTACAGCTGCTTCCCAGTGTCCAGGCCAGACTATCCAGACTGTACAGCTGCTCCCCAGTGTCCAGGTCAGACTATCCAGACTGTCCAGCTGCTCCCCAGTGTCCAGACCAGACTATCCAGACTGTACAGCTGCTGCCCAGTGTCCAGGCCAGACTATCCAGATTGTACAGCTGCTCTCCAGTGTCCAGGCCAGACTATCCAAACTGTACAGCTGCTCCCCAGTGTCCAGGCCAGACTATCCAGACTGTACAGCTGCTCCCCAGTGTCCAGGCCAGACTATCCAGACTGTACAGCTGCTCCCCAGTGTCCAGGCCAGATTATCCAGACTGTACAGCTGCTTCCCAGTGTCCAGGCCAGACTATCCAGACTGTACAGCTGCTCCCCAGTGTCCAGGTCAGACTATCCAGACTGTACAGCTGCTCCCCAGTCTCCAGACCAGACTATCCAGACTGTACAGCTGCTGCCCAGTGTCCAGGCCAGACTATCCAGACTGTACAGCTGCTTTCCAGTGTCCAGGCCAGACTATCCAGACTGTACAGCTGCTCCCCAGTGTCCAGGCCAGACTATCCAGACTGTACAGCTGCTCCCCAGTGTCCAGGCCAGACTATCCAGACTGTACAGCTGCTCCCCAGTGTCCAGGCCAGACTATCCAGACTGTACAGCTGCTCTCCAGTGTCCAGGCCAGACTATCCAGACTGTACAGCTGCTCTCCAGTGTCCAGGCCAGACTATCCAGACTGTACAGCTGCTCCCCAGTGTCCAGGCCAGACTATCCAGACTGTACAGCTGCTCTCCAGTGTCCAGGCCAGACTATCCTGACTGTACAGCTGCTTTCCAGTGTCCAGGCCAGACTATCCAGACTGTACAGCTGCTCCCCAGTGTCCAGGCCAGACTATCCAGACTGTACAGCTGCTCTCCAGTGTCCAGGCCAGACTATCCAGACTGTACAGCTGCTGCCCAGTGTCCAGGCCAGACTATCCAGACTATACAGCTGCTCCCCAGTGTCCAGGCCAGACTATCCAGACTGTACAGCTGCTCCCCAGTGTCCAGGCCAGACTATCCAGACTGTACAGCTGCTTCCCAGTGTCCAGGCCAGACTATCCAGACTGTACAGCTGCTCCCCAGTGTCCAGGTCAGACTATCCAGACTGTCCAGCTGCTCCCCAGTGTCCAGACCAGACTATCCAGACTGTACAGCTGCTGCCCAGTGTCCAGGCCAGACTATCCAGATTGTACAGCTGCTCTCCAGTGTCCAGGCCAGACTATCCAAACTGTACAGCTGCTCCCCAGTGTCCAGGCCAGACTATCCAGACTGTACAGCTGCTCCCCAGTGTCCAGGCCAGACTATCCAGACTGTACAGCTGCTCCCCAGTGTCCAGGCCAGATTATCCAGACTGTACAGCTGCTTCCCAGTGTCCAGGCCAGACTATCCAGACTGTACAGCTGCTCCCCAGTGTCCAGGTCAGACTATCCAGACTGTACAGCTGCTCCCCAGTCTCCAGACCAGACTATCCAGACTGTACAGCTGCTGCCCAGTGTCCAGGCCAGACTATCCAGACTGTACAGCTGCTTTCCAGTGTCCAGGCCAGACTATCCAGACTGTACAGCTGCTCCCCAGTGTCCAGGCCAGACTATCCAGACTGTACAGCTGCTCCCCAGTGTCCAGGCCAGACTATCCAGACTGTACAGCTGCTCCCCAGTGTCCAGGCCAGACTATCCAGACTGTACAGCTGCTCTCCAGTGTCCAGGCCAGACTATCCAGACTGTCAGCTGCTCTCCAGTGTCCAGACCAGACTATCCAGACTGTCAGCTGCTCTCCAGTGTCCAGACCAGACTATCCAGACTGTCAGCTGCTCTCCAGTGTCCAGACCAGACTATCCAGACTGTCAGCTGCTCTCCAGTGTCCAGGCCAGACTATCCAGACTGTACAGCTGCTCCCCAGTGTCCAGGCCAGACTATCCAGACTGTACAGCTGCTCTCCAGTGTCCAGGCCAGACTATCGAGACTGTCAGCTGCTCTCCAGTGTCCAGGCAAGACTATCCAGACTGTCAGCTGCTCTCCAGTGTCCAGGCCAGACTATCCAGACTGTACAGCTGCTCCCCAGTGTCCAGACCAGACTATCCAGACTGTCAGCTGCTCTCCAGTGTCCAGGCCAGACTATCCAGACTGTCAGCTGCTCTCCAGTGTCCAGGCCAGACTATCCAGACTGTCAGCTGCACTCCAATGTCCAGGCCAGACTATCCAGACTGTTCAGCTGCTCCCCAGTGTCCAGACCAGACTATCCAGACTGTCAGCTGCTCTCCAGTGTCCAGGCCAGACTATCCAGACTGTCAGCTGCTCTCCAGTGTCCAGGCCAGACTATCCAGACTGTCAGCTGCTCTCCAGTGTCCAGGCCAGACTATCCAGACTGTCAGCTGCTCTCCAGTGTCCAGGCCAGACTATCCAGACTGTCAGCTGCTCTCCAGTGTCCAGGCCAGACTATCCAGACTGTTCAGCTGCTCCCCAGTGTCCAGACCAGACTATCCAGACTGTCAGCTGCTCTCCAGTGTCCAGGCCAGACTATCCAGACTGTCAGCTGCACTCCAGTGTCCAGGCCAGACTATCCGGACTGTTCAGCTGCTCCCCAGTGTCCAGACCAGACTATCCAGACTGTCAGCTGCTCTCCAGTGTCCAGGCCAGACTATCCAGACTGTCAGCTGCTCTCCAGTGTCCAGGCCAGACTATCCAGACTGTTCAGCTGCTCCCCAGTGTCCAGACCAGACTATCCAGACTGTCAGCTGCTCTCCAGTGTCCAGGCCAGACTATCCAGACTGTCAGCTGCACTCCAGTGTCCAGGCCAGACTATCCAGACTGTTCAGCTGCTCCCCAGTGTCCAGACCAGACTATCCAGACTGTCAGCTGCTCTCCAGTGTCCAGGCCAGACTATCCAGACTGTCAGCTGCTCTCCAGTGTCCAGGCCAGACTATCCAGACTGTCAGCTGCACTCCAGTGTCCAGGCCAGACTATCCAGACTGTTCAGCTGCTCCCCAGTGTCCAGACCAGACTATCCAGACTGTCAGCTGATCTCCAGTGTCCAGGCCAGACTATCCAGACTTTCAGCTGCTCTCCAGTGTCCAGGCCAGACTGTCCAGACTGTCAGCTGCTCTCCAGTGTCCAGGCCAGACTATCCAGACTGTCAGCTGCACTCCAGTGTCCAGGCCAGACTATCCGGACTGTTCAGCTGCTCCCCAGTGTCCAGACCAGACTATCCAGACTGTCAGCTGCTCTCCAGTGTCCAGGCCAGACTATCCAGACTGTCAGCTGCTCTCCAGTGTCCAGGCCAGACTATCCAGACTGTTCAGCTGCTCCCCAGTGTCCAGACCAGACTATCCAGACTGTCAGCTGCTCTCCAGTGTCCAGGCCAGACTATCCAGACTGTCAGCTGCACTCCAGTGTCCAGGCCAGACTATCCAGACTGTTCAGCTGCTCCCCAGTGTCCAGACCAGACTATCCAGACTGTCAGCTGCTCTCCAGTGTCCAGGCCAGACTATCCAGACTGTCAGCTGCTCTCCAGTGTCCAGGCCAGACTATCCAGACTGTCAGCTGCACTCTAGTGTCCAGGCCAGACTATCCAGACTGTTCAGCTGCTCCCCAGTGTCCAGACCAGACTATCCAGACTGTCAGCTGATCTCCAGTGTCCAGGCCAGACTATCCAGACTTTCAGCTGCTCTCCAGTGTCCAGGCCAGACTGTCCAGATGTTATGATAATTATGTTCTCAATGTTCATAAACTGAACTTCAATTAAACTACTCTGTCTGTTACTAAGAATTTGTAAGGTTCTTATTGAAATGAAACAGACAGAGGCCAGTCTACAATAGTCAGAATGTTTATTTACGAGAGCTCTGCTGTCCATATACAAAGACGTTCTTTTTATAATATTCTCTTAACCTACGCACATACATACACACTAACATTAGGATTTTCTCCTGAAGTCTCACCACAGTTTATTACCACTCAACTGACAGTTCCAGTCCCCCCCAGATACGGGAAACCTGGAGGGGCTCTCCCTGTCCTATCTTATCTCCCCAGAGTTACAGCCGGGTTGGTTCAAACATAGTTTAATGATCCACTTTGTTTTCTTTAGGCACACACATACATTCCTCTCTTCCCAGGTACATGCTACATAACCTCTTTCTTATGAACTAACATTATTTATCAATATAGAAAAACAGGGTAGAATTCAGTTAGTTATAGTTCTACGTTAAATGTATACATCATTTAGTCATTATTCATAAAATTCATAACACCAGACTGTACAGCTGCTGCCCTGTGTCCAGCCCAGACTATCCAGACTGTACAGCTGCTGCCCAGTGTCCAGGCCAGACTATCCAGACTGTACAGCTGCTGCCCAGTGTCCAGGCCAGACTATCCAGACTGTACAGCTGCTGCCCAGTGTCCAGGCCAGACTATCCAGACTGTACAGCTGCTCCCCAGTGTCCAGGCCAGACTATCCAGACTGTACAGCTGCTGCCCAGTGTCCAGGCCAGACTATCCAGACTGTATAGCTGCTGCCCAGTGTCCAGGTCAGACTATCCAGACTGTACAGCTGCTCCCCAGTGTCCAGGCCAGACTATCCAGACTGTACAGCTGCTTTCCAGTGTCCAGGCCAGACTATCCAGACTATACAGCTGCTCTCCAGTGTCCAGGCCAGACTATCCAGACTGTACAGCTGCTCCCCAGTGTCCAGGCCAGACTATCCAGACTGTACAGCTGCTCCCCAGTGTCCAGGCCAGACTATCCAGACTGTACAGCTGCTCCCCAGTGTCCAGGCCAGACTATCCAGACTGTACAGCTGCTCCCCAGTGTCCAGGCCAGACTATCCAGACTGTACAGCTGCTGCCCAGTGTCCAGGCCAGACTATCCAGACTGTACAGCTGCTTTCCAGTGTCCAGGCCAGACTATCCAGACTGTACAGCTGCTCCCCAGTGTCCAGGCCAGACTATCCAGACTGTACAGCTGCTCCCCAGTGTCCAGGCCAGACTATCCAGACTGTACAGCTGCTCTCCAGTGTCCAGGCCAGACTATCCAGACTGTCAGCTGCTCTCCAGTGTCCAGACCAGACTATCCAGACTGTCAGCTGCTCTCCAGTGTCCAGACCAGACTATCCAGACTGTCAGCTGCTCTCCAGTGTCCAGACCAGTCTATCCAGATTCTCAGCTGCTCTCCAGTGTCCAGGCCAGACTATCCAGACTGTACAGCTGCTCCCCAGTGTCCAGGCCAGACTATCCAGACTGTCAGCTGCACTCCAGTGTCCAGGCCAGACTATCCAGACTGTTCAGCTGCTCCCCAGTGTCCAGACCAGACTATCCAGACTGTCAGCTGCTCCCCAGTGTCCAGGCCAGACTATCCAGACTGTCAGCTGCTCTCCAGTGTCCAGGCCAGACTATCCAGATGTTATGATAATTATGTTCTCAATGTTCATAAACTGAACTTCAATTAAACTACTCTGTCTGTTACTAAGAATTTGTAAGGTACTTATTGAAATGAAACAGACAGAGGCCAGTCTACAATAGTCAGAATGTTTATTTACGAGAGCTCTGCTGTCCATATTCAAAGACGTTCCTTTTATAATATTCTCTTAACCTACGCACATACATACACACTAACATTAGGATTTTCTCCTGAAGTCTCACCACAGTTTATTACCACTCAACTGACAGTTCCAGTCCCCCCAGATACGGGAAACCTGGAGGGGCTCTCCCTGTCCTATCTTATCTCCCCAGAGTTACAGCCGGGTTGGTTCAAACATAGTTTAATGATCCACTTTGTTTTCTTTAGGCACACACATACATTCCTCTCTTCCCAGGTACATGCTACATAACCTCTTTCTTATGAACTAACATTATTTATCAATATAGAAAAACAGGGTAGAATTCAGTTAGTTATAGTTCTACGTTAAATGTATACATCATTTAGTCATTATTCATAAAATTCATAACACCAGACTGTACAGCTGCTGCCCTGTGTCCAGCCCAGACTATCCAGACTGTACAGCTGCTGCCCAGTGTCCAGGCCAGACTATCCAGACTGTACAGCTGCTGCCCAGTGTCCAGGCCAGACTATCCAGACTGTACAGCTGCTGCCCAGTGTCCAGGCCAGACTATCCAGACTGTACAGCTGCTCCCCAGTGTCCAGGCCAGACTATCCAGACTGTACAGCTGCTGCCCAGTGTCCAGGCCAGACTATCCAGACTGTACAGCTGCTCCCCAGTGTCCAGGCCAGACTATCCAGACTGTACAGCTGCTTTCCAGTGTCCAGGCCAGACTATCCAGACTGTACAGCTGCTGCCCAGTGTCCAGGCCAGACTATCCAGACTGTACAGCTGCTCCCCAGTGTCCAGGCCAGACTATCCAGACTGTACAGCTGCTGCCCAGTGTCCAGGCCAGACTATCCAGACTGTATAGCTGCTGCCCAGTGTCCAGGTCAGACTATCCAGACTGTACAGCTGCTCCCCAGTGTCCAGGCCAGACTATCCAGACTGTACAGCTGCTTTCCAGTGTCCAGGCCAGACTATCCAGACTGTACAGCTGCTGCCCAGTGTCCAGGCCAGACAATCCAGACTGTACAGCTGCTGCCCAGTGTCCAGGCCAGACTATCCAGACTATACAGCTGCTCTCCAGTGTCCAGGCCAGACTATCCAGACTGTACAGCTGCTCCCCAGTGTCCAGGCCAGACTATTCAGACTGTACAGGCTCTAGAGGAGCCAGAGTCAAGAACAGGCTCTCTCCCCACATCTTTCTCCAGCAGCGTCTCTCTCTCTCTGGCTGCCTCAGTAGTGAGAATAGTGAGAGTGGGATAATACCTCCAGGTGGAAATCAGATCAGGCTGAGGCTGGTGTATAGATGACCTTGTGTGATAGATGACAGAACCACAGGGCCAGGTGTTCTGCTCAGTGGGGATTCTACTGCCACTGGACATACATCAGCTGTGAGATCAGCTGTGTGTGTGTGTGTGTGTGGGGGTGTGGGTGTGGGTGTGGGTGTGGGTGTGGGTGTGGGGGTGCGTGCGTGCGTGCGTGCGTGCGTGCGTGCGTGCGTGCGTGCGTGCGTGCGTGCGTGCGTGCGTGCGTGCGTGCGTGAGAGAGAGAGAGAGAGAGAGAGAGAGAGAGAGAGAGAGAGAGAAAGAAGGAAAGAAAGAGTTGTTTATCAGAGGTTAGTGTTACCTTACCCAGGGAGGACTTAGGACACATCTCAGCTGTAAGATCCAGCTGTTCTGTTACTTCCTTGTAATATCTGTGTTCCCTTAAAGCTCCTTCAGTATCACCACCTGCTCTAATGATAAATAACAAGCTCTGTAGCCAGAGGTATAGAGTGTATTATAGTGAAGGAAGAAGGTGGCTTGCTTGTACAGTAAATGTATTGTCTAACTGCTTATCAAGGTGAAAGGATCTCAAGACCTTGACATGGCTACATGAAGGGAATGTATGGGTGGATAATGTGCATAATATGTATGTAGACTGTAGTGTCGTGTCTTTGGCTATGCCGGATTAAGTGATATGACATGCTATTCTAAAAAAAAAGTTTCTCCGTAATTAATATTACCTGATTGAGCTATATATACCTGGTGGTAGATGGAAGGCCGTGTTGCCCAACCGAGTCCTTTGTCGTTTGAAGAATGTCTCTGGTGGTAAATTGGATACGTTGTAGTAACGTCGTTGTGTGGTAGACAGGATACTCTGTCTGTCCTTTCCTAGCCCACGTTTGCAGCTGCTGTTGCTAACTCAACGGCTAGGAGGTATCACTTCTGTAGTGAATAAGAGTTCAAAGTTCATACCATTCACAACCAAAGCTCACGCTGAGGTTGGCTTAGTTCTGTAATTGACAGGTTAGTCCTTTTAACGTATGGACTGTCGTCCTCACATCCTCGGAACAGGAGGTTACATTTTCGTCAAGGCTTTATATAGGAAGGGAGAGGAGGGCGTGTTTGAAAAGTTTTATAACCCATGTCTCTTCACAGGGGCGGGCCACTGATTGAGCAGAGCCCTAACCTTATTAAAACCCAAATCTCTCATTTGGAAGCTAAAATTACATTTAATCTCCTCACCAATAATTTTATATTCAAACATTTAAATTGAACAACAATTCCATGTGACTCCGATAACTACAATGTGCAGACTTTCCACTGTAGAGTTTATGTCATTCTATCATTGATCAGAATGTCTCAGATGACAACCAAACTGACATCATATTCATTAAGTACCACCGCATATGTTCAATTGGTCGGATTACCAGAATATAGTTCATTTCCCCCCACCTTCTGATGTTCCCAGAATCTCTATGTTAACCAAAGGATTTTCAAATGTCACATCAGTAGGGTAGAGAGAGGAAAAAGGGGGGGAGAGGTATTTATGACTGTCATAAACCTACCCCCAGGCCAACGTCATGACAGTAGTCTGTAAAGGTCAGAGTGGCTGGGTATTCCATAGGAGTGTGTTATGAACCTAGGTCAGTAGGCGGGTTAGTTCTGTCAGTGAAAAGCCGTGGAAAAAAGGAGAGGGTGAGTTGGGGGTAAGAGTAGAATGGCTGGGGAAAAGCGAGAGGAGGAGAAGGTGAGGGAGGGTGTTGGGGAAGAGGGTAAATGGAGGGTTAGTCAAAGGTAAAATGAGAGAGGGGGGAAGAGGAGGGAAAGGCCAGGGGGAGAGTGGGATAGTGAGATTTGTTTGTGTGGAAAACGGAAGGGGAGGAGGAAAGGAAGATAGGGGAGGCTGAGGGAGTTCACTCTAAATGGAGTCCTGAATTATTCACTGTTCTCAGCTGGATACAAGGCCAGGACTCTCCTGAGCTGTAGATACTGTTATCATCGTCAGGCCTTAAACAAACTGACTACTCACTTACACATTATTTATGTATCCCTCTTATTTTCTTCTGTTTTTCCTCTCTTTTCCTTCTCTTTCCTTCTCTTTCCTTTCTTTTCTTTCCCTCTTCTCTTCTCTTCTCTTCTCTTCTCTTCTCTTCTCTTCTCTCCTCTCCTCTCCTCTCCTCTCCTCTCCTCTTCTCTTCTCTTCTCTTCTCTTCTCTTCTCTTCTCTTCTCTTCTCTTCTCTTCTCTTCTCTTCTCTTCTCTTCTCTTCTCTTCTCTTCTCTTCTCCTCTCCTCTCCTCTCCTCTCCTCTCCTCTCCTCTCCTCTCCTCTCCTCTCCTCTCTAACTGTATATTGGACAGACAGGGGTAATGAAAGCTGTGTGGGCACTTGTGTTTTGGACACCTGCCAGTCAGGACAGCCCAGGGATCAGAGTTGGCAGATGAGATGTTCAGGAGAAATGGAGGGGATGGGGGGATGAGGAGGAGATGGAGGGATGAAGGCCAGAGAGGGTTAGAGGAGTGAGGGAGGACCAGAGGAGAAAGGGAGGACAAAAAAATTGATTAGCTAAATGTGTACAGCTGCATTGGTAGGCCCCCACCCAATCTCACCTCTCTGTACAGTCAGTATCTGCATATGTTCTGTGTGTGTGAAATAGACGGATAACAAGAGATGACATACCAGATCTCTACAGAGACTATTATGACCATTATCACCTCAGAAAGAGCCTTTTTAAACTACAAACCCCAGGATCACTTTCACCACATTAAAGCCCATTTGAGAGAGGAGGAGTGAGGCAGTAGGATGGAGTTGCCCCTAGACACTGATACAGTATATGGTACATTTTGTGTTTTCCCCCCAATGGTTAAGATTAGTATAGGGGGAGGGAAAGCTGATCCCAGATCTGTGTGGGAGTGAGTCATCTCCGCTGCAGTGTTCTCCAGGAGAGCCCAGGCTCTGACAGTCACGCCCTGTGATGACACAGGAGGACAGAGGGAGGATACTGCAGCTCTTACTGTCACCACTTTACCAGAGAGAGTCACAGGCTAGGTGGTCTCATTACCATATAGCATATACCCTTTTGCTGCCTTCAAATCTACAACCATCGAAGGGGGATGGGCAACGCATGGAGAAGGGGCTTGGTGATGTTCTCAGATCAATTCAATCTGTGTGTTTTGATGTTGTGGTTCCTCAGTGTTAACAAGGCAGGTTGAAGCTTTCGAAGCAAACAAAAATAACACAGCTACCCCCTATACTGTAGCAGCAGCTGTGGGCAAGACTGGGGGAAAACATTTCCATTCAGGGTAACTGTAGTAGTCTTGCTCATAAATCTTTAGGAGTCCACTGGGGCCTCTGAAAGGACTGCACAAAGAGGGGCCCCATAACTGATGTCCCAGTCCCAACATGAAACGCACGCACTCACTCACACACACACACACACACACACACACACACACACACACACACACACACACACACACACACACACACACACACACACACACACACACACACACACACACACACACACACACACACACACACACACAGCGTGTTGGCACCATACTAGCATTGTGTTTCCCTGTGGTTTAAGAGCCTTTGTAGAGCACAGGCTGGTATTTTCTGTGGACTTTGTTTTCACAGCAACACACTGGTTGTGGAATCTGATGGAGCCAACAGCACAGAAGGGCTTCTTAGACAGAGAGGTTTAGTACAGCTAGACACTGCAGACATGGTGGCTAGGAGGGAGGGAGGGAGGGAGGGAGGGAGGGAGGGAGGCAGGCAGGCAGGCAGGCAGGCAGGCAGGCAGGCAGGCAGGCAGGCAGGCAGGCAGGCAGGCTGGCAGGCAGGCAGGCAGGCAGGGAAGCAGTCAGGCAGGGAGGGAGGCAGGGAGACAGGGAGGAGGGAGGGAGGGAGGGAGGGAGGGAGGGAGGGAGGGAGGGAGGGAGGGAGGGAGACACTACAAGGATGTGATAGAAGGGGGGGGGTGCCTTTGTGGGCTGATGGTGGATTGAGTTAAGGAAATTGGATTTGGATTGTTCCTGATATTTGTTCTGAACTAGTTATGAGTAGGTCCTGAGCAATAGGGAAAGGGGTGGTCGGTGGTCCTGATATGAAGGTCTGAGGGTAAGGGATGTTAAATGAGAGATAGATAGAGGTGTGTGTTTGTGGGGTGAGAGTCTCATCCTCTGATCCGTCTCTGTCAGAACCCTGCAGGGAGAAGAGGAGGCTTCTCCTGCATCCATATTCATAGAGCTGTCAATCACAAAACACTGACCAGGGATGGGCTGACTCATACTGCGGCTATAGCATTCTAGTCACACACAGAAATAGACAGGGACACAGATAGAGACATGCTGGTAGAGATGCAGAGACACATCATGAAAGTAGACATACACACACACACACACACAAGGACCAGCGGTGGCAGATACAAAGTTTAATTAACAAGCACTCACTCAAACAGAGCCTTTCAGGATGCTGAGGAGGCTCTTGTCCCTCCCATTAAAATCCAATGGAGGCACCATCAATCTTCAGGGATCAATACCATCAATGTTGTGTGTGTGTGTGTGTGTGTGTGTGTGTGTGTGTGTGTGTGTGTGTGTGTGTGTGTGTGTGTGTGTGTGTGTGTGTGTGTGTGTGTGTGTGTGTGTGTGTGTGTGTGTGTGTGTGTGTGTGTGTGTGTGTGTGTGTGTGTGTGTGTGTGTGTGTGTGTTTTCATGTGTACCCTTGTGTGAACATATATCACTGCTGGTTCATCTATTGTTACAGCATTTCACTTATGGAGAGTGAGAGCTGGGACTTGCCTTATCATTAGACAGTAATTGCATTTATATGTGTGCAGTAAAGGAGGGTTAAAAAGTGTGTCCGGCTACACCTATTAATCCTGTGATCTCTGTGGTAGTGAACAGTACCACCAAGTGGTGTAAAGAGACAGAGCCTCTTTATTTCATATGCCCCTTCGTATTACCAATATTCGTGTGAACCTGCTTGACACCGGTCCCTTCTGAGCACTCAAGGACATGCAGATGAACACATATGAGGGGAGGGGATCGATTCAAGATTAAAGAGAGTGGGGAGATGGACACAAAGAAAGAGAGGTACAGGGAGAGAGAGAGAAAGAAAAGGGTGTAGTAGGGGAGAGGGAGAGAGAGAGAGGGGAGAGATTAAGTGCAGCAACCTATTTGCCAAAACATTTCACAAACACATTCCTCTGATGTCATCACCTCCTAGCCTCATCACCTAAACACCAATCAGCTTCTCATTTCTACTCCCCCTAGTAGTTAGCGAACCAATCATATTCTCTATCCATGATATCACCACTCCACAAAACTGAAGTACATCTCTATCGAGCATACTGATGGCTATAGACCAAAGAGACACTGGAGAGCTGTGTAGTGGTTCTGAGAACTGAAGAACAAACAGACAGGCACGATGAATGGTGGAGTTCTGCTGCCTCGAGACACCGAAAAATAAGTGTGAGACAAATGTCTGTGACAGCTAAAACAAGCAGTCATTGTGAGCATAATGAACTAGAGAAAACAGCCAGCAGGCTAAATGCAGCTGATGATTGGAGGAGAGGTGACCATGTGACTGTTTTAGATCAATAACAATGACATGAGAGGAGATGAGAAGCAGAGAGACATCAAACTAAAATGATCTATCATCTACTACACACGTAGGCACACGCACGCACTTACACACGCACGCACACACGCACACACACGCAGAGCTTCTAGTTTTCTAACTCCTCCATTTCTCTTGGGATTCGGTGTCCTTGAGACACATACATGTATAGGATACACATTAACATACACTAACACATACTCAGCTCACTGCACACTGCCTCTCTGACAGAGTACTTCATAGTTTGATCTGCCTCTATATTCAGAGCAACTCTATCATGCTGTAAGGACCTTTGCAGAATCCCAGAGGAATAGGTCATGTGGAGCTGCATGAACTAAATTATATTCTGGACTTTACTGTGTTTGCGATCGGGATGCCTTTCAACCATAGCATATTGATCTATTCTACAGTAGGGAAACAAACTGCACTCACCACTGCATGCTGTTCTAAACTATTTTTGGAGAACCTTGGGCAAACATAATTGACTGAAGTGGCATAGAGAAAGGAAGCTTTTAGAGGCATTAGGTGACTTCAGGGAGTTGACAGCCCCTGCTGACTTTACTTTGTTAAATGAGTTACAGTATGGTGACCATTGGGGGAGATAGCAGGTAGACTAGCGGTTAAGAGCGTTTCACAGGGATGCTGGCCCATGTTGACTCCAATGCTTCCCCCAGTTGTGTCCATTTGGCTGGATGTCCTTTGGTGGGGGACCATTCTTGATACACATGGGAAACTGTTGAGCATGAAATACCCAGCCACTTTGCAGTTCTTGACACACTCAAACCAGTGTGCCTGGCACCTACTACCATATCCTGTTCAAAGGCACTTAAATATTTTGTCCTGCCCATTCACCCTCTAAATGGCACACATACACAATCCATTTCTTAATTGTCTCAAGGCTTAAAAATATTTGATATTTATTTAACCTGTCTCCTCCCCTTCACCTACACAGATTGAAGTGGATTTAACAAGGAATAACAATAAGGGATCATAGCTTTCACCTGGATTCACCTGGTCAGTCTATGTCATTGAAATATTCCTAATGTTTTGTCCACTCAGTGTATACTGTATGCTATACATGTGACAGACGGGAAGTTGCAGAAACTTAATCCAGGGCCTCTGGGTTACGTGGTCAGCATGTTTGAGCTGTGTAGAGCGGTTCACAACATACATGTCCCCTAGGCTGTTTTTTTCCATAAAAATATCAGGATACGTGAGAGGCGTGCACCTTGACTTCACCTTGTGTGTACATGAGTTTTATGTTTGTGGTTAAGAGACGTGCATGTCTGTATGTGTGTGATCCATAACTTACCCCCTCTCATCACATGTATGTCATGTGCATAGCTTGACCCTTCTCCTCATTATCATCCCCAGGCCACCACCAGCCACCCCTGCCCAGAGGAGGCTACATGCGCTCCCCCTCGTGGACCCGTTGCAGCAAGTCTGAGCCCCGCAGGGAGAGGAAGCACCACAGCGACTCCGACACCACCGCAGAGCCCTTAATGAAGCTGGAGAGGCCTAAGCAGCCCTGAGAGCCCACGGGTCTGGCCCGGAAAGAGAGAGGCCCAGAGCGGACACACCGAGAGCGGGCACAGAGACCACACCAACTGCCCCAACCCCTGCGCCGGGCACTGAAACAACCATGGTGCTGAAGACACTACAGACAGACTGAGCTCTCGATGCTGTGCACTGTATTATAAACTTAACATGAAACGATGGCTGTGAGTGAAATACACACAGACACAGATGCAAACACACAAAATGACACATGGATATCTGCAAAACCACACACACATACACATATGCTATTTAATGTGTTTTCCATGCAAGGGGTTCCTCTGGCACAAACACTGGAGGGCCAGTGTGCTTTTTGAGGCTTTGTTTGGGGTGAACATCAGGGTATAAGGCTGTCCCAGTGTGGGGAGAATGCTTGGCTAAAAGTCTCCCCATCCCTGCAGCATCTTAGGGGTGGGATAGTGGGCTTGGAGGGGTGAGACGGACCCTGAAATCTATGAAAACCTCGGCTACAAAATATAATGTGGCGAAGTTAATGAGAATACCCACTCCAGTCAAATAAATTACTGGAATATGGATGTCATTATGCGATAGTACAGCAGGCAATCTGGAAGTCTTCTTTGTAATTAGAATAAGAGTCCAACCTGAATCTATTGCACAATGTTCTGCCTTAAAGTGCCAGGGCCATCTGCTCTCTCTGAATTACTTTCTGCAGGCTTTCTGTAGGTTGTAACTAACAGGAGGCAATGGGTAGCGTTTCAGTGGGGCCACTCTCCATCGCTCTCTTTTCTTTCCATCCTCTCCCTCTCTCTCTTCTACCTCTCTCTACCTGAGAGGAAACCGGTGTGGCCACAGTAAACTAAATGTATTTGCAGATATGATATGAGATACGACAGCAGCCCTTCTCACCAACATTACATTCAACACTGTGGATCTTGTCCTTTGCCAAACCAAGTGATGTGGGGATGGGTGGTGAAAAAAATAAAGAATTTCATGCAAACAAAGTGAATTTTCTCTGTGGGGGATTTTTGCGTTAGAGCACTAACCAAACATTGTGCAGCTGTAGGTTGTCTGATAGGGTATTACGAACAGCAGTCTGAACTTTCCATTATTTATGCTCAACAGACCAAACAAACAAACTCTCTCGGAGCTTCCCCAGGAACACTGGGGAAGAAAACCAGCATCAGCAACATGAAAACAGTTCAATTGAAACCACATTGAAATACTTCAGAGTACACACTTAATCACACAGTGGACAGAGAAGTATTGAATAGCAATAATGTTTAAACGTTCAAAGGAATAACCTTAATTTACTCTCGTCAGCTTCGCCAAAATCAATGGGCTCTGGCACCTCTGTAGAGGTGTAGACTGCAGGTTCCTAACTGAGCCGATAGAGGGCAGAACAGAATAAAGTGGGGAATGCAGATAGACTTACAGTATACAGTCATACACATATCCATAAACAGCTTCATACCATGGCATTGTTGAATACTTGTTTCTGATTGGCTTGAAGTGCATTCTCGAGCATGCATTATTTAAGTGATAATGCCCGAGAAGCTGGTGTTTGGAGGATATATTGGTACAGGTGCCAATATATCCTCCAAACACCGGCTTCGAGGGCTTTATCACTTTTATACAACGGGTTACCAACCTATTATGGGCTCTCCAGAGGGTGGTGCGGTCTGCACAACGCATCACCGGGGGAAAACGACCTGCCCTCCAGGACACCTACACCACCCGATGTCACAGGAAGGCCATAAAGATCATCAAGGACAACAACCACCCGAGCCACTGCCTGTTCACCCCGCTATCATCCAGAAGGCGAGGTCAGTACAGGTGCATCAAAGCTGGCACCGAGAGACTGAAAAATAGCTTCTATCTCAAGGCCATCAGACTGTTAAACAGCCATCACTAACACAGAGAGGCTGCTGCCTACATACAGACTTAAAACCAGTGGCCACTCGAACAAATGGATCACTAGCCACTTCAATAATGATGTTTACATATCTTGCATTACTCATCTCATATGTATATACTGTATTTTAAACCATCTATTGAATCTTGCCTATGCCACTCGGTCATTGCTCATCCATATATTTATATGTACATATTCGTATTCCATCCCTTTACTTAGATTTGTGTGTATTGGGTAGTTGTTGTGGAATTGTCAGATTGTTGTTGCTATTGCTGCACTGTCGGAACTAGAAGCACAAGCATTTCGCTACACTCACAATACACTCACAATAACATCTGCTAACCATGTGTATGTGACCAATCGAATTTGATATTCAAATAATGATTGACAATTTAATTAAAAACCTTATTTTCATTTATTTATTCACAATATTTCATCCCTCCACAAGGTATAGTCCTGTCACAAATCTAGGGTTGCTACCCAAGCCGGCTGGTCGTTCGTTCTATCGGTTCAGTTGCCAGAGACGCGACCCATTTGTTCACCCTTTTTGTTCTGTATCTATGAACGTGACCCAGTCGTTCATTCTAAATGTTCCATTGCATACTGGCTCGCAACGTTCTTATCCCTTGCTTGCTAGCTAGCCAACTACAGCTAATTTACAGTCACGTCAAAAAGTGCAGCCAGAATAGCAGCAAAGTAGCAACATGTATAGGAACCATGTATATAGGAACCACATGAGGCTGTTGAGGGGAGGACAGCTCATAATAATGGCTGGAATGGAGTGAATGGTATCCTTGGCAGCAGATAATGGGGATCCATAAGAAATACAAATACCATTTAATTTATTCCATTACAGCCATTACTGTGAGCCCATCCTATCCAATTAAGGTGCCACCAACCACCAACACACAGAGGCATGGACTGTGTACATGTAACTGCCAAAATAAAGGAAACCTGAGGAGTGAGTAAAAGAGGGATACAAAGTATATAGAAAGCAGGTGCTTCCACACAGGTGTCGTTCCTGAGTTAATTAAGCAATTAAAATCCCATCATGCTTAGGCTGGTGTATAATATTGCTGGGAAAGCCATTATTTTTGGATACCATCCACAGGGCAGGCGTGCTCACTGAATGGTTTGATGAGCATTAAAACGATGTAAACTATATGCCATGGCCATCTCAGTAACCGGATCTCAACCTAATTGAACACTTACGGGAGATTCTGGAGCGGCGCATGAGACAGCATTTTCCACCACCATCAACAAAACAATTCCAAATGATGGAATTTCTTGTGGAAGAATGGTGTAACATGCCTCCAGTAGAGTTCCAGACACTTGTAGAATCTGTGCCAAGGTGCACTGAAGCTGTTCTGGCTCGTGGTGGCCAAGCACTCTACTAAGTCACTATGTTGGGGTTTCCTTCATTTTGGCAGTTACCTGTACACTACTGTATATAAAGCAACACAAAATGTGCCCCATGTTCCTATGTAATGATTCCACATCCAGTATTTCCAGTGGCAACAATACTCCTGATTTAGGTCATCCTTACAGCACTGAGGTCAGATAACTAATAATAACTCATAGTTAAGCATTCACACTGGGACATAAATTCTTGTTTTTATTGGTGAATGTCAGATGTTGATAATATATCACACAGCAAACTTCACAATTCTGGATGTATTTTAGTGTTGACTTTTTTTTGCATTGAAACAGTCATATACACATTCCTTATAGTGCTTTAAGCAAGATCACTAGATAAACTGAGCCACAAGAACCAGCAGTCAGTCAGGCAGAAAAGCAGGATTGGAATTTAAACACAGTTTAGGCTACACCAAGACATCTGGAATGTACTGTAAAAACATTGTCTTTTTTGTTTACACTAACCCACACAACTAGGCATAAAAGTAGAAACATATTTTTTCATACATATGGTCCGGAGTGTAACAATGCTCATTTTCTGTATAAATCAACGTAGGTAATTGCGGAGTTCCAAAAACAGTCAGAAATACTGAGATTGAGTGAAGTAGTGACACCTTTATTTTCAGCAGTAAAAGGTTAAAAAAAAATATTCAAAAAGTGCAATGCGGATCGGTACGGCATCATCTCATTACTTCTCCTAAAACCATCTATTCTGAGAAGTGAATACCAAAACCCCTCTACAGAGTTTCTCCGGGGGTGTGGGAGTAAGCACGGCTCAGCTGGCATCGCTATAGACATATACTGTCAGGACCCGGTTACGAACTCGGGTCTCCGGTGTGAGAAACAGTCACTTAGCAAACTGAGCCACTAATAGTCGGCAGAACCTAGGAGATGAGGCAGACACAGCAGTACTTGAGACGATGTTTTAATAAAGTAAAAAGGAAAGTTCTTCAGGCAAAAATATAAATCCACAACGTCAAAAGTAATTCCAAGAGAAAAAGGTAATCCTCCAAGTCAAAAGGTAAATCCACAAGGTGGGAGGTACAGCAGCAAAAAGCCTCAAAAGATAATCAAAAATAAATAAAACGAGAACAAAAACAGAGTACCACAAGAGAGTCCAACTGGAGCAACAAATGTTCACAGCATCGCTGGGGCTGGGTGCTAACATTCAAACACAGAGCAAAGAACTGAGGAAAACTAAGGGTTTAAATACATTCAAGGGAAATGAGGCACAGGTGCAAATAATAACAGGAAACAAGGGAAAACAAAAGGGTCAAAAAAGCACAATGGGGGCATCTAGTGGCCAAAATCAGAACAATCCTGGCCAAATCCTGACATATACAGTACGAGTCAAAAGCTTTTTTTATTTTTTTATTACTATTTTCTACATTGTAGAATAATAGTGAAGACATCAAAACTATGAAATAACACATATGGAAACATGTAACCAAAAAAAGTGTTAAATACATTTTGTGTTTTGGTTACTACAGGATTCCATAGTTTTGTAACGGAGGACTATTTCTGTCTGTAATAAAGCCCTTTTGTGGGGAAAAACTCATTCTGATTGGCTATTCACACACAGGCCCACCCATGGTGCGCCCCTGCCCAGTCATCTGAAATCCATAGATTAGGGCCTAATGATTTTTTTGCAATCAACATATTTCCTTATATGAACTGTAACTCAGAAAAATTGTTGCGTTTATATTTTTGTTCAGTATTGTAACGGCTGTTTGAAGAAGAGGACCAAAGTGCAGCGTGGTACGTGTTCATGATGTTTATTATAACCTGAACACCGAAACAAAAAAACAAAAGTGGAACAAAACGCAACAGTTCTGTCAGGTACTCACACAAAACTGAAAACAACTACCCACAAAACCAACATGGAAAATGGCAACCTAAATAGGCTCCCCAATCAGAGACAACGAGAAACAGCTGTCTCTGATTGGGAACCAATTCAGGCCACCATAAACCTACAATCCCCTAGACCATACCAAATCCCCATAGATAGACAAAACCACTAGACAAGACAAAAACCCCTAGACAAATATAAAAACTAAACAAACCACCCTTGTCACACCCTGACCTAACCAAAAAATAAAGAAAACAAATATAACTAAAGGGCGTGACAAGTATACACACATATATCTCAATACTTCACAAAAGACGTGTGAAGTTCATCTGTTGTCAGTTGACTTGAGTTATAGGAACATTGAGAGAGCATAAAAGGTGAGGTAGTGTACACTAGTCGTACTCAGAAATAAAGCTTGTCAAAAGCTGTTTTCCTGTGGGGGAAAGTGGGCAGGTAGAGGTGTGGCTGTTGTTTTTCACAAAAGACTGAAAATGACATTCAGAAGACGTGTTTTTCTTCAATCAGGCCTAGTAACAGTTTGAACCTCAACCAGAAAGAGGATAAAATACAATGTAAATGTCATACTGTCACAGTGTTACAGTCTGATCTGCATGGACTGGATTTCTGCTGAGCTTTCTGAAAACCCTCTGCAGTCACATGGCTGTTTAGTTAACAAGTGTCAATGACTGAAGAGAGACATGGGAAAATGAACACGTCACTGAAATTCAATAAGGTCAGAAGGTAGCAAAAACATTGAAGATTAAATGCAGCACGCACGCAGGGCGGCAGGTAGCCTAGCGGATAGAGCGTTGGGACAGTAACTTAAAGGTCACTAGTTAGACCTTTAACAACATCTCCACCCCGCTGATCCTCAACACTGGGGCCCCACAAGGGTGCGTTCTGAACCCTCTCCTGTACTCCCTGTTCACCCATGACTGCGTGGCCATGCACGCCTCCAACTCAATCATCAAGTTTGCGGACGACACTACAGTGGTAGGCTTGATTACCAACAACGACGAGACGGCCTACAGGGAGGAGGTGAGGCCCCCGGAGTGTGGTGTCAGGAAAATAACCTCACACTCAACGTCAACAAAACAAAGGAGATGATTGTGGACTTCAGGAAACAGCAGAGGGAGCACCCCCCTATCCACATCGACGGGACAGTAGTGGAGAGGGTAGTAAGTTTTAAGTTCCTCGGCGTACACATCACGGACAAACTGAATTGGTCCACCCACACAGACAGCGTGGTGAAGAAGGTGCAGCAGCGCCTCATCAACCTCAGGAGGCTGAAGAAATTCGGCTTGTCACCAAAAGCACTCACAAACTTCTACAGATGCACAATCGAGAGCATCCTGTCGGGCTGTATCACCGCCTGGTACGGCAACTGCTCCGCCCTCAACCGTAAGGCTCTCCAGAGGGTAGTGAGGTCTGCACAACGCATCACCGGGGGCAAACTACCTGCCCTCCAGGACACCTACACCACCCGATGTCACAGGAAGGCCATAAAGATCATCAAGGACAACAACCACCCGAGCCACTGCCTGTTCACCCCGCTATCATCCAGAAGGCGAGGTCAGTACAGGTGCATCAAAGCAGGGACCGAGAGACTGTTAAACAGCCACCACTAACATTTAGTGGCTGCTGCCAACATACTGACTCAACTCCAGCCACTTTAATAATGGGAATTGATGGAAATGTATGTAAAAATGTATCACTAGCCACTTTAAACAATTCCACTTAATATAATGTTTACATACCCTACATTACTCATCTCATATGTATATGTATATACTGTACTCTATATCATCTACCGCATCTTGCCATCTTTATGTAATACATGTATCACTAGCCACTTTAAACTATGCCACTTTATGTTTATATACCCTACATTACTCGTCTCATATGTATATACTGTACTCTATACCATCTACTGCATCTTGCCTATGCCGTTCTGTACCATCACTCATTCATATATCTTTATGTACATATTCTTTATCCCTTTACACTTGTATGTATAAGGTAGTAGTTGTGGAATTGTTAGGTTAGATTACTTGTTGGTTATTACTGCATTGTCGGAACTAGAAGCACAAGCATTTCGCTACACTCGCATTAACATCTGCTAACCATGTGTATGTGACAAATAAAATTTGATTTATTTTGATTTGATTTAGAACACAGAGCCGACAACGTGAAAAAGAAAATCTGTCAATGTGCCCTTGAGCAAGGCACTTACCTAATTGCTCCAGGGTCGCCGTTGATAATGGCAGACCCTGGCCGTAACCCCACTCTCTGAGGGTCTCAGGGGGAATTGAGATACGAAAAAAAAAATGTCCAATTCACACATGGTATTAATACACACTTGTACATGTGTGAAAGAGGACAGATAAGCACCCACCAAATTATTATAATGGTGCAACGCACACTCACATAGACCTTCATGTTCCAATATGAAATCTAAAAGAAAACATCTCATATGAGATATGTACACCAGGGACGGGTAACTTTGATGGGGGTGGGGGCCACAAAAAAAACTGATCTCATCGTGAGGGGCCGCAGTTGCTCACGGGTCTGCATACCTACATCATTGTAAATGTATTGCCCTGGCCACATCTGCAGTCCTCATGCCTCCTTGCAGCATGACTAAGGCACGTTCACGCAGATGAGCAGGGACCCTGGGCATCTTTCTTTTGGTGTTTTTTAGAGTCAGTAGAAAGGCCTCTTAAGTGTCCTAAGTTTTCATAACTTTGACCTTAATTGCCTACCATCTGTAAGCTGTTAGAGTGTTAACGACCATTCCACAGGTGCATGTTCATTAATTGTTTATGGTTAATTGAACAAGCATGGGAAACAGTGTTTAAACCCTTTACAATGAAGATCTGTGAAGTTATTTGGATTTTTACGAATTATCTTTGAAAGACAGGGTCCTGAAAAAGGGAAAACAATTTTTTTGCTGAGTTTATAAAAACAATATATTTTCCCTGTTGCAAAGATGTGATGACCATGGTCTCTATGGCCTTAGAATGACCACACAGGCCCTGAAATGCACTATGGTCAGGATAAAGGAGGAACATAGTACCGCAGGGAATCTCCAGGGAAAGACAGGAACGGCATGGTGGAGTGGATATCCTTCACAGATTGATGAATCTCATTCCCTGCAAAACCAAAATACAGGAACACCTTTTTGCATTCCCATATGAAAAAAAAAGTCTACATGAGAATTTTCACAATCTAGGACTGTTGGAGCAGATCCCCTGCTGCACCCCACAACCCTCAATCTGTAGCCATCAGGGACACGGTGCAGGGATGCCTTCTTAAACCTGACACCCTCCCCTGATATCAGTCTATCTGGGTCATGTCAAGTGCCCTCCCCTCACCATATGAAGTCTCAACATGTCCCTCCAGTGGCCTGGTTAGGTGGGGGCCAGGTCAGACGTGGTGTCAGTCTACAGGTAAAGAGCCTGTTTGCGTTGCTGCTCCTGGGGGGGCTCTTCCATCCCCCGGTCCTTGTTCCAGTTCTTGAGGCCCTCAGGAAAGGAGGTGTCCTCCTCCATGGCCCCCGTCCCCTCCACAAACTCCTCATACGTAGACTTCTCCTCGTAGGGGCGAGGACCCAGCAGCTCCAGAATATCAGCCTTGTCCAGGACCTCCTTCTCCAGGAGACGCCTCCCCACCTGGAGGGGAGACACAGGGGAGCGGATGGAGGTTAGACCACTTTTCAACCATGTTCTACAGTTGAAGTCGGAAGTTTACATACACCTTAGCCAAATACATTTAAACTCAGTTTTCCACAATTCCTGACATTTAATCCTAGTAAAAATTACCTGTGTTAGGTCAGTTAGGAACACCACTTTATTTTAAGAATGTGAAATGTCAGAATAATAGTAGAGAGAATGATTTCTTTCAGCTTTTATTTCTTTCATCACATTCCCAGTGGGTCAGAAGTTTACATACACTCAATTAGTATTTGGTAGCATTGCCTTTAAATTGTTTAATTTGGGTCAAACATTTTGGGTAGCCTTCCACAAGCTTCCCACAATAAGTTGGGTGAATTTTGGCCCATTCCTCCTGACAGAGCTGTTGTAACCGAGTCAGGTTTGTAGGCCTCCTTGCTCGCACACGCTTTTTCAGTTCTGACCACAAATGTTCTATAGGATTGAGGTCAGGGCTTTGTGATGGCCACTCCAATACCTTGACTTTGTTCTCCTTAAGCCATTTTGCCACAACTTTGGAAGTATGCTTGGGGTCATTGTCCATTTGGAAGACCCATTTGCGACAGAGCTTTAACTTCCTGATTGATGTCTTGAGATGTTGCTTCAATATATCCACATCATTTTCCTGCCTCGTGATGCCATCTATTTTGTGAAGTGCACCAGTCTCTCCTGCAGCAAAGCACCCCGAGGGCATGATGCTGCCACCCCCGTCCTTCACAGTTGGGATGGTATTCTTCGGCTTGCAAGCCTCCCCCTTTTTCCTCCAAACATAACAATGGTCATTATGACCAAATAGTTCTATTTTTGTTTCATCAGACAAGAGGACATTTCTCCAAAAAGTAAAATATTTGTCCCCATGTGCAGTTGCAAACCACACTCTGGCTTTTTATTGGCGGTTTTGGAGCAGTGGCTTCTTCCTTGCTGAGCGGCCTTTCAGGTTATGTCGATATAGGACTCGTTTTACTGTGGATATACATACTTTTGTACCTGTTTCCTCCAGCATCTTCACAAGGTCCTTTGCTGTTGTTCTGGGATTGATTTGCCCTTTTCGCTCCTTCCTAAGTGGTATGACGGCTGCGTGGTCCCATGGTGTTTATACTTGTGTACTATTGTTTGTACAGATGAACGTGGTACCTTCAGGCATTTGGAAATTGCTCCAAAGAATGAACCACACTTGTGGAGGTCTACAATTTTTTTCTGAGGTCTTGGCTGATTTCTTTTGATTTTCCCATGATGTCAAGCAAAGACGCACTGAGTTTGAAGGTAGGCCTTGAAAAACATCCACAGGTACACCTCCAATTGACTCAAATTATGTCAATTAGCCTATCAGAAGCTTCTAAAGCCATGACATCATTTTCTGGAATTTTCCAAGCTGTTAAAAAGGCACAGTCAACTTAGTGTATGTAAACTTCTGACCCACTGGAATTGTGATACAGTGAATTATAAGTGAAATAATCTGTCTGTAAACAATTGTTTGAAAAATTACGTGTCATGCACAAAGTAGATGTCCTAACCGACATGCCAAAACTATAGTTTGTTCATAAGAAATTTGTGGAGTGGTTGAAAAACGAGTTTTAATGACTCCAACCTAGGGGCATGTAAACTTCCGACTTCAACTGTATATACCTTTCTGATAACATTATCGATGTGATTGCCATCCTATTTCTGCCCCTCTTAGGGTTAAAACCTCTTTGGGCTAGGGGGCAGTATTTTGACGTCTGGATGAAAAGGGTGCCCAAAGTAAACTGCCTGTTACTCAGGCCCAGAAGCTAGGATATGCATATAATTGGTAGATTTGGATAGAAAACACTCTAACGTTTCTAAAACTATTAAAATAATGTCTGTGAGTATAACAGAACTGATATGGCAGGCAAAAACCCGAGGACAAACCACCCCCCCCAAAAACAAAATTCAGCCGACCACTGTTTCCAATGGCTATCATTTTTAATATGAGGCGAAAACCTCCCAGATTGCAGTTCCTAGGGCTTCCACTAGATGTCAACAGTCTTTAGAAAGAGTTTCAGGCTTGTTTTTGGAAAAAATTTCTAAGTGGCTCCCATTTTGGCTGTAGTGTTTTCATGAGCGTAGATGAGAGCGCGTTCTTTGTTGTTTATCTCCGGTAAAGACAATAACGATTCTCCGTCTTAAATTTTATATTTTATTTACGTATTAGGGTACCTGAGGTTTGATTATAAACGTTGTTTGACTTGTTTGGAGAAGGTTATTGGTAACGTTTGGGATTCATTTTGTATGCATTTTGAAGGAGGGAAACCGGTGGAGTATTGAATGAAGCGCGCCAGCTAAACTGAGTTTTTGGGGATATAAAGAGGGACTTTATCGAACAAAAGGACCATTTGTGATGTAGCTGGGACCTTTTGGAGTGCCAACAGAAGATCTTCAAAGGTAAGGCATTATATCGCTATTTCTGACTTTCGTGGCGCACCTGCCTGGTTGAAAAATGTTTTTAATGCTTTTGTGTGAGGGGCGTTGTCCTCAGATAATCGCATGTTGTGCTTTCGCCGTAAAGCCTTTTTGAAATCTGACACAGCGGCTGGATTAACAAGAAGTTAAGCTTTATTTTGATGTATGACACTTGTATTTTCATGAAAGCTAAATATGACTATTTCTGTAATTTGAATTTCGCGCTCTGCAATTTCACCGGATGTTGTCGAGGTGGGTCGCTAGCGCCAGAGAGGTTGAGAGATTTGGACCTCCTCTCTCGATATCTCACTCCTCTGTCACCATCTCTCTCCTACATACCCCTCTCTTTCCCCCTCCTTCCCCCTCACCTTCTCCACCACATCTCTCTTCTCAGTGATGAGCTGGTGTGTGCGTTGGAAGGCAGCGTCTATGAGTGAGCGGACCTCCTGGTCTATGAGCTGGGCCGTGGGCTCGCTGTAAGGCTTCTCCATCACCATCTCTCCCTGCCTGGGGAGCTCAAAAGACACATGGCCCACCACCTCACTCATCCCAAACTGAACCACCTGAGAGAAGGATCGAGGGGGAGAGAGAGAGCGAGGTTAATTAGAGAGTGTGTGTGTGTGTGTGTGTATGTGTGTGTGTGTGTGTTTACCTGTGCGTAGGCAGACTGCGTGACCTTCCTGAGGTCATCCTGTGCCCCTGTGGTGATCTTCCCAAAAAAGACCTGCTCTGCCACGCGTCCCCCCAGCATCATACACATCCTGTCAAACAGCTGCTCCCGCGTGAACAGGTACTGCTCCTTAGGGAGGTACTGAGCATACCCCAAACCCTTCCCCCGGGGGATGATTGACACCTGGGACAGGAGAGGAAACCACCCGGTAAGATCCTACATTCTGCTCAGGTTGAAATTGAGGGATAGGTAGGGTAGGTAGAACAGGGACAGTAAGCACAGAGAAGAGACAGTGGTTGGGGTAAAAAAGGTGATAGAAGAGGAGAGAATGCTATTGAGGGAAGAGGGGAGCAGATGGCCACACACCTTGAGCAGAGGGTCAGCGTGTTCCAGGTACCAGCCCACCACAGCATGGCCAGCCTCGTGGTATGCTACAGTGGTCTTCTCTAATGGCTGTAGTACCTGGGTCTTCTTCTCCAGACCTGGGCGGAAAGGAGGGCATGTTTACTACCACAAAGTATGTGTGAGTTTCATGTCTCAAGGCTGCACTTTGTGTGTTAGTGGAGGGGGCTTGGTTACTTGTTCAGGAGAAAAAGAGTGGCCTCACTGGCCCCGACAGACAGGGCAGGAAGGTCATGTCAACACCAGCCAGTCTGACAGTTAAATTCCAAAGATGAACTCCCTGTTTGAGCCCTGACCCCTGACATCCACTCTCCCTACCATCCCCCAGTCAGTGACATTAGCTTACCTCCGATGACCCTCTCGATGGCCTGCTCAAAGTGATTGACGTTGATAGACTCGTTAAGGTAGCGTGCTGCTATCAGGGCCGCCTCATTACACACGTTGGCAATATCAGCTCCTGTATGTTGACAGAACCATGTCCTGTGTTAATTTCGTCATTACTTTTAAAGGGACAGTTTGGGACTTTGGCAAATCCCTTTATCTACTTCCCTCACGAGCAAATTCTAACTAGAGTATCGCAAAGACTGGAAGTATTTGGGTAAAGCTAGCGCAAAGACGAAGTCTCGCTAATGCTAGTTAGCATTGGCCTGTAAAGCCACCTCTAACTTCCTTCCTACTGGACACAGAGACATAAAAAATGGTATCCATGAGTTCATCTGACTCTACGGAAGTAGATAAAGGGCTTAATTTCCAAAATATCCCTTACACAGCTAGCTGTCAACATGCACACAGACAAACACACTTGGCCCTGCACTCACCAGTGAAGCCAGGTGTGAGGGCAGCTAGTTTCCTGGCCAAAGCTTCAGAGTCTATACTGGAGTCCAGCTTCAGAGGCCTCAGATGGACCTTAAAGATGGACGCTCTGCCCTTTATGTCTGGTGGACCTGAGAGGAGAAGGAGAGAGAGAGAGAATTTTAATTAGTATAGGGATAGAAAGGGAAAAAGAAGGGGGATCGGGTTTGACAGGGAGGAAGTGTAACATATTTATGGAAACGGATCACTGGCCCAGGCAGGAGAGGAAAAGGGAAAACATTGACACCCTAGTCAGAAGGCCCAGCAGAGCAGCTTGCCTCCTATCCCTAATGGTTACTGTCCCCCGGTTACATAACCTTTTGGTTTATAGAAGCTCTCGCTCAGGCTGCAGTTAGTTTCCATGACAGACAGAAGAATGCAGGCCAGTGAGGCCAGGCCAGAGCTGCCTACCATTGTACAGCTGGACTGGACTTTGGGGAAAATGGATCCCAGCCGTCAGAAATAGCCTAGATCAGCCATCTCACCTCACTCACAAAGAGTACAACCACATGAAATAACATGTTACTGCAA
This sequence comes from Salvelinus namaycush, assembly GCF_016432855.1. Taxonomy (NCBI): domain Eukaryota; kingdom Metazoa; phylum Chordata; class Actinopteri; order Salmoniformes; family Salmonidae; genus Salvelinus; species Salvelinus namaycush. The sequence continues at coordinate 15,838,701 of NC_052336.1, read as the reverse complement.
TGTTGGGCACAGCTCAAATCAGACCACTATCGACACAGATAAGGCAATTAGGCAAGTTATGATATCACTGATAATGGCAAAAACATTTTGCAGTCAATGCTTTTGCCAAGAATGTTACCAGCAATATGTCTGTGCACTTAAAGTTCTCACTTCTAAAATGGCTTGATTACAAGGACTAATTGCGAGTACAAAAACCACAGGCAAGCTTTTACTGCATTGCTGAGATGGGGTCATGTCAAATTCTAATCATGTCGGCAAGGACTGTAGGAAGTGGTTTCACTACCCAGGGAAAGGTGACAAAAAAAGCCTTAGCCACATTAATTTCAGTCAGGGCTGTATGGGACTAGAATATGGAGACTAGACAGTGGTCTAACATAGATAGACTAGGAGTTTTTCACTGACCACATGACCCAACCTCGTAAAAACTCTGGGCTCTAGTTAGAATTTATAGCGCAGGGTTTTTCCTGTTCAGGTTAAACTCCTTTCCCTAAACTCACAGGGCCAGGCTAGCTCGTTGCTATGGTAATGGGGGTCAGGAGAGGCGGGACGGCACTGGACAGGCATGGCGTGCTAATGTCATGAGCTATGCCGGCCGGCTCAGGCTGGGTAATCCCTCAAAAGACTGCGCTGAAGATGCTAATCCAATGACAGGGCAGAAAACACATTCTGTTTGTGGGCTGTGTTGACCAGAGAGGAAGAGTTGTCAGAGAGCAGAGCCAGAACACCAGAGCAAAGAAAGCAAGGCTAATGCCACGTTAATACAGGGGACTCTAATCCAGGTAAACTACGCTCTTTGAGTCACAGTACTGAACACACTGATAAAGCACTGTTAAAGTAGCTTTAACTGTAGAAATAAACATCATTGTGTATACCCTATAGCGGCTAGGTAGCAGCATCTACCTAACTCCACATACTGTGACGTATATCTAGTAGGCACTGTATATGTGAGGTACTGATAGAGTTGGAGTCTGAAAGAGGGGCCAATGAATTTTCTGATCGTCTAACAATGGCTGTGTTGATCTGTGGCGACAGGTAGAGACAGATTAGGCCCTGCTAAAGTTAGACTATCTGTACCTACTACAGTATTTAGATCATTGGCATAATGTAGAGCTATGACATAAATAAATAGTTCCAGGCCACACAGATTTTATTTATGGAGTGGACTGACTGTACCTATGTAAATCTGTCTGTCGAAGCGCCCAGGTCTCATCAGTGCTGGGTCCAGGATGTCTGGTCGGTTGGTACCAGCCAAGACGATCACGTTAGTGCTGGTGTTGAACCCTACAGACCCAACAGAGAAGCGATGGGAAAAAAACAGTTGAGATTGTATGGAAGGGTCACATAATAAACAGGACACAGATAACTATGGTTAATTAAACATGGCACATTCATTGAGTGTCTTTGGGAATCATTTCCCTTTTTTTGCTTCATTTAACCTTCAATTAACCAGTGTAAGACCACCAAACCAGACCTACCATCCATCTCCACTAGAAGCTGGTTGAGTGTGTTCTCCTGCTCACTCTGTCCCCCAAAGTTCCCTCTGCCTCTCTTCCTGCCCACAGCATCTATCTCATCGATGAACAGGATGCAGGGAGCGTTCTTACGGGCCATGGCAAACATATCCCTCACCTAGAAAAAGGAAAGGCATGGGTTACATTACTGGGTAGGTCCACAGCACAACAAATCAACACTTTAGCAAAGTTTATCATGCTTATTGTATAAAACTCATGCCAATACATTGATTCAGAGAGTCATGTATTTATTCCCATAGAGGAGTGAAACAAGTGCATGACCTCAAAGCAAATATTTAGACAAAGAGGAAAAGCTAACAGAAATCCACCCTGTAATCCAACTGTCCGTCTTCCTCCCCTCTCCCCTGGGGTAGTACTCACCCTGGCTGGGCCCACGCCAACAAACATCTCCTGGAACTCAGATCCGTTGACGGTGATGAAGGGGACATTGGCCTCTCCGGCTGTGGCCTTGGCCAGCAGGGTCTTCCCTGTGCCGGGTGGACCCGACAACACTGCACCCTGGGAAGCACATGGTCATAGCTGGTATAAGTGGACACTCTTGTGAGTACTTGGAGGTTAGAGTGTAGTGGTGACTGAGATGCAAAGGAAATGTCTATGCAAACAAACAGCCAATTAACTATAATCTCAGCTCATCATTCTGCATAGACAAATTCAACTGCACAGTGTTTTCCTGACATGGCCATGAAATCCAACACACTGCTATTTTTTCTCTTGGTGAGCATCATCCTGTACAACAGGGTAATCTGAGTAGTGTTTCAGATGCTGGTATGGTATCTAAGGAAAGAGTTACCTTGGGGATCTTGGCCCCCAGGTCCTGGTACTGCCGGGGGTTCTTCAGGAAGTTGACAAACTCTAGGATCTCCAGCTTGGCCTCTTCGCAGCCCGCCACATCCTTAAATCTCACGTCAATGTTGTCCTTCATGATCTTGGCCTTGGATTCGCCCATGCTGAAGGGGTTGCCCCGCCCTCCGCCACGGCCTCCTGCCATTGGTCCCTGGCGCATGGTGAAGAGCAGGAAGCCAACCAGCAACAGGGTTGGAAGAATGCTCATCAGGAAAGTACTATATATAAATAAAAGAGAGGAGAGATTAGCATTAAGGGGCCAATCAATCTATCAACATCTCCAGGGTCAGTGAGAGCATGATAGAGAGGACCTTCAAATGAGCTCCAACCCCACAGCTCCTAATCTGAACAACATTCAAATAAAGTCTTCCTGTTCCCACAGCTCTCCATCCATCCCATGTCCTAGACCTCATGATGTCTCACCCATCCCATGTCCTAGACCTCATGATGTCTCACCCATCCCATGTCCTAGACCTCATGATGTCTCACCCATCCCATGTCCTAGACCTCATGATGTCTCACCCATCCCATGTCCTAGACCTCATGATGTCTCACCCATCCCATGTCCTAGACCTCATGATGTCTCACCCATCCCATGTCCTAGACCTCATGATATCTCACCCATCCCATGTCCTAGACCTCATGATGTCTCACCCATCGCTCTCGCTTCCGTAGATCACAGATACTCTGTGTGTAGAGTCCAGGCCCATCTCCTGCTGGGCCAGCTCCAGGTTGCGTTCAAACGTCTCCACGCTGCCGATGTTGAACCACAGGTAGCTCTGTGACACAGAGAGACAAGGGGATGTGAACACACTTATAACTGTTGGCATTCCTCACTGGTTAAATTCTAAGCAAAACATTATGGAACGTAAACACATAAGACTAAAGAATACATCTAAATCCAAATGCTTATCTTACTAACTTGTAAACTCTATACATGTCTTGAAGTCCAAAGAAAGGGGACCTATGGATAGTGTAAAAAAACAAAAAAACAAGACTCACAAATGTCTCCCCTGTGATTATTTGATACATACCACCTCTGACGTATTGACTCCATGCACTGGGATGACTCTGACATACTGTTTGTTGACTACCTCCAGACGGTCCACCTGTACAGAGAACACATCAGACACATCAAAGAATGAAGACCTCAGACTCACTGTTCCACACACAAGCAATGACATAACAGCTCCAGGCATGACAACACATGCAATAATACTTTACTTATGGGTCTTATAAAACATTATTACATAGTAACTAGTGAAGAACAGTAATCTAGTATATCCCCTGTCTCTCACCAGTCTTCTGGCCAGGTAGCTATTTACAAAGTCCTTCCAGGAGACTTCCTTCCCAGTCTCTCGGAAGTAGAAATACAGGAACGCAGAGGCCATGCCGGCGATTCCGATCGCGACATTGCGCATGGTCTTCTCATCCCAGGGGAAATCATTCTGTCAGATTCAGAGAAAACAATGAGGGGAAACAGGGTGGAAATGATGTATACAGAAGTCCGTCTCATCAACACACGCACAAGCGAACACACACAGTGTCTGAGTGGAAGCAGGCAGAGTGGGGCTCTGGCCACCGTCTGCCTCCCTCTCATGCCAACTGTCAACTCCCCCATTAGTAGTATGATAAAAGGTGACCCTTTATCCTCTTACAAAGCAGCCCTTTATAAATAGAACTCAACTTTTTTTACTTTCCTCTCTCATCCATTACATAACAGGCTGCCAAACAAGGCATTATTGACTGACGTGTTTATGTAGCATCTCTGGTTCAGATCAGGTAGCTTAAGGGGTGGAAAATCAAACATGAGTGATGACAGAGTGCTGTTGCTGTGGAGAAAACAGGCACACCTTGTTTGTTTACATGTCTGATCTGTAGAAAGCGGAGGCTTTGAAACAGACCTGGAAGCGTGTCCACCAGTCTGATTCATCCTTCCTTCCGCCTCTCCTCCTCTCGCCACCTCCATTTGGTCCCCCTTCTCCTCCGCCCTGAGATTCTGGCTCTTTGGTCTTCTCATCTAAACAAGCAAAATGACACAGGAAATTAAATCACAGACAACTGGCTGTCCATCATTGACATCCCAGTGTTTTAACAGTGTGCCAGTAGAGAGACAGGATATAGGCCATCAGTCATACCTCCGGTCTCTTCAGATGATTTGTTCACTCCAGGAGTGTCCTCACTCTTTGGGAAGAACTTCTCAAATCCTGAAGCAATTAAAACATCTAATTAGCATAGGGATTGAAGATGTAGGACACAATCAAACAACAACAAAAATGAATTGCACAGTCATCTGTAATTGCCATGGTCATTACATGCATAGATGATAACATCAACATATTCCTGGTGTTAGAGTGATTTACCTCGTGGGGGTTTGGAACTGAGCAATCGAGCCAATGTGAAAGTGCATTGATTTAATCCCATGGGATTGATTCGTTTTAATGCAGAACACTGAGGAGAGAGCAGGATTGGATTAACACAGCCTACCTTGAATCTCATATTTGAAAGGGTTAAAATATCTGCATTAGGCTACTGATATTCAACAATAGACAGTTGAAGACAATTCAGATGTTATTCACTGAATATTCTAATTATGCTCCCAAACATTTAAATGGTTATAGCAGCCGACTTTCTTTTTATAGTTTACTCTCCGTTAGTCAGCCCCTCTACAAAACATTTTTGGGTGTGCATCATTTTTTATCCCTTTTACTATTCACTGAATATACAACACATCCACACATTATAAAAACTGATTATTATTACAGTAAATAATATGAAAAAGTCCTTAAACAGATTAACTCATTGAACTGATGTTAGGCCATAAAAACATCGATTTGGCAAAAGGCCCTAGAATGTTTCACGCAATTTAGGTCAAGGCTAGAATAATACGAAAAGCTCCGATACCGTTGCGACGGGATGCAGTTTGTCAAATTTACGTCAAAAGTAGATTTCTTTTGCATTTTATCTAACCTTAACAAAATTATCCTAAAATTATACGATAATTCTCCTAACCTGCTACGAAAAGTCAAATCTGACGTTAATTTGATCAAAACTGGAGAGATCCCTTCTAGCCATGACCCATAATGTGCTGCAGCTGAGACGAACCTTCCCCACAGAACGCAGCAACTCGATATGTTATGAAATGAATGAGGAAAAAAGTTTCATAAGTTATTTTGCAAGTTGACGGCAGACGGAATTATTTAAAGAAATTATTTAAAGAAATGACACCCTACCTTCGATAATGCGCTAACGTTACTGTAGCGAAAAGCTGCAGGGATGGTGGCGCAGCCTCTGCCCCAAGCCTGCACCCCGTTCCGCAGGGGCCAAACACTCACTGAAAGCAGCCCCATCATGCGAACCATATTCCGGCTGAAGCAGACAGAGTATCCCCGCTGTTGCGGTAGATCGACTCCCGAGCCTCAACAGTTTAAAACTAGCTACGATTACACAGAGTGAGATAAACCAAATCATCAACCTTATATAAGCCTGACGTAAAATAATGTAAACAAAAAATATCATTCACAAATATGTATCTATGCATCTATCATTGCTGTCAATCATTCGTTTTGTGAATTGTACAATAAGGAAATTCGATGAATTCTAGTTAAAGTATTCACATTTTATTGCATTTATGTTCGTGCATACCCACGACCTCATCGGGTCCTTCGAAGGACCAGACCGCTACTTTGCGATTGGTCAATATGCGTGGAACGATAACAAGTGAAGCTTATGAAAATGAGGGAGTTCTATTAACCCGAGCCGCGGTGCACATGTCTATGAACGAGCAAAAGCGGTGGAGCGCCCTTCTCAAAATTTTACAGTAATCTGTCAGGTTGTCAACAAGGTAGCAAGGTCCATACATGTATATTTCCTGTCCATAACAAATATGTTCGAATTTTTAAACTAGTTTTCATTGGGATGGGAAGGCAGATAAAGCATTTTTATAAAAAAATTGTGCATGTGAAAATACCGAATCCCACTCTTTACTCCACGTGCTTGATCTAGCCTAGGCTATGTCACTTTTCTTTGGAGCCTACTTCACCGTGGGCTTTGAACCACGGAGGAGGGGGGGGGGGGGGGGGGGGGGGGGGTGGGGGGGGGGCACCTGGCTCACCCCAAGGAGGCAGCCCGGTTCCAAAACGAACGCACACCTGCCCAAACTCCTGCCACCAAGGTAACCCGGGCCAGATAATTGAATCTCCTCATTCACTGGTCACATTTTCCACGATGATCAGACAGAAACAATCTCTCTCAGCAGTTAAAAAAAAAATGCAGTTTACTGTTGGTACACTGTTCAAAACACCATTTAGTATGGCCACGGTACATAGTAATATTTGCATTAGCCTCTGCCACAGGCCTGGAGCCAAGGGCTACATTGGCAAAGGCTGCCACAGTGTCAGCTAAAACACTCCTCACAACAGAATTTATGAATACATTATTCATGCTTAATGTCACATGACCTTACAATTCATGTTTATATCTGGATTTTCACTAACACATGGAACATTACACTTGCATGTTATCAAGATCATTATGTAGAGAAATACATAACACAGCCGAACACGCATTATTTTAAAACAAATAATTTTTTGTCAACATAAACATTTACACGCTCATGTGTCCAGAAGTATCATTCGTCAGCTCAAAGAATGTGCCATACTTTGAGGCGGGCTGCAAAACACCCCACAACAATACTGTTAAATAGATGACTTGATCAATGGGTAAATGCACACAGTGTTCAATTAGAATTCCAAACATTTCAGCACACAATGTCAACTTAAGATATAGTTAATCAGCACATCATAATGAGCTCTCCTTGACTTTACCCTCTTGACATTGTTTACATGACTGCCCAATAATTCTACTGTAAAAAGGTACTGCATTAAAGTTCCCTAAGACATAACATACACACCACATGTTCTCTTAAGTGTTTCAGGCAGATCATTTTGTGGTGTTCAAACAAATAATCAAAACCAATTTTAGTGTCATTGTCCATCACGTAACACATTGTTTCACAACAGGGGGGTGAAATACCTCATGCCCTCAGGGAGGAAGTCTTGAAGAGCTATGACCTAACCTCACTAGAAATACCTGGCTCTTGTTATCAATGCCAGTTAAGGCCTGGAGGTGAATGGTAGTTTTGTTAAATTGATTTGTTAAGATGAATTTGGAATTTAACACCTACTTCAGGGTAGTTAAAGATATTAGATTGTTAAGAGGTAAAGACAGTTATGTGACCCACATTGCAATTCATGCCTGCAACATGATGCCCATATAGTACTCTCACACAGTAACACACATACTGTACAACATTGGTTTAGTGCTCAGGGTGCGTTTCTGTGGGCTATACAATGCAGCCAGTCTCAGAGTATAACACTTCATTACCGGATCATATAAAACTCTAGAATCCTGCTACCATCTTCCGTAGTCCACTGAACTGGAACAAAGTAACTTAACAACATCCCCACAAAACAATAGAGAGAGAGCAAGAGGGAAAGCTAGTCATGTTTGTGTCATAAAAATGTCTTGATGGTCCTCAACATAAGAAAAAGTGCCATGGCCACTCCCACAGGTTGTCAGTCACAGTGACAGGGTTAGATCGACAGGGCTACGTGTCTTTCAGATACGGCGGATCATCGTGCTTGCGTTCGGTCATCCGGGCACATTTCGGGCAAGTTGTGGAATTGTCATAGAAACAGTCCCTAAAGAGAAACAGCACACAGGAAATAGCCAAGTGTCAACCAATCACTGATATTATACATGAACACTACATATGTCTTATAAAGGTGTCTGCCAGTGGAGGCTGGTGGGAGGCGCTATAGGAGGAATGGCTCAATGTAATGGCTGGAATGGAATAAGTGCAGAGTCGAACATGTGGTTTCCATATGTATGATGTGTTTGATACCGTTTCATTTATTCCATTCATTACAATGGGCTCGTCTTCCTATAGCTCCTCCCATCAGCCTCCTCTGGTGTCCACAGATAAGGGACTGACCTGTGGAAGACAGCAGAGCAGTCGTGGCACACTGAGGTGTGGCTGTCAAACGGGAACAGGATGTCTCCCTCCTTACACAGCTCACACACAAAGCCTTTGGCTTGGCACCGCTGGAGAGGGCAAAAGACAGGGCACAGGTCAGTATCACAGGTCTCTACAGCAAAACATCTGCCTGCTCCATTGGTTTTCTCCCCAGAATGATTCGGGTTCTTCCTCACCTTTGTGACAGACAAGTACTGTATACAACTCACGTCACAGTCCAGTTTGATGTGCTTGGCAAAGGTAGTGTGGATCTCTGTGAGAGAGCAGCTGAGTCTGCCACTGGAGATGTCAATCAAATCCTGCAGCGAGTACATGTCATTGTTCTCCACAAAGTGCTGGCGATCATGGAGCTAAGAGGGGAAGGGAGATTCAAATATATAGAGAGACTGAGGGAACTGAAACATTTCCATATCCATTAAATTATGTTAACTGACTAAACCAACTGAATGTTAATTAACAGAATGTAATAACTAAAAGCATTGCCTGAAATTTGAGCCCCTTTCACTGTAAAAACAAACCCTTACTTGGGACAATATTTTCTAAACACTTTTTTTTTTTTTTTTTACATTTGCATATGAACTAGAATAATCCCCTCTGGTGCTGTATGTATCATATACCATAACTGCTTACAACTAAGCCTACATACGACTGTATGCATGTCAAAATATACAGTAGCTGTGTAACGTCGAGGTCACACATTAACTCACATAACTTGCATATTGACATTTATATGTGGCCTAGCATTACCAAGACCATTACCCCAACCTAAACTCAGCAACAACAAAAAAACATCCCTTTTTCAGGACCCTGTCTTTCAAAGGTCATTTGTAAAAATCCAAATTACTTCACAGATCTTCATTGTAAAGGGTTTAAACACCACTTCCCATTCTTGCTCAATGAACCATAAACAATTAATGAACATGCACCTGTGGAACAGTGATTAAGACACTAGCAGCTTACAGACGGTAGGCAATTAAGGTCACAGTTATGAAAACTTAGGACACTAAAGAGGCCTTTCTACTGACTCTGAAAAACACTGAAAGAAAGATGCCCAGGGTCCCTGCTCATCTGCGTGAACGTGCCTTAGGCATGCTGCAAGGAGGCATGAGGACTGCAGATGTGGCCAGGGCAATAAATTGCAATGTCCGTACTGTGAGACACCTAAGACAGCACTACAGGGAGACAGGATGGACAGATGATAGTCCTCGCAGTGGCAGACCACGTGTAACAACACCAGCACAGGATCGGTACATCCGAACATCACACCTGCGGGACAGGTACAGGATGGCAACAACTGCCTGAGTTACACCAGGAACGCACAATCCCTCCATCAGTGCTCAGACTGTCCGCAATAGGCTGAGAGAGGCTGGACTGAGGGCTTGTAGGCCTGTTGTAAGGCAGGTCCTCACCAGACATCACCGGCAACTATGGGCAAAAACCCACCATCACTGGAGCAGACAGGACTGGCAAAAAGTGCTCTTCACTGACGAGTCAGGGTTTTTCTCACCAGGGGTGATGGTCGGATCCGTGTTTATCTTCGAAGAAATGAGCGTTACACCAAGGCCTATACTCTGGAGCGGGATCGATTTGGAGGTGGAGGGTCGTCACAGTCTGGGGCGGTGTGTCACAGCATCATCGGACTGAGCTTGTTGTCATTGCAGGCAATCTCAACGCTGTGCGTTACAGGGAAGACATCCTCCTCCCTTATGTGGTACTCTTCCTGCAGGCTCATCCTGACATGACCCTCCAGCATGACAATGCCACCAGCCATACTGCTCGTTCTGTGCGTGATTTCCTGCAAAACAGGAATGTCAGTGTTCTGCCATGGCCAGCGAAGAGCCTGGATCTCAATCCCATTGAGCACGTCTGGGACCTGTTGGATCAGAGGGTGAGGGCTAGGGCCTCGGCAGGGGGCCTGTCTGCCATCTACCCGGTATAGTTGAAACCGGGAATCATCTGTGAAGAGCACACTTCTCCAGCGTGCCAGTGGCTATCGAAGTCGGTTACGATGCCAAACTGCAATCAGGTCAAGACCCTGGTGAGGACGTCGATCACGCAGATGAGCTTCCCTGAGATGATTTATGAGAGTTAGTGCAGAAATGCTTCGGTTGTGCAAACCCACAGTTTCATCAGTTGTTTGGATGGCTGGTCTCAGATGATCGCGCAGGTGGAGGTCCTGGGCTGGCGTAGTTACATGTGGTCTGCAGTTGTGAGGCCAGTTGGACATATTCTCTAAAATGATGGCTTTTGGTAGAGAAATTAACATTCAATTCTCTGGCAACAGCTCTGGGGTGACATTCCTGCTGTCAGCATGCCAATTGCACACTCCCTCAAAACTTGAGACATTTGTGGCATTGTGTTTTGTGACAAAACTGCACATTTTAAAGTGGACTTTTATCACCTCCAGCACAAGGTGCACCTGTGTAATAATCAGCTTCTTGATAATGCCACACCGGTCAGGTGGATGGATTAACTTGGCAAAAGAGAAATACTCCTTAACACATTTGTGCAAAGCATTTGAGAGAAATACGCTTTTTGTGCACATGGACAATTTCTGGGATCTTTTATTTCAGCTCATGAAACATGGGACCAACACTTTTTGTTCAGTATTTATAGCCAATCTATCATTGCTCATCATGTACTTATTACTTGTGTTAATAGTTTTTTTCTATTATTATAAACATGTACATTACCGGTCAAAAGTTTGGACACACCTACTTATTCAAGGGTTTTTCTTTATTTTTTTATATTTTCTACATTGTAGAAGAATAGTGAAGACAAAACTATGAAATAACACATATGGAATCATGTAGTAATCCAAAAAAGTGTTAAACAAATCAAAATATATTTTATATTTGAGATTCTTCAAATAGCCACCCTTTGCCTTGACAGCTTTGCACACCCTTGGCATTCTCTAAACCAGCTTCATGGGGTAGTCACATGGAATGCATTTCTATTAACAGGTGTGCCTTGTTAAAAGTTAATTTGTGGAATTTATTTCCTTCTTAATGCGCTTGAGCCAATCAGTTGTGTTGTGACAAGGTAGGGGGGGTATACAGAAAATAGTCCATATGATGGCAAGAACAGCTCAAATAAGCAAAGAGAAATGACAGTTCATCATTACTTTAAGACATGAAGGGCAGTCAATACAGAACATTTCAAGAACTTTGAAAGTTTCTTCAAGTGCAGTCGCAAAAACCATCAAGCGCTATGATGAAACTGGCTCTCATGAGGACCGCCACAGGAATGGAAGACACTGAGGATAAGTTCATTAGAGTTACCAGCCCAAATAAATGCTTCACAGTGTTCAAGTAACGGACACACCTCAACATCAACTGTTCAGAGGAGACTGCGTGAATCAGGCCTTCATGGTCGAATTTCGACAAACAAACCACTACTAAAGGACACCAAGAAGAAGAGACTTTCTTGGGCCAAGAAACACAACCAATGGACATTAGACCGGTAAAAATGTGTCCTTTGGTCTGATGAGTCCAAATTGGAGATTATTGGTCCCAACCGCCGTGTCTTTGTGAGACGTGGTGTGGGTGAACGGATGATCTCCGCATGTGCATTTCCCACTGTAAAGCATGGAGGAGGAGGAGGTGCTTTGCTGGTGACACGGTCTGTGATTTATTTAGAATTCAAGGCACACTTAACCAGCATGGCTACCACAGCATTCTGCAGTGATACGCAATCCCATCTGGTTTGGGCTTAGTGAGACGATCATTTGTTTTTCAACAGGACAATGTCCCTTCAGGCTGTGTAAGGACTATTTGACCAATAATTAGAGTGATGGAGTGCTGCATCAGATGACCTGGCCCCCACAATCCCCCCCGACCTCAACCAAATTGAGCTGGTTTGGGATGAGTCGGACCGCAGACTGAAGGAAAAGCAGCCAACAAATGCTCAGCATATGTGGAACTCCTTCAAGACTGTTGGATAAGCATTCCAGGTGAAGGTGGTTGAGAGAATGCCAAGAGTGTGCAAAGTTGTCATCAAGGCAAAGGGTGGCTATTTGAACAATCTCAAAAACAAATAAACATATTTTATATAACACTTTGATTACTACATGATTCCATATGTACTATTTCATAGTTTTGATGTCTTCACTATTATTCTACAATGTAGAAAAAAGTCTAAATAAAGAAAAACCTTTGAATGAGTAGGTGTTCTAAAACTTTTGACCGGTAGTGTGTAGATATATATAAATGTTTTTCCTTATTCTATTCTGCATTGTTGGGAAGGGCCCGTAAGTAAGCATTTTACTTAGTCTAGATCTGTTGTTTACGAAGCATGTGATAATTTAAACTTGATTTGATTCTTATATCAGTATGTTATTAATAAAAGGCCAGAGGGTGGCGTTGTTGCAGCACATTCTATCAGCCATGACCTCAGCAAAAATGTGTTCCTCTGGGTTGTTTAACAATAAATACTGCTGCAAGACCCTTATGCAAGGCACTGGACGCAAATGCTATGTCCTTTATACAGAGATTGGAATGTGATATTTATGTGATATTATGGCTGTGGTGAAGATGTTGTGGGGGTGTTGGGATGATGATGTGTTGATATTGCGGGGATGTTGCTGACCTGCAGTAGGAGCCGTGCCTCCATGGCCTCCTTACAGGTGATGAAGTAGGGCTTCATCAGTAGGATGTCCTGACGGAGCTTCTTCAGGGAGGAACACATTCACACACAAGACATCAGTCACACCCTGATTCCATGGGCCAATGTCAGACATGTTCTTTGGGAAATCGCTTTTGAATGTGCCCCCCACCCCATATTTCTAATTTCATGGAACAAATTTTTTATATACCATAAGCAAGTGTCTTTCCTTCTCTGGCCTGACAATCTCCCCAATGACAGAAACAGCTGTCTATCTGCCTCAGTATTCTAATCCCTCACCACAAAACACACTGGCACAAATAGAACTGCTGACTGGTGAGAATCTCCTGAAAACAAAAGCCTGGTCTACTGTGTGATAGTACAGACATGGAAGAGCTCCCAAAACAAGTTCTATAGCAAACCCAGACTTCATCCCAGTTTATGGAGTGGAAATAGAGGGCAAACCAAAAACTGTACAAAAAGACAAAAACACATTTTAATGAATTTATGCCACAAAAAGTCCCTGTTGCTGATATGTCACCTACCCTGATCTCCACTAGTTCCTCCACAAAGTTGAAGAGCAGTGGGTTGACCTCCCTCAGTTTCAATACAGGCCGAGGTAACATCAGGGCCAGGTAACGCATGGAGGAACGACATACCTGATCAGAGCGCAGGGGATACACTGTTAGAGATAGAACTACACAGAATGCAAATAGTCAAACACAGACGATAAGAAAACACAACAGTGTTTTAATGTGTTCTGTCTCCATGTGATACACTGTGATAGAGTTCTATGCTCTCAACAGCATAGGATCATTATTATTCCTGGCTTCAGGCCTGGTTCTTTAGTGATTTTTATCCATTACACGGTCACCAAAGGAAACAGCGGTGCATTCTCTTACCAGCTGCTCATCATGTAATATAATGTAGAGTTTGTTGAAGTTCCTGGTTGTGTAAACATCATGTAATATAAGGTAGAGTTTGTTGAAGCTCCTGGTTGTGTAAACATCATGTAATATAATGTAGAGTTTGTTGAAGTTCCTGGTTGTGTAAACATCATGTAATATAATGTAGAGTTTGTTGAAGTTCCTGGTTGTGTAAACAAATCTATATTGATAAGGAAAAACAGTGCGCTATTAGCATCTCTCTCTTTGGTACCTTGCGTGGCTCAAACTCCCAGTTGTGGAGGACGCGTGCAGGGATGACAGCGGTGTCATTCCAGTGGCAGGTGCTGCAGTAGTACTGGCCCGTGTAGTCACACTGCCTGGCCTCGCTGGGCACGCCCCCTACAGGACAACACAGTGCAGCATGGGGCTCCGTGAGCAATTATAACACCACGCCACACAACTCTCACTGACGTAACTGTCTCAGAGACAACTCTCACAGTCATACACAACTCACTGATCATGCAACTAACACTGTCACACAACACATTACAGAACAAATATTTTCCTAACCACAACATAATTAAATGCTTAATGAGATACTACAACTCAGCATAGCTGAGAATGACTAAGTGCTTTAGCTAAATCTCTTTAGATCCCCACAGAGGAACACTAACATTTATTGGGCTCCAGGTTTATCTTGTACAGTACAGTAGGTTTAGTCACATTAGTCTGTGAGAGGAGAAGAATGTCCACACAGCCCTAAAGGCCATTGACCCAGAGGTTAGGCATTGCTTTTATAACTGTGATTGTGTTATTAATACAACAAGGGTCCATAGACATCATGCCCATATATTTCAATTTGTGCTGACTGCTAATTGGCTATCAATTCGGTCTCATAAAGGCTGAACACTCACTTAGTGACACAGGCGTGCGACACTCGGCACAGCGGTAGTCCTGCCGGTCCAGCCCGATCTCTGGGCAGATGCTGAGCTCGTACTCTGACTGGTGGCTGACCTTTGACCTCACACAGGGCTTGTTGATGAGGTTCAAGCACTTGCTATGGCAACGATAGTAACAACCTGCGAGAGGAACAGGGAGACAGAGATTAGTCAACAGCTAACTACTGTTTTAAAATTCAATATATGACTTAAGATTTTGGAGAGAAAGTTGGCCATACAGTACACCAATTCATTCAATTTTTCTCTCCAACTCAATTAATTCATCAGGGCCAACGTCGACCAATAGAAGGCCTCAGGAGGGCAGTGTTGCCTAGCAACTGAGCGCTATTCAGTTTTGGTTGCTTAGCAATGCTCTCTCTTTTATATGTTTACCCAAGTTCAACCATACAGCTGTAACAGTTCAGTGTCCATGAGGTTTTACCACTGAGAACATTTTTGGCTTAGTTTTAACGCACTGTTACCTGTGCAGGTGTACCAGGTCTGGATGAGGCCCCAGATGATAGTGCTGCACTTGTCACACGTCTGTTTCACACTCTTGCTCTTCTCCTTGGAGAAACGATGCTCCAATAGCACCCTCAGGTTTGGCTCATCCTCTTCAGGGTCCTGTTGAGTGACAAGGAGCAGAGCCAATCAGAACGCAGCACAGCATTGTGTCAGAGGCCTACACTACAGTCTCTGTTATTAATCAACTGGACGAGTTCACTGCAGCACTTTCAACCCACTCATTCTCAGTGTGTGAATGACACCAAAACAACCCATATTTAAAACAATTCAGGCAATCCCAGCAGAATCCAGACACTGCATGAGCTATAAGGGGTGGTTTCACATGTTCTTTTTTAAGTTAGATGTGACACAACCACAGAGAGAGTCTGACATAAAATGAGGAAACATGGACAAGACCACCAAAACAAGACTTGCAGTGCCTTCAGAAGGTATTCATACCCCTCGACTTATTCCACATTTTGTTGTTACAGCCTGAATGAAAAACGTATAAAATGTATTTCTCCTCCCTCACCCATCTAAAGACAATACCCCATAATGACAAAGTGAAAACGTGTTTTTACAAAGTTTTGCAAATATATTGAAAACGAAATACAGAAATATCTCATTTGCATAAGTATTCAGACCCCTGAGTCAATACATGTTAGAATCAACTTTTGCAGTGATTACAGCTGTGAGTCTTTTTGGGTAAGTCTAAGCACTTTGCAACCTGGATTGTACAATCTTTTTCAAATTCTTCAAGCTCTATAAAGTTGGTTGTTGATCATCTCTAGACAGCCATTTTCAAGTCTTGCCATAGATTTTCAAGCTGATTTAAGTCAAAACTAACCAGGCCACTCAGGAACATTCAATGTCATCTTGGTAAGCAACTCCAGTGTATATTTAGCCTTGTGTGTTAGGTTATTATCCTGCTGAAAGGTGAATTTGTCTCCCAGAGTCTGTTGGAAAGCAGACAACCAGGTTTTCCTCTAGGATTTTGCCTGTGCTTAGCTCTATACCGTTTCTTTTTATCCTAAATAAAACTCACTAGTCCTTGCCGATGACAAGCATACCCATAACATGATGCAGCCACCACCATGATTGAAAATATATAGAGTGGTATGCAGTGATGTGTTGTGTTTGCCCCAAACATAACACTTTGTATTCAGGACATGAAGTTAATTTCTTAGCCACATTTTTTGCAGTTTTACTTTAGTGTCTTATTGCAAACAGGATGCATGTTTTGGAATATTCTTATTCCGTACAGGCTTCCTTCTTTTCACTCTGGCATTTAGGTTTGTATTGTAGAGTAGCTACAATGTTGTTGATCCATCTTCAGTTTACTCCTATCACAGCCTTTAAACTCTGTAACTGTTTTAAATTCACCATTAGCCTAATGGTGAAATCCCTGAGCGGTCTCCTTTCTCTCCGGCAACAGAGATAGGAAGGGCGCCTGTATCATTGTAGTGACTGAGTGTATTGATATGCCATCCAAAGTGTAATTAATAAGTTTACCATGCTCAAAGGGATATTTCAATGTCTGTTTTTTTAACACGATTATTGCACACTATTATTGAGTCCATGCAACTTATGTGACTTGTTAAGCACATTTTTACTCCTGAACTTATTTAGGCTTGCCATAACAAAGGGGTTGAATACTTATTGACTCAAGACATTTCAGCTTTTAATTTATTTGTAAACATTTCTAAAAACATAATTCCACTTTGACATTATTGGGTATTGTGTGTAGGCCAATGACACAACATCTCAACTTAATACATTTCAAATTTAGGCTGTAAAACAACAAAATGTGGAAAAAGTCAAGGGGTGTGACCACTTTCTGAAGGCACTGTATGTTACACACTAATATTGTATTGACATTTCAAGAGGTAGTGAATGATTTGTGAATGGCTTTCATGCATACACAGTGCATACACAGTTCACAAGTAAGTGCTCTGAAACCATATATATTTTTTTAAAGTTGGTCGACTCTTCTACGTAGATATGACTAACTTCTTGCCATCTACCTCCCATGACTAATTTCTTACCCCCTTAACTCATGGACTCTGGGTATTTCAATACTTCCCTCCAGCCTCCCCTCTCCCCTGGTCTTACCTTGAGCTCCTGTAGTTTGAGGCGTAGGTGGATGAGTTTGACCACAGTGTCCTTCTGTCTCTCGGAATGCTCAGGCAGCTCCAGGATTAATCTCTTACACTCCTCTATGGCCATCTTCAGCTGCTCAATGTCCAACGCTACAAACGAGCCCTGCACGGGGACATACAGTAAAAACACACAAACACACATAAGTCCATGCATGGGCAGACACGGGCACCAAATCTCACATTAACACATACTGATTGCCATTTAAACTGCACATAGACAAATGTATCCATCACAGTCGTGTTTTCACTAAGAATTACTTTTCATGCAACCACACCGACTGGTCAGTGGTTCACCAACATCCAAAATGGCCGTATAAGGATTGTCCTTACGACAGGTCGAGAGAAGTGGTCCTCTGCCAGTCCCAGGTTCATGGCTCGGTCCAAACTCTGGCTTCGGCTCTCAGAGAAGAGCTCAGGTCTCAGCTCTGAGGAAAGACAGACAAGAAGTACTGTAAGCATTGTTCTCTCTCTCTTGCATGCACGCACACACACACGCAAACCTTTTACAGAACACACATTTGTCTAAAAGGAGTTTCACCCTCTGAGTGGGTAAAGCAGTCACAAGATACTGTTTTTATACAAATACGTGCTCTGTTTAAAACCAGAGGGAAACAGGGAAGGACTACTGCCTTAGAAGTGCTAAAGGTTGCTAGGTAACAGACTTAAGCCTATACAGCCTCAAGATTAACAGGCAGATATGACTAACCTAACAGTCCCACTGTACGGATGTGGGTATGGATGTGGGCCAGACATCAGTTTACGCTCCAATTTCCACCTCACCTATTGGATTTAACAAAGGCTATCGTCCCTGATTTGCAATAATCTTATTCTTCTTCGTAAAATTATTTGGGACACGTTTATGCTACTTCATTAAAGGGTTTGACAACAAAGAACTTAGAATTATAGTACAAAGGCACGTCATGCCAGATAGAAGCTTTATTCTCTGACACCAATTCAAATGTGGGTTTCTGTATTATCAGACTAATCACACAGATCAAAGCATTATGACAATCTGATAAAGAAAGTTCTCCTTGGTTTAGCTCGGCTCCCAACTTCAGCACCAGAGCATACACAGTTCAGCTCTTCAGTCATTAAATCAAAGGGAGTGCTGGTAGGCCTGGGGGCATGTAAACTGCTAAAATATTTAAAGCCTTAGAGGAACCAGAGAGAGGCTTTAAGCCATTTTGTGTGGTTTTGTGCCAGGGTACACAGTACCAGATATTGGCTGAGGGCTAACCTCTTTGAAGCTCTAAGCTTCTACATCACCAAAGACCACTTCCTGATAAAAATCTGCTTCCCAAAGCTTTTACTTTTGGCTGTAACAGACGCCTCAACACAGTAAAAAACGTATCAATTTGGCCTAAAGATCCAGAGGGACAAGATTCCTCTCCTATCATCATAAAAAAATATATATATATATATATATATATTATGAAAATACAGAGATGCTACATGACATTTGCAATTACATCAACAGTTAGCTTGGACCACAAACAGATGTCTACCCCCAGCAAGAAGCATTTTGGGTGTCTCACAACTGACTAGTTCATCAGATAGACCTAAAGCCAGAACATATCATTACAAATAAACAACATTCAGCAGGTAGGAGTCTCAAGTTAGCCTGTATCAAGTAAACCCATAGCTAATCTGCCCATCTAGGCCTGCATATTGTTTGTACCTGCATACACCTCAGATGACATCATGGTAGTGAGAGACAAGATATCCTGAGTCGCTGGCTGCCAGAGAGAGCTGGAGGCAGACAGATGCAGCTGAAGCCTAGACAGTGTTCTAGTGAACTGAGCTAAGTGTAGGCATATGATTACAGGAATCGTTCTGAACCACAGTCCCACCTAATGCTCCTGTCTCAGTTCCTCTCATTACTTTTGGCCCACAACTACAGATCCAGGGTCAGTTTATGTTGTTGATGAGCTCATAATGGTTAGGGCGCTGTTGCAAGAGTGGTACTAAATCAGATATTAAGCAACAGAGATGGAAAAAAACAGCAGCCTTCTTCCTCTTTCAGTCTATGCTGTTGTTTAGCTGTACAGTCAGTCACATCATTTCAAAATGTATAGATTGTTCCATCTCTTGCAGACTATAGTTCTGCAGACAAAGCTTGCTCTGGTACGTACAGGTTGCAGCTCTAATCTTGCAGATGCAGCCTGGCTGCACAGACAACATGAACTGACTTCCCACCAGGCTACTGCACTACTGCTGCAGTGTCATCAGGTTGTCGGCCCATCCATTCTCCAGGCCTTTGCTGAGATGAGCAAAACACACAGAATCTGCCTCTGCATTCTCTTCTCATCACATGGCAATCACATTCAGCACTGGTGTTAATTCATTTCACATTCTATTTCACATGTATACTGGGACCCATCAATGAACTAGGCTACTACCCAACGCGCCAGTCAAACTCACCATCTTGGGTCGGAGCACGTGATGCCGCGGAGCTGAGCAGACGTTGACAAACCGAGCTCTTCAAAGTTATTCTATTATTACCTAAATAACAACGTTGAAACAATATTCTAACATCGGCTGATAAATTGTCAAGTACTTACCTTCCCAAAGAGCCATGGACCGCCGAAAGAGAGGCAAGAAGGACGACCAAAACGTCGTTGATTCCCAAGATAACGATAACGCTAGCAAGATTAGCATTAGCCCTCATAACTCAAACGACAGTTCCAGACTGTTGCTCTCGGCCTCTTGCGAGCCTGCCGACATGCTGGCTACTCTCCTCCGGGAAATTCAGGATGGTAACAAAGGTCTTTCTATGAAAATCGATAGGAGAACGGCTGAACTCCATTCTTCCATTGACGACCTGAAATCCTCCATGAATGATCTCCTTTTGAGAACGACTGAGGCAGAGTTGCGCATTAGCACAGTTGAAGACACCATCGCTCGACATGACCAGGTCTTGATACAACTGCAAAAGGACAATGCCTACCTCAAAAACAAGGTAGATCAGATGGAGAACCAGAGCAGACGTAGTAATATCCGTGTGGTGGGATTGAAAGAGGACAGCGAGGGCCGTGACCCGGTCCGTTTCTTCACTCAATGGATCCCGGATGTCCTAGGCACAATCAACTTCACCAAGTCACTGGAAATCGAACGCGCCCACAGAACATCAGCGCCGAAACCCCGGCCAGATGAGCCCCCACGGGCCGTCCTGATCAGGTTCCTCCGTTTCCAAGACAGAGAGAAGGTACTGCAACTCGCAAGAGCCAAAGGGGACATAACCATTGATGGCAAGAGGGTCAGCCTTTTCCCGGATATGAGCGCGGATCTCGCAAGACGTCGCAAGCAGTTCAGACCTGCCGCCAAAGCACTGAAGGAGAAGAACATCATCGGCTACCTCATCCACCCTGCGCGGATGAAAGTTCAGTACAAAGGCCGAAGCCATCTCTTCAACACGCCGGGAGAAGTGTACACTTTTCTCAAAGAACTGAGCAACGTCTGAGCCAGGACGGTCTCTTTGGGGGATAAGATGCAGTTTGTTTGTTTTCTCTTATCCGGACTGAACCGCTGATATCCTCCGGTCGCTATAATTGATTTGTACATTTTCAACTAACCGTATCTTTCCGGGGTGAGTTATATTACACTTACAGGAGAGTATATTTTGGTTTAGTACATATCACTGGGCGAAGCAAATAAGTGGGTTTAGGCCCACTGCTTTCCCCCTCATTTATGTTAATCTTTCGAAAAGAGACTCAAGCAGCCCTTACCGTGGGCAGTAAATATTCAGCCATAAATATCTATTCACAACGTTTGTTTTCAATTTAGAGAGCTCGCAGGTTTTAGTTTACGCCAAGGTTTAGCTAGTAAGAGCAAGATGGAAAGCGAGCAGCAACGTATCTCTACAAGTGTATTCATGTTTGATTGTTGGGATTGTGGTTTTAGTCTAACAATCGGGGTGGGTGGGATTCTTTATTTTTTTCCCCTTTTTTCTATGTTTATTGTTTCCTTCCTAAAGAGACACATAGGTCACTTCTGTGTTCAAACCAAAGTTGAAACATTTCCTAACTATCTACATATGATAGATTTCCATTCAGTTACATATTTGAAACCCTACTATGCTTAATCCACTAAAATATGTCACATTCAACGTAAAAGGTCTTAACAGCCCGATTAAAAGGAAGAGAGTCTATACATACCTTAAGAAATTAAAGGCTGACATTGTGTTTTTACAAGAAACACATCTTACAGCCAGTGAACACAAGAAATTGAAGAGGGAATGGGTAGGACAAGTTTTTGCGTCCTCTTTTAACTCCAAAGCAAGAGGAACTGCAATTTTGATAAGTAGACACATCCCCTTCTGCGTCAGCAACACCATCTCTGATCCCTCTGGCAGGTTTGTTTTGGTGCAGGGGCATATGTTTTCAGAGTCTTGGACCCTATTGAATATCTATGCTCCTAACTTCAATGACCATATGTTTATTCAGAATGTCTTCCTTCAGGTCGCTCAAGCACCACCAGGATGGTTACTGGTTGGAGGAGATTTTAATTTTTGTTTAGATACAGTTCTTGATAGGTCCTCTGATAAACCCTCACTTCTTACCAAAGCCAGCAAGCTCACCATGTCATTCATGAAAGATCTCAATTTACTAGACATCTGGAGACAGTTGCACCCACAGGATAGGGACTACTCTTTTTATTCACACCCACACAAGACACACACACGCATAGATAACTTTTTACTGTCGACACAACTGTTTCATAGAGTGTTAGATGTCGAGTATCTCCCCAGATTGCTTAGTGACCATTCTCCCCTGGTATTATCAATCTCCATTCCTACCAAGGTAAATGGAGCATATAGATGGAGACTAAATTCTACACTCCTAAAGCAACCTGAATTTTGTGCATTCATCAAAGAGCAGATCAATATTTTCACTTTGACAAACAAACCCTCCGCTCCTGACAGTTTCATTCTTTGGGACACATTGAAGGCCTATCTGAGGGGACAGATCATTTCCTATACTAAAGGGCTGAAGAGAAAACACGGTGCAGAACTGAGTGCCCTTGAATCTGAAATCTCAGAGCTAGAGAAAACCTACCAAAGAGGCCCAACTA
This sequence comes from Salvelinus namaycush, assembly GCF_016432855.1. NCBI lineage: Eukaryota > Metazoa > Chordata > Actinopteri > Salmoniformes > Salmonidae > Salvelinus > Salvelinus namaycush. Next base: position 15,816,129 of record NC_052336.1, on the reverse strand, counting down.
AAGATCTATACAGGCTTTTGGTAAATAAAAAACAAATATAATATTCTGAACACATATCAAGCTGAGAGGGCCATCACTAAATCAAAACAGCGTTATTACGAGCTTGGAGAGAAAGCACACAAAGTATTGGCATGGCAACTGAAAGCAGAGGAAAGTAAGAGGACAATTAATGCTATAGAAACTCTTACTAATGAGATATCTTTCGACCCTACTGAAATTAATAATACTTTTAAGAAATACTATGAAGACCTCTACACTTCCCAATCAAGCGATGATCTATCAGAGATCGACTCTTTTCTCTCCTCTCTCAACCTCCCATGCCTGTCAGGGGAAGACAGCGAGCGCCTGAGTGAACACTTCTCAGTTCCTGAATTGTTGGAGGCCATTAAATCCTTACCTTCTAATAAATCTCCTGGGGAGGATGGCTTCCCTCCAGAGTTCTATAAAGAATTTAGGGAGCTGTTGGTCCCCTACCTTATGGAGGTACTTAAAAAAGCCAGGGAAGACAACTGCTTTCCAGAGTCTTTCTCTCAAGCAGTGATTACTGTAATCCACAAGAAAGGGAAAAATCCACTAAAGTGCGCCTCATATAGACCAATCTCTCTCCTTAACACAGATTGTAAACTGGTCACCAAGATGCTATCTAAGAGACTGGAGTCATGTCTTCCCCTGTTGGTCAACCCAGATCAGACTGGCTTCATAATTAATAGATTGTCCTCCAATAATCTCAGAAGGTTCTTTGATATAATTCACCTTGCTAACAAAAACAAAATACCTAGTGTCGCAGTCTCCCTCGACGCTGAAAAGGCCTTTGATAGGGTTGAATGGCCATACCTCTTTCGCGTCTTGGAAAAGTTTGGTTTAGGTACCGGGTTTGTAAATTTGATAAAATCACTCTACAAATCTCCTAAAGCTAGGATTGCTACCAACGGGATTACTTCCTCCTCTTTCCCTCTCCATAGGGGGAACAGACAAGGTTGCCCAATTAGCCCCCACCTCTTTGCCCTCGCCATCGAACCGTTGGCTGAGGCTATTAGAACGTGCCCTGACATACATGGCTTTGAGGTGGGCCCCCATACCCATAAATTATCACTCTTTGCGGACGACCTTATCTTATTTCTAACAAACCCAGAACACTCCCTCTCTCACTTGCAGATCCTACTACAGTGTTATAGTTCTTTCTCTGGATATAAGGTCAATTTAGATAAAAGCGAAATCTTACCGTTGTCTGTCTTTGACCATCATACCATCAAGCACAAGTTTCCTTTTAGATGGTCGCCTATGGGCTTCACATATTTGGGCATAATGGTGGATGGTAACCTGAACAACCTCTATAAACTCAATCTGGCCAATTTGTTGCAAAAGGTGGAGGGTGACCTTTGTAAATGGATGGACTTACCTCTCACTTTACTGGGTAGAATCAATGTAATTAAAATGAATGTCCTGCCCAGATTTCTATATCTGTTTCAATCTCTCCCTATCCCTGTTCCCGCAGCATTCTTTTCCTCTCTCGACAAGATGACCAGACGGTTTATCTGGCACGGCAAAACCCCTAGGGTTGGCCTGGATAAACTGACCCTGGATTACAGTCAAGGGGGCTTAAACCTCCCCAATTTTAGAATGTACTACTGGGCAGCACAGTCTAGGTTTCTGGCTCAGAGGTTTGACAAGGGTCCCTCTCCCTCATGGTTGAACATTGAAAAGCTTGAGGTAAATGATGACACTGGGGCAGAATTGTTTTACAAATGGGACAGAAAATCTATAAAAACCATCACAGACAACCCTTTAATCATACATTCTGTCCTGGCATGGTGCAAACTGCATGAGCTGTTCGGACGAGGGGGATTCCTTTCCCCTAAAACCCCTTTATGGAACAATAGATTGATTCCTATGTTTTTCCAGAATAGTAACTTTAGACCATGGTCTGATAAGGGGATCACTCTTCTGGAACATTGTTACGAGGAGGGAGTTCTTATGTCTTTTGATCAGCTGAAACAGAAATACCACTTGCCTAACAGGGACTTCTTTAGCTACCTACAACTACGAAACTTTATTAGGGTGTCTCTCAAGGGACAATGGAACCTACCTAAGATGTCACCTATTGAACAACTCTGCCACGCAGACCAACCACTGTTCAAGACCATTTCCCGTGTTTACGATGCTCTTATGTCAGGACTAACACTGCCTGGGCTAGATAAACCCCGACTTAGATGGGAAAAAGATCTGGGTATTGATCTTGATGAGGGTCTATGGAGTGACCTATGCAGGGATGGTGTTACATCCACATTGAACTCCAGATACAGACTGATCCAGTTTAATTTCCTCCATCAGCTCTATATCACCCCATCTAGACTGCACAAGTTCAACCCTGATATCTCCTCCCTATGTTTTAGATGTGGCTCAGATGAAGGAACATTCCTCCATTCCACTTGGCAGTGTTCAAAACTACACGGTTTCTGGCAGGGGGTATGCGATACCATATCCTCAATTCATGGGGTTGCATTCCCTCTAGACCCGGAGGTCTGTCTACTGGGCAACTTTACTAACACCAATCTTAGGCAAAGCCATACTATAAAGCTAACAGAAATATTGCTAGCGATTGCCAAGAAATGTATCGCCTTGAAATGGAAAATGGATTCCCCCCTGCCAGTTGCAATGTGGCTATCAGAAGTTAATAGTTGTATCCCACTGGAGAAAATTACTTACCGCTTGAGGAATAAGTTAAATACATTTTACAGAATTTGGCAACCTTTTATTGACTATATGGAGAATCTCCCCCCACATCACATTGAATGAATCTCTATATTATCCTTATATAATGTTTCACACGTAACGTGTGCCTACGGCAGGTGACCATATGATCCAATGTCTCATTATAAATTTTTATTTATTGTATGTCTGTATATATAATTATAATTTGTTTTATTTTTTCTTTCTTTGTTATGCTCATCTGTTATTGTCACTTTGTCCTATTGTTGTCTAATATCTTTTCACGTTTGTCTTGAATGTTGTTAATTGGAAAATGCAAAAATAAAATATAAAAAAATAAATAAAAAAAAACTCATCATCTTGAGGGTGGGTTTTACCCCCTGGGGGGCCGCCCTCCTCCCCCCGGTCAAAGGGGTTGAGGCGGGCTTGGCGAAAAGAAGCAGGTCTCTCATGATATTCCATCTCACCGGCAACATCTGTGGAAGACACAACACATGGGCAAACAGTCATGAACCAGAAGCAGAAGGACGAGAGACACATGGACTAGGCTATGTTCCACCAAGCCAAGCATCAAGAGAAAAGGGGGGGGGGGGGGGGGGGGGGGGTCGCTCTCACTTGACACTCCCTCAAGGACAAAGTGGTTCTTTTCTATCCAGTCAATATGGCTGTATTGACATTTATTGCTTTGGTATTTGATCATGTGAGTGTTGATCTTCCCTGTTTTATAGATGAAGGTGAGCTACCATAAGCATGAGGATATGGGTACAGAGGATTGGTACTCAGGCATTGTTGATATGCCATGTTATGATGTCTTGTAGGGATCAGATATTGACACATGTAATATGCATTATCACAGACACATAACCGTAGCACAGTCATCAGAGCTGCAGGATCAGCTCAGATGAGCGACCGCACTGTCTGAAAACAAGCAAGACTCCCATTAAAAGTTCAGGGGCTTGTCACTGTTTTTGCTTTGACTTATAGCCTAAACATGTCCTCAAATACTAGTTTATAATTTTATATGCATTTTAGAAGTAATTTTATCAGAGGTGGGACCAAGTCACTATTATTCGAGTCACAAGCATGTGTCAAGTCACAAGATGAGCCTCAAGTCGAGTCCAAAGTATAACGGGTCAAGACTCGAGTCAAGTCCAAGTCGTGCATTCTAAGAGCAAGTCAAGTACAGTCACAAGTTTAAGTCAAGTCTCAAGTAAAAAATAAACTATACGCCTTGTTCAACTACAAATCTTTATTTATTGAGTCTACCAGACATACCTTTTGATTATTTTGTCTACAGCACATTTTGATGATGTAATTGTAAAATAGGGACCTTGCAGCAGTCATAAGGGCGTGACATCAGCAGAAGACACTCAACATGCTCAGAGTGTAGACCTATTTACACGTCTTGGTGATCCAATGGTGAAAGCGCCATATCATACAAAATATACAAATAGATTTACCTAATATACACCAGCAATAGCCTCTGTATCAGGCTTAACCTGTCCTATCTGAACAGACACAGGTAGAGGGCAAGACTACAGCCTCCCCCTGGGAAAGCGAATCAAACAGGAGCTCAAACAGGAAGCCTACATTATATAAGCACTTGGCACCAAAGACCATACAATTATCAATTACAACCAATAAACTGGTTCTAAAATGTAAAAGGAAATTTCCACATCCGTCTTAAATCAGACTTAATGATTATTCATGATATTTTAACACCATGCATTCATGGAACAATCATTTGTTCACGCACAACAAACATGACAGAGACATAGGCCACAGATACATGGAACTCCGACATAACCAGGGAATTATGAACAAAGGAAACCATACATTTAATTAAATAAACAGAACTTCTACCTCATGAGTCTTACGAACGTTCATGTGCAATATACACATCGCGCCAACTCAGAGCAGAGTAACTAATGGTTGGCTAAATGAAATGGTATCGATCGTATGTTTATCAAACCAGAAATGTCTACGTGTTGCAATACACGGTATGGGGATAGAATTATGAAACTTTAGCAATCATTTTAGTATTCGATGGAATATAGATTTACCTCATAGGGCCTATGCATTTCAACGTGTGAAAGCAACAGCAAACGTTTCAACAACAGGAAAACGGGGTGGGTATAATTTGTGAGAACGTTCCAACAGGAATCTGTAACAAAAACTTCGTAAAGTACAAGGTTGCCAACAAACGCATACAAAGTAGCATGATCAATTCACCTAGCTAACTAGCTTCCGAATAGGCATCAACTCACCACGTAACTTATTCTTAATGTTTGTCCATAGGCTACCAGAGTGAGGACATACATTTTTCGGAATAAAACGCGGTGCGTGAAAAACTTAATGAAATAGCCCACTCCCTACCCGGTATCTTATTCTGCCGCTATACAACTTTGTACGCGTTGTTTGTTGGCAACCTTGTTATTTACGAAGTTGTTGGAACAGATTCCTGTTGGAACGTTCCACAAATTATACCCACCCGGAAAAAAAGCGTTCTTCACTGGCAGAAGTTTGGAGAGCGCAAGTGAAAATCCGCGCAGGAGGCTATGGTGCGTCTTCGCCACAGTAATAATACATTTTAACAACAAATTCCAAATGCCAGCTTCATAAGTAAATTACCAAGTTCAAGCAATTGTTACATACCAAAACACCAGTAGGCCTATGATAATAAGTGTTGCCCCATTGCTGGTAAGTTTACAAAGTAAACCGTTAATATTCTTGATCACCACATTTTTTTGGAGCTGCATATTTATTTATTATGGCAATCGTCTCTTCCTACAATTAGACGTTTGCGCTGCACTCGATCGTAGAGTTGCACAGCAAATCATAAATCGCTTCGCTAGCTTATCCGACCTGTGATGATTGACAGTTTGCTAGTCCAATCAGAGTGCCGCGTGTGCGTTTCACTAGCCAATCTGTTGCAGGTTTTTTGCAAGGGCGATGCTGCGGCTACTGTCTCTGGCTGCTTGTGGAAGTCAATCCACGTATACTCTGTGCCACAAAATGAGTGACAAAACATTACAAAACCTGGCCAGATCATTTTAATTCATGAATCTCAGGTCAAAGTCGAGTAATTTTCTTTTCTATCAAGTCATCAAATTTGTTACTTGAGTCAGACTCGAGTCGAAGTCATGTGACTGAGTCGACGACTTTGTTTTATACAAAAAATTGGTATACAACTCGTATAATTCTATGACAATATTTTAGGTTGACAATAATTCTATTAAACCATTTTTGATATCACATGCCTTACTTTTATTTTTCTGCATAACTAAAATCAGGAGTATGCCTCAACTGTCGTTTATTCAATTTAGACTGTTTTGGATATCTCCCTGACCAATATGGCTGCCATATCACTCCATTCTGGAACTTCAAGGGTTTATGACATTAGCCCTCTATCTAGTAATTTAATAGAATCTCAATTAGCTAGTTAGCTAACGTTACCTACAAAACGAAAGGGTAGCACGTAAAAAGGTTCCGAGTTTTAAAACATTGGAAGACTTGCATTAGCCAGGCAGCCAGCAACTTTAAACGGCAATGTTATCAACAATGTTAGCTATGAAAACTAAAGTCACTGTAAATATGAATAGCTAGCTAACTAGCTAGCAAAATTGTCGTTAGCTTAGCTAGCTAGACTACTTTCTAGCTAACATTCCCTAGACAGGTTTACTTACCCCATTGTCGACCTCCAAACAACAAGATTTCATCCGTATATGATTGGTGTTGAACACTTTAAACGCTGTGCATTCGGTTTTATTCGCAAATATATCCTGTATCCTTCTTGGGTTCTCTGTCATCAGCATCACACAGAATGATTCCAACGTTTTCTCTGGATGTGTCAGCGCAGGAGTACTGCTCTGCAGCGATACCTCGCGGTAACACCATGACTGGTGTTTTGCAGGCATTATTGGTATGCACTTGATGCATACGTGCATGATACAACATTCATAAATCAATCTGTATAACGTGGCATTTTGTTTCTTGTATCACCAGCTCTGGCTTAACGCCTCAAAAAAAAATTGCTACACAAATCTGAGTAGCATTTGGTGAAGATTGCTTTGGGACATTGCTTTTTCGGTCATTATCTGCTTGTTTTAAACCAACAGGGCATCGTCAGCTCATGAATACCAGAGCAAGAAAGGAAAAGATAAATCTTGCTTTTGTGTTGGGGATCATTATAGAGCCACCTCTCAAGTAGCTCTTCTCATCTCTCCTCTATAATGTGTTAACAGAACTAGATATGGCCTTTACTTTGCTAACAGTGTCAAATACTTTTCCTCTACCATTTATGGCAGTGTTATCTGGCTATAGCTTCCTTCCTGTGCCCCTCTATTATCATCCTTCCTCCTTGTTTCCTTTGGCAGGAGAGAACAAATAGTACCATCAAGGAAGATCTATCTAATCTAATTATTTCAACTGTTGTACTGAACTCTCCCAATTTCTGCTGGATCTTGCTGCTGGATTATCTAAAGCAGGAAGCACCATTCACTCGGTCAATAAAGAAGTGGTCAGATGACGCAGATGCTAAGCTACAGGACTGTTTTGTTAGCACAGACTGGAATATGTTCCGTGATTCCTCCGGTGGCATTGAGGAGTGCACCACATCAGTCACTGGCTTCATCAATAAGTGCATGAATGACATCGTCCCCACAGTGACTGTACGTACATACCCCAACCAGAAACCATGGATTACAGGCAACATTCGCACTGAGCTAAAGGGTAGAGCTGCCGCCTTCAAGGAGGGGGACTCTAACACTTATAAGAAATCCCGCTACGCCCTCAGACGAACCATCAAACAGGCAAAGCGCCAATACAGGACTAAGATTGAATCATACTACACCGGCTCTGACGCTCATTGGATGTGGCTGGGCCTGCAAACATGTTTCAAGCAGACCACCATAGTCCCTGTGACCAAGAACACTTAGGTAACCTGCCTAAATGACTACAGACCCATAGCACTCACGTCCGTAGCCATAAAGTGCTTTGAAAGGCTGGTAATGGCTCACATTAACACCATTATCCCAGAAACCCTAGACCCACTCCAATTTGCATACCGCTCAAACAGATCCACAGATGATGCCATCTCTATTACACTCCACACTGCCCTTTCCCACCTGGATAAAAGGAACAACTACATGAGAATGCTATTCATTGACTACAGCTCAGCGTTTAACACCATAGTGCCCTCAAAGCTCATCACTAAGCTAAGGATCCTGGGACTAAACACCTCCCGCTGCAACTGGATCCTGGACTTCCTGACGGGCCGCCCCCAGGTGGTAAGGGTAGTTAACAACACATCTGCCACGCTGATCCTCAACACTGGAGCCCCTCAGGGGTGCGTGCTCAGTCCCCTCCTGTACTCCCTGTTCACCCACGACTGCATGGTCAGGCACAACTCCAACACCATCATTAAGTTTGCAGACTACACAACAGTGGTAGGCCTGATCACTGACAACGACGAGACAGCCTATAGGGAGGAGGTCAGAGACCTGGCCGGGTTGTTCCAGAATAACAACCTATCCTTCAACGTAATCAAGACAAAAGAGATGATTGTGGACTACAGGAAAAGGAGGACCGAGCACTCCCCCATTTTCATTGACGGGGCTGTAGTGGAGCAGGTTGAGAGCTTCAAGTTCCTTGGTGTCCACATCACCAACAAACTAGAATGGTCCAAACACACCAAGACAGTTGTGAAGAGGGCACGACAAAGCCTATTCCCCCTCAGGAAACTAAAAAGATTTGGCATGGGTCCTGAGATCCTCAAAAGGTTCTACAGCTGCAACATCGAGAGCATCCTGACTGGTTGCATCACTGCCTGGCACGGCAACTGCTCAGCTTCCGACCGCAAGGCACTACAGAGGGTAGTGCGTACGGCCCAGTACATCACTGGGGCTAAGCTGCCTGACATCCAGGACCTTAACACCAGGCGGTGTCAGAGGAAGGCCCTAAAAATTGTCAAAGACTCCAGCCACCCTAGTCATAGACTGTTCTCTCTGCTACCGCATGGCAAGCAGGTACAGGAGCGCCAAGTCTAGGACCAAAAGGCTTCTCAACAGCTTTGACCCCCAAGCCATAAGACTTCTGAACAGCTAATCAAATGGCTACCCAGACTATGCATAGTCCCCCCCCCCCCCCCAGCATATGCATTGTCCCCCCCCGCACCTTCTGTGTGTAGCGATCCAGTACATCAGCCTAGCTGGTCTGTGCTGTGAGCTGTATATGTCTTTCCTCTAAAGCTTGACTGCAAGTGAGACACTGACTCACTAGGCCTCTCCCTACAGTCAACAGGCCTTCCTCATCCCTATGCTACCCACTTGAGAAAATACTACAGTTTACTATAGAATACTGCATAGAATCCCTGTATCCCTTTATCATGTGTTGTACTTACTATAGAATGTTGTAGTATACTTCAGAATACTAGAGTAAATACTACAGTATTATCAGAAAGAAACCCTGCAGTAAATACAACAGTAATGACTGCAAAAACACCACACTTTAACTATAGTAAATACTACAGTATTTAATTTGCATAGACCCTGCTCATTCCCCTTCCCCATGTCGCAATTTGTTCCAGCCATAAGTGAGAGACCTACATGCCAAGTATAAACCATATATTGTATTCCCTACAGGTTATAGTAGTTAGCAGAAGCTCTGAGCTGTCCGTTCAGACCCCCAGTCCTATTTACAGGTTATGGAAAATGTGCTCTATTAGTATTTCTCCAATAGGTTTCCTGAAGGAGAAAGCCTCCACTTCTATGTCAAATATAATAAAACAAAAACACTATAGTACATACTACAGTATAATACAGTCTGCAAAAACACTACAGTATACTACAATATGCAAAAACACTACATCAATTACTATAGTATATACTACAGTTTTCTTTTACCACAGAATTTATACTACAGTTAACTGTAAATACTACAGTATACTACAGTAAAAGTCTGCAAAAACACTACAGTTAATAATATAGTATTTATACCATAGTATACTATTGTATGTTTTCATGTGGGTAAGCACTTCTGTTCTAATGCAGTCCTAAATGATGCAGAAGCCGTTTTCACTACAGGAAATTAGGTGAGATCCATCAGTGTCCTTTGGTGTCTCAATCACAGTTATTATCTCTGTGTCCTGAGTGCTGGAATCTGGGTCTAAATAGTGACACCTATATAACAGTCCAAAGAGACAATGAGTTGTTGATATTAATGATGTCAGTTCTTTGTGTCTAATGTGTAGTGGGTTGTCAACACTCACTAGAGGTAAGGTAAGGCAGAGACATACCAGAAGGACAGATGCTGCCTTGTTCTCAATAGATAAACTCAGCAAAAAAACAAACGTCCCTTTTTCATGACCCTGTCTTTCAAAGATAATTAGTAAAAATCCAAATAACTTCACATATCTTCATTGTAAAGGGTTTAAACACTGTTTCCCATGCTTGTTCAATGAACCATAAATAATGAATGAATATGCACCTGTGGAACGGTTGTTAAGACACTAAAAGCTTACAGACGGTAGGCAATTAAGGTCACAGTTATGAAAACTTAGGACACTAAAGAGGCCTTTCTACTGACTCTGAAAAACACTAAAAGAAAGATGCCCAGCGTCCCTGCTCATCTGTGGAAACGTGCCTTAGGCATGCTGCAAGGAGGCGTGAGGACTGCAGATGTGGCCAGGGCAACAAATTGCAATGTCCGTACTGTGAGATGCCTAAGACAGCGCTACAGGGAGACAGGACGGACAGCTGATCGTCCTCGCAGTGGCAGACCACGTGTAACAACACTTGCACAGGATCGGTACATCCGAACATCACTGGACAGGTACAGGATGCGGGACAGGTACAGGATGGCAACAACTGCCCGAGTTACACCAGGAATACACAATCCCTCCATCAGTGCTCAGACTGTCTGGAATAGGCTGAGAGAGGCTGGACTGAGGGCTTGTAGGCCTGTTGTAAGGCAGGTCCTCACCAGACATCACCGGCAACAACGTCGCCTACGGGCACAAACCCACACCGTCGCTGGACCAGACAGGACTGACAAAAAGTGCTCTTCACTGACGAGTCAGGGTTTTGTCTCACCAGGGGTGATGGTCGGATTCGCGTTTAACGTCGACGGAATGAGCGTTACACCAAGGCCTGTACTCTGGAGCGGGATCGATTTGGAGGTGGAGGTCCGTCATGGTCTGGGGCGGTGTGTCACAGCATCATCGGACTGAGCTTGTTGTCATTGCAGGCAATCTCAACGCTGTGTGTTACAGGGAAGACATCCTCCTCCCTCATGTGGTACCCTTCCTGCAGGCTCATCCTGACATGACCCTCCAGCATGACAATGCCACCAGCCATACTGTTCGTTCTGTGTGTAACTTCCTGCAAGACACGAATGTCAGTGTTCTGCCATGGCCAGCGAAGAGCCTGGATCTCAATCCCATTGAGCACGTTTGGGACCTGTAGGATCGGAGGGTGAGGGCTAGGGCCATTCCCCCCAGAAATGTCCAGGAACTTGCAGTAGCTTTGGTGGAAGAGTGGGGTAACATCTCACAGCAATAACTGGCAAATCTGGTGCAGTCCATGAGGAGATGCACTGCAGTACTTAATGCAGCTGGTGGCCACACCAGATACTGACTGTTACTTTTAACCCCCCCCCCCCCCTTTGTTCAGGGACACATTGTTCCATTTCTGTTAGTCACATGTCTGTGGAACTTGTTCAGTTTGTGTCGCAGTTGTTGAATCTGATGTTCATACAAATATTTACACATGTTAAGTTTTCTGAAAATAAACGCAGTTGACAGTGAGAGGACGTTTCTTTTTTTGCTGAGTTTATTTACTGCATGAGGAAGCTGGAGGTGGCAGGCCTACTGTGTTATGTGGGGATGCATCTTTGAGATTAGAGAGGCTATGACAGGGTCTGTGTGTTCTGTGATACTGTATAAAGAGCTGCTCTGTTCAGGGCCCTTTGCCACAGGCTCTAAGTGTTGAGTCTTCGCCAGCATGTGATCCACCCAGCCGACTGGCCCCATACATTGTAGAAGAGAGAGCAAACAGCCTCCATCTCTCTCTAACCAGCGAGCTAGTCACTGCTCTTCCTGTTTCTTCAAGAAGTGCAGGTGTTCTCTTGGGATTGTTGATTCATTTTTGAATGTGTCAAATTTGCAGCACTCTCCACATTTTACCTGTTCCTCCTTGTCCTGCAAATCAATTGTCTCTAACCGTATGCACTAGAGTTCCGGCCTCCTTTCAGAACAGGGGTAAGCAACCAGATTTTGATCCAACAAGGCACCACACCTGACCATCTAAACTAATTGATCAGTTCAGTGATTGCCTAAATTCAACTCACCTGGTCTTCCAGGTTAGTTAGATGCAAAACATGAAGTGCCTGCACACTCCAGGACCGCCTAGCTATTTTAGACCATGCAGATAAGTTTGTAATTGGAAGGCCTTAAGCAGGCTATCTTGTAGATCAGCAGTGTCAAACTCATTCCATGAGGGCCTAGCCCTAGTGTCTGCTGTTTTTTCCCTTTCATTTAAGACCTAGACAACCAGGTGAGGGGAGTTCCAGTGACCTTAACCTGAAGTCCAAGGGAGGAGCAAAAACTCGCAGACAGGCAGCCCTCTGTACAATCAGTTTGACACATGTTGTAGATTGTCCACCATCTTAGCTCCTCACAGCCTGTTCTATCCAGACTCCACCCATGCTGCCCAAGGTGTGCCTCAACCTCCAGGGGACTGAGATCCAGTATTTTTATCCAGCATCTAGGTCACCTCCACATGGGACAGTCATGCAGTGGAGTCCAAGTTCAACAAGGCTCTGCTTTATCCTATTTTTCTAGAAGAAAGACCCCTAGTCATTGTACTGCAATACACTGTCCCCGTTTCCACTAAAAACAACTTCAGAAACCCCGAACACAGTGTAGCAAAACAAGATGGTGTATAATATTATTCATGTTCAATATCATCAAACAAGTCAGAAAAAGCTCATTACAAAGTAAGCTTGAACATGTTTATTATAAGAAATTAAGGGCTATTCGTCATCAGTTTATGAGACACTTTATTTCACCCATTCAACTTAGTGGTCTGTCTGGGAGGTTTTTATCAACAGGATAAATCAACAGGAGGCCATGAGTTGGTCAGAAGGCTAAGGGAAGTGGGGCTAACAGTTAGCAAAGACACAGTGAGAGCAGGGAGGGGGATATAGGAAGGGAGTGTTATACAGTACAGTGTACATGAGGCAGATAATAATCCTGCTACACACCGACAAAGCTCTGTCGGCTGGGTTTACACAAGCTTGGCTCTTTTTCCAAGGTGTTCACCGGGCCTGGCTCTCTGACTCTTCCTCATCGTCTTCATACATCTCTCCCTCCTCCTCGGTGGTGGCGTCCTGGTACTGCTGGTACTCTGACACCAGGTCGTTCATGTTGCTCTCTGCCTCGGTGAACTCCATCTCGTCCATGCCCTCTCCGGTGTACCAGTGCAGGAAAGCCTTGCGGCGAAACATGGCGGTGAACTGCTCGGAGATGCGCTTGAACAGCTCCTGGATGGCCGTGTTGTTCCCGATGAAGGTGGCGGACATCTTGAGACCGCGGGGCGGGATGTTACAGACGGCCACTTTGACGTTGTTGGGGATCCATTCGACAAAGTAGCTGCTGTTCTTACTCTGGATGGCCAACATCTGTTCGTCCACCTCCTTCATGGACATCTGACCACGGAACACCATGGCCACGGTCAGGTAGCGTCCGTGACGCGGGTCGCAAGCGGCCATCATGTTCTTGGCGTCAAACAACTGCTGGGTGAGCTCGGGCACAGACAGTGCATTGTAGCACGCACTGCCACGCGCCGTGAGGGGGGCGAAGCCAGGCATGAAGAAGTGCAGACGGGGGAAGGGCACCATATTGACAGCCAGTTTGCGGAGGTCAGCATTGAGCTGGCCGGGGAAGCGGAAGGAGGTAGTAACACCGCTCATGGTGGCCGACACCAGGTGGTTGAGGTCTCCGTAGGTGGGCGTGGGGAGCTTGAGCGTACGGAAGCAGATGTCATAAAGCGCCTCGTTGTCAATACAGTAGGTTTCGTCTGTGTTCTCCAGCAGCTGATGGATGGACAGGGTGGCATTGTAGGGCTCCACCACTGTGTCTGATACTTTAGGGGAGGGCACCACGCTGAAGGTGTTCATGATGCGGTCAGGGTACTCTTCCCGGATCTTGCTGATGAGCAGGGTCCCCATGCCAGAGCCTGTGCCCCCTCCCAGGGAGTGGGTGAGCTGGAAGCCCTGGAGACAGTCACAGTTCTCACATTCCTTCCTGACTACGTCCAGGACTGAGTCCACCAGCTCTGCCCCCTCTGTGTAGTGACCCTTAGCCCAGTTGTTACCAGCTCCACTCTGACCTATAGGGCAACAACACACTTCAAGATAGAGCTTCAGCAGTTATCAACGCTGCATTTGTACAGGAGCTATACATTTCCATCATTTTAATGACATTTGGGAGCATTTACTGTAAGTAAATAAAAGCAAATGTCTTTAAAGGAAATATTACATCAGACTATTTATGTTGTTAATGACAGAAGAGACTGTAAATGGTAGATTGAATGTTACTGCCAAGCACACTCTTCTAATGCAATCACTAAGCACTGTAGCCATATTTAACCCACGTTGGACAGACAGATACTGACCGAAGATGAAGTTGTCTGGTCTGAAGAGTTGTCCGTAGGTCCCAGAGCGAACACTGTCCATAGTTCCTGGCTCCAGGTCTACTAGGATGGCCCTGGGGACGTACTTAGAGGCTGGGGAGAGACAGCAGGTGATGTTACCTGCAACACCCTAATAAATTCTACTCTATATCACAGTCAAGTTCAGTACAATAGGATTAAAGTGGATATTCTCAAGTCTAGATAAACCCCAAAGAGTGAGAGTGTTCAACTGAAACAGGGCATTACAAGTATTGAGCAACAGTGCTTTTAGTGTTGTGTTGTTTTTGGGCTTGTGTAGATGTTTAGTTCCAGTATCAGACTCACATGAGGCCTCATTGTAGTAGACACTGATCCTCTCCAGCTGCAGTGGGGAGTCGCCCTCATAGTTCCCTGTAGGGCTGATGCCATGTTCATCACTGATCACCTCCCAGAACTGCACAACACAAAGACACAAACATTACCAGTAACACATAGTTCTATACAAGCAAAGTGGATGGAAACTTCTCAACAGATTTATAGTCGGGACCATATTGAACTATCACTTGGGTACTTGGAGGTGAAATTAGTGGGGGGCTCAAGTAAAAACTGTTAGGAGAGTGGGCCAGTGTAAGTTGGGATAGTGGGCGTCTGCCATCCGTCCTGGGTTCTGCTTCATTGATCCATGACCCCATTTAAGCCAACAGTTAGTCCAGCTGTCTCCACCCTCCCCCAGGGCCTTGGGCCGCTAGACTCATACTGATGTAGAGGCCCTCTCAGAGGAGACAGACTCCATCTGGAGAGGCTCTCTCTACTTCAACACACACACACACAAAGTGTGTTGGTAGGTAAAGAGACAAAAGAGGACACTGCCTAATGAAGTCCCCTTGATCACTTCAAATATGTATACTGTCACTGAGTGTATAGGCCAGTGTGTGTGTGTGTGTATATCAGACAGAGAGAGACAGACGGAGCCCTATGAAAGTCTAAAATAGAACACAGACAGACCCCCACAGACAGCACTATCAAGGGCAAACACAGGACACACACTTGGAAGGAGGATGCCAAATGGCCATATCAAGTCACAGATTAGATATTGTCCATTTGACAGTTTCTCATTACTATGCAATAGAAGGTCCTTATGTGCAAAGTGCTGTTCTCCTTTAATTAGCAAAAAACACCATCTGGGCATTCACTAAAAGCAGACACAAAAACACCAAAAAGATACTGTACGCAATAACAATGGTCACTCAAAAGCCCCATAGTGATCCCATATTGGTGTCAGTGTGTTAATCCCATATTTGTGTCACTCAACAGCCAGCCAGATCAAGTGACATTTAAAATGTTTTATTTCACCTTTATTTAACCAGGTAAGCCAGTTGAGAACAAGTTCTCATTTACAACTGCAACCTGGCCAAGATAAAGCAAAGCAGTGAGACAAACAACACAGAGTTACACAAACAAATGTACAGTCAATAACACAATAGAAAAGTCTATATACAGTGTGTGCAAATGAGGTAAGATTAGGGAGGTAAGGCAATAAATAGGCCATAGTGGCAAAGTAATTACAATTTAGCAATTAAACACTGGAGTGATAGATGTGCAGAAGATGAATGCGCAAGTTGAGATACTGGGGTGCAAAGGAGCAAAAAAATAAATAACAATATGGGGATGAGGTAGTTGGATGGGCTATTTACAGATAGGCTATGTACAGGTGCAATGATCTGTGAGCTGCTAGGACAGCTGAATAGACTTTGGGGGTGACCAGTGAAATATACCTACTGGAGCGTGTGCTACGGGTGGGTGCTGCGATGGTGACCAGTGAGCTGACATAAGGCGGGGCTTTACCTAGCAAAGACTTATAGATTAATCCCATATGGTGTCAGTGTGTTGACAAAAACAACCTTTCCTCTATCTGTCCAGACTGCTGTGACCAAGGGCACCACACCCAGTATGAAGACCATCTTAGGTCTGAGCTCTGACAATGGTGTCCCTCTTCCTCTCCCCAGGTGCTGTACTCCCTCCTTTCCCTCCCTCCCTTTCTCTCCTCTGCAGAAGATACTCCTTCGTTCTCTAATTATTTATCCTGTCCCAAACAGATGTCCCCTGCCATCTAAATCGGTAATTAGGAGTTCCACTTGTTCCTTAATTATGGCTCTGTAACTCAATCGGGCAATATCTCTTCTAGGGGACAAACAAAGAAACAGAAAATAAATAAGAAAGGGAGACTTAGATTAAAGGGAAACCGCTAGACAGCGATAGAAAAATACAGAGTTCGATGACTAAAGAGTCTGTAGGGAATTTTTGCTCTCTCATTCTTAGATACTAGCGCTACACTGGCAAACGTGTAGATTTCTTCCGTTGTCATCAGACTTCATCCTGTACGGCATTAGCAATGGCAGATGTGTGGTGCTAGTAGACAGACTGCCATATCATAGTTGAGCATCAGAATGAGCTCACCATTGCAGTATATCAGATGACAAAAGGTCCCACTCCCAACACATTCTCTCCCCCTCCCCATCTCTCTGGGTTTCTCTTTGTTGGGAGTAACCTGAGCATTATGAACAAGTCATTTTCCCAACAACTGCCCCATTAGAGAAACGGTGGTCAGAATCAGCAAAAGAGCTGAGTCACTAGTGAAATACTCCAGAAGGGAGTGAAGGAAAGTGGACACATGACACGTTCACTTGTTCAGCTGTGGTCAAACAAGTATGTTTCAGCTGATGCTGTAGTTGTAGATTTGGTTCTGGGTAATGATGATTATGGTGATGAGGCTGATTATGATGATGAGGTTACGTAGCTGTCCGAAATCACTACGGAGCCTCCTGAGGCTCAGAAAAGGCTGCCTTAAATGTTATGAATAATAAATGATAAATCATCTCCAGCTCCAGTAGAGACTCAGATCATAGTGAACTAATGTAGGCTATCCCCAGATGGTCAAAACACAACAAAAGAGGGGAAGACCTGTAGACCTGTTTAGTTTTAGATGGTCACATACAGCCAGCCAATCAGGTGATGTAAGTGCAGGTGATGCTATCCAAAACAGAGCAGCAACAAAATAAAAAGCTGTCTACTGTAGGCAACAACAAAAAACTGTTTCACAGTCACACTGTAAAATCTGCATTACAGCTTTAGACATAAAAGCTTTAAGCATTTAGGCAATATCCTTCCTGAAGACTCACTGTCTAATAAACCATCAAAACGGACAGCAACCCAAACCACTAGTTAGTGCGATTGTAGGCTATTTGCAGTGGTCCAGTTATCATCATTTGATCCTCCATTAATACACCTTTGATGTACTGATCCAGTCAAATAGCCTATATAGATAGACATATGACCTATCAACTACTACCTCTACTGGAGGCTGCTTTGAGAAAGAGCGCTATACTTGTCATTGTGACAGTGGCCTGTAAATTGTGTTCGGGCCCTAAGTGGAGTGTTTGCGCAGCTGGACAAGCTCCAACAGTCCGAGCCTTTGTCTAGCCCCCCTGCAGTCCACCCGAGGGCGTGGTGGTTTTCAACAGTGTCTCACCACGCCTTTCTGTGCATCAACACTCGCAGTTTACAAAAGATGGTCGATCTCTGTCCGTTAACCATTAAAACAAATGGTCACAGTTCCGGTCTGGTTAAGGTGTGGGCTCTCCCGGTTTACTCTATTGACGGTGTATGAACCAGAAAAAGGAGAGTGTGAAATGCCCCTCTTCCTTTCCCGTCTCAGAGTTTAGTTCCATCTACTCATCTCTTTCGCAATCTGCGACACAGGCGGGGATCCTAAACTATTCAACTAACCTAACGTTACCGAGTAAACCCGCTGCCCCACAACTTCGGTGTAACAAAAAATATACGTATGCATTACATTAAAAAAGATTACACCACAAGGCTTAAAATGGCACAATAACACTTGCGTAAAAATATTTGAAATAATCATATTTTGTTTATACCTTGGCTCCGATCTGGTTGCCACACTGGCCGGCTTGAAGGTGAACGATTTCCCTCATCCTGTCCTCTGTGTGTTATGTACGTCTTCTTGCGGATGTGGGCGAGTTGGAGAGGGCGCTGGTCCCAGTCGCACACGGAAGTAAAGGGATTGTTATGTGCTGAGTGGAGGTTTTATCTTGCGCCGGTCTGCTATGGGGCGAAACGGGTCCTATGTTCCTTCCACCAATTGCTGACGTAATCTATGTCCTGGAGAGAGACGGTCGCTGACCAATGGCAGACACCTGCGGCAGAGCATCCCAGTGCGAGTCAGGGGAAAACTAACGGGACGTGGCTGACTTGCAGACCGATATTTAATTTTCGAACTGGTTCAAATTTGGTGAAGGAAAAAACCTCTTAAGGTTGTAAGTAACAAGAACATTTCCCAGGACATAGACATATCTACCATTGGCAGAAAGCTTAAATTATTGTTAATCTAACTGCACTGTCCAATTTACAGTAGCTATTACAGTGAAATAATACCATGCTATTGTTTGAGGAGAGTGCACAGTTATGAACTTGAAAAGTTATTAATAAACCAATTAGGCACATTTGAACAGAAATACAATGGTTCATTGGATCAGTCCAACACTTTGACAATACACTGCTGCCATCTAGTGCCAGAAATCTAAATTGCGCCTGGGCTGGAATAAGACATTATGGCCTTTCTCTTGCATTTCAAAGATTGTACAAAAGAAATACGGTCTTTTACCAGATCTAATGTGTTATATTCTCCTACATTAATTTCACATTTCCACAAACTTCAAAGTGTTTCCTTTTCAAATGGTATCAATAATATGCATATCCTTGCTTCATGTCCTGAGCTACAGGCAGTTAGATTTGGGTATGTCATTTTAGGTGCATTTTTTTTTAAAGCGGTGGATCCTTAAGAGGTGGTAAGGGTCAGTCATAGATTTTGGCTAGTCGTGGCTGTCAAAGGGATGCTGGTCAGAAACACACAGACACACCACCACCAACCCTACGACCACGACCACCAACATTTGAAAAATCCCAGAGTCACGTGAAAGCAACAACACAATTTAGTTAGATGTCAGGGAGATGAGAGAGGAGAGAAAATGATCTTCAACACTGAACAGTGTGACTGATTCTTTCTCTGTGTGCACATAGTCTTGTGGCATGGTGCATTGTTTCTATAGACTAGGAGATCACTCACACCTACATATCCTTAATGACAGAGATGAACAATTTCTGACAGCAAAATATTTTTTGCCCAAAGTGAGTCCCATATTTGTAATCTCAGAAACATTATGATTCAGTATCAGCGGATTCAGGGAGGAAGAGTAGAGCACGTTGAACACTGATGACCACAACCTTGCTGTGGCCCTTATTAGCATGAACACTGCAATCATTATACAGTGAATAGTCTGGTCCAAGGATGTTTATCTATGCCTCAACTCTCTGCAGTCTCTGCCCGCTGAGATATGTATTGATTGCTGAGTCAGGTAGCAGATGTGGTTAAGTGCTCTGAGGAAGACTCCAGTGGCACTCCTCATGGACAAATGGTCTGGCAATGAAGCAGGTCCTGTTTGTGTATTTGTGTGTGTGTGTGTGTGTGTGCACACGTGTGTGTATGAGACATCTACAGTACATGCATACAGTACATCTCACACTGTAAGTTGCCTCTGTTCCAGTAGCCGTGTGTTCTGATTTCCAGAAACATGATTGTGATGAGCTATTAGTCTATTTGGACGTTTAGGCCTGCTTTGTCTTCACACAGAGCCTGTGGAGAGGATGACAAGCCAACACCCGTGAAACCAACAGCTGAGGAACCTCTGCTCAGAGCACAGAGACCAGTATGAGGCAGCCGCCACATCCCCCCCTCCCCCTCTCTGCCCCCTCAGTGTCTGCCAACCACTGCTGCTTAGCAACTAGATCCACACAATGTGAGCGAGCCTCCGTCGCTAATCAGCCACACAGTGTGGGATAGCTGTTGATTTCCTGTTCGTCTGCTAATACAGCTGAGCTAACTGTGCTTTAGCAGAGGGGCGTTCACCTGTTAGAACATCAATAAACCATAGTGTCCCTCTAAAGATGACGCTAACGCCAATGATTACGCTATTGACCACACTGCCATAGACAAGGGAGTGGAAAACTAGATTAAAGGGAATCTCACTGGGTTAGAAAATTCTGAGTTGGTACTTTAATTAGACATTGTGAATAGTAGTCCTACTCTCACTGCTCTGGGTTACTGGTAGTCTGCTATTACTCTGTTGAGGATTTAATGAGAGTTGAATCATGGATTATGTCACTGTTCTTTAATCTGGCAGCGTAGCCTAGTGGATAGAGCATTGGATTTGTAGCTGAAAGGTTGCAAGTTCGAATCCCCAAGCTGACAAGGTACAAATCTGTCGTTCTGCCCCTGAACAAGGCAGTTGACCCACTGTTCCTAGGCCGTCATTGTTCTTAACTGACTTGCCTAGTTAAATAAAGGTAAAATAAAAATCCCCGAAGTCTCCACATCCTGTGGGTGTGCAAGACCACGTCTGTAGAACACTGGCCTATGCACTGCCCATTCTGGGGGTAATGAGAAAAAAAAACTGAAGCTAAATGTTTTGCCAGCACTGGTCAAGAGTTGCTTGTCCGCCCCTCCTATGTCTCAAAGCCAATATGGCCATCTAGTGGTCAGAAATTGCCAGAGCCTCTCTAACATGTTTGATATAAGGGGCCCAATAGTGGCACAGTGTGGTGAAGCTGATCAAATTGATGCTACTGTCATATAACACTTCTGTCAAAATGATTAAATCATTTATCTCATAACTTATCTATCCTTCTCTGACTGCATCATGCCAGTAAGGTTAGAGAGGAGGATTGCCATGATGAGTCACACAGCACCAGTTGACTTGATGACAGGGTTATCTGGTCAACCGTTATAAAATTGCAGTTCACATCATGAAGCACTGTTGACGAGACAGTATCCATATTTGAGAGTCCTTAAGTGAGTTTACGACTCACTTAATTTGTTGGTCGGGACCTCTCTTCTTCTAGACAAAACCACTTCTGAGAAGTATTTTGAATGTCCGGTGGGAAATAAATTGTAAACCAATAAGTCTGAAACAACCTCTCATCTCAGAAAGAGACTGAATGTGGAGTTTTTGAAACCCACAGAAACACAATTAAACTGGGCACTTGGTATGACACCATACCTAACGTTTTGTCTCCCTAAGCGTTTCAAACTGTCCTTTATCTAACCTCTCTTTAATAATGAGCATACCAGCTAATTTCAGCATTTCTCAGTAATGTCTCACTTTCCAATGAACATATTGCTGAAGAGAATACTGTAGTTAGATTTCATGGAAGCTTCCATGCACAGAACTCAAACAAATACTTGTGCTATTTTTTTGATTGGGGCCGTATCATACAGTGTACAGTTTCATACTTATGTACAGTTCATTGTATAGACCATTGTTGAAAATATAACCTATACAGGGTTAGGCAGAAGGCATCAACAGGCAAGAAAGAATGTTGGTTACCTAATTTGATTCTAGTGTGACTAGGAGACATTGGGCTCAGACCAGACTTTCTTGGGGAAAACACGCACAGTATGGAGCCGTACAATGGAGCCTATACAATTAGGTCCTTGTCAGGATTTCAAGCTCTCATTTGGATGCCAGCCACTAAATGATTACTGCACCCATCTCATCCCAACCTCAGTCATCCATCCATAACCCCTACATGCCTAATCGCCTCTATCGATGTTCTCTGATTGGATGTGGTGACCTCAGACGCATGGCAGGGTGCATGCAGAGACACGCGTACATAAGGGGTGTGTTCCAGATACACATTTTATGAGCAGTTTTCTGCATAGACACTTATATAATTTGTATGTGGTTCCTGAGATGTTGCACTTCTACTGTCATTGTATTGATAATCTGCACAGACCTGCATAGAACCTGTGTACCTGGAACGCACCCAAGGTCAACAGGGGCATGATTGAAGTTACACTATGTCCACATTGACTTCATCATGTACTACATTGTACTACACTAAAACCAAAACTATTATAAAGCACTATGATGAATTTGAGTTTGTAGAGGAAATATTCTTAATCTATAGCACTCATTTGTCAGGAAGGGGTTTAGGTTTCCTCCCTTGGGTTGCAATAATGAGGGCAAGCATGTTGATTCGTCAAGCCAAAGCAGTGGAAGATGTGAACAGAGCAGCTTTGTGTAGCAGAGCTAATGGAGAAGACACCAGTTGAGTGTCAGCCCCCTCCCCCTCTATTGCTTCAGTGAAGTGACAGGAATTCCTATTTGATGCCTAATAAAGGGCCAAAACAAAAAAATGTTTGTTGATATGAAAGCCCTCTGTTATTACAGTGCATTCCAGGCGCTCAGTCCTCCCAAAATACACAGCCTACCCCAGGGCCCACAACAACCGGCTACCACGTGGTGGACGGGGGGGGGGGGGGCAGGCTGAAGTCCGTGGCCCTCTGGCTCTGTCTCCTACTTCTAATGAGGATGTTAGGATACTATGTCCATCCAAACAAACAAATCCACAAAGTTACAAAGGTTACAGTATCATCAGCACACTCTCAATCTCAGATGCTGCTCAACCACTTTTCTGTTTTTTTGATAGAAGGCTCCTGTCACACTTTTGCATACAGCATATGGCTTTGGTTGACTTTGGTTGCCAATTGAAGTCATTCAACAAACAATAGTGCAAAGGAAATCTAGAGAGCTCACAGACAAACACGCTTTTCATTTCACCCTGAAGGAAAGGAACTAGGTGATTTGTGAAGGTTATGGTTCAAAGGCTTTGATTTTAAAACGAGGATCAGAAATGTATCCAACTTAATTAAAATGCCCATAAGCAGCTTTTAATTTCCCCCATCAGTTTAAAAATGTCTCCTCCCATTAAAAAGCACCCCGGGGTCAGCTAGTTGAATGGACCTTGTGTCTCAGTGGGCAGCTTAACTAAAAATAAATGCATTTTGCATACATATCTCTCCATATTTAAAATCCCTTGAAAAAATGATTTGTCAATCCCATGATAGCAAGTATACAGCTGTATAGCCTGGCTCAAAACAAACTGTCCTCCTCTCTTCCTGGTCTTGTATCAGCCAGGCTAATACAGCTGTATATAATTGTATTCTTGTATTCAAAATAGTCTCTTTTACAGCTTAAACTTGTTTTAAACGCTAAGAAAACAAATGTCATGTTTTTTTCTAGGTCTAAACTCTCAGTTAGAAACACGTTTGTAATCACTAGCTTGGATGGTACTCAAATCAATAAGGTCTCTGCATATAAATACTTAGGGGTATGGTTAGATGATAGGCTTTCTTTTAAAAAACATGTTACTGAATTGGGAAAAAAGCTCAAATTCAAGATAGGATTCCTTTACAGAAACAGGGCTTGTCTGTCCTCTGTAAATAGGAAAAAAATTGTGCAGGCTACTTTTATGTCCGTTTTAGATTATGGTGATATTATCTATATGCATGCATCGGCAAACACATTAAAACCACTGGATGCTATTTACCATTGTGCACTCAGGTTTATCACGGGTGATAGTTACAGAACTCATCACTGTATCCTATATCAACATGTGGGTTGGGTCTCTCTATCTGTGAGGCGAGAGCAACATGCTCTCTTGTTTATTTATAAAGCACTTCTTTTAAAACTACCTCCATATATATCATCATTAATTTCCACAAGATGTACTAATTTTAAAACCAGATCACAGATGTGGATTACATTAGAGACTCCTGCGGTCTCCACAGAGTTGGGTAGGACTGCCTTCAGTTCCTTTGCACCTTATTTATGGAACAAACTGCAGATCCAACTTAAGTTAGACACTCTGGTGTCCCTTGCCCATTTTAAAATGTTTATGGAGGATCAATATGATGTTGTCTGTGATTGTTTCTGTTGAATTGTGTATGTTTTGAAATGTTCTTGTCTGTATGTCTAAAACTGTACATGTCAACATGTTTACACAGGGCACAGCCGTAAAAGAGATCCAGGTCTCAGTCTGTTTTCCCTGTTAAAATAAAGATTAAAAAAAATAAAAAAAATAAAAAATAAAAAAAGCGTCTTCAAATATATTGACACCTGAAATAGAAAAAGGAAGTAATTATGATCTTTCAAAATGATTTAAAAATATATTAAAAGTGATTGAAGCTTTATTTGGAGGACTTAGAAGAGCAGTGGACTGTAGGCCTAGATAGAGACCTCTCCTCTTGTCTGAAAGAGGAGGCAGTTAGACAGACGGTCAGCCCAGGTTACACTGAGGACAGAGAGCTTGTGGGCCTTTATATGGACAAGAGAGACACATACAGTATTTAAGAGGGGACTAAATGAATTCTCACATAACATCACTTGTGGCATGAGAAAGGTTGAAATTACACTTCTGGACCAAAATAGTTTTTATGATTATTTTTTTTATCCACAGGATCACATACTGACTAAAAGAAATGAGGATTGACATCAACAAACATTACATGATTAAGAAATGTATGACATGCAATATGTACACTGTACATAAAATAACAAGAACAATAAATATTTTGGGATTAATTATGTTATTATTAGTATTGCAATAATAATAGTAATTATTAATTATCAATATTAAAACAATATTATAGCAACAAATGATATCATGACAACAATAGTGTTATAATTATATTGTTATCATGCGTACTATCATTGCCCTCATTACTGATGCTGTTATTAAATAATACACCATCATGAGCTGAAATAACAAGTCCCAGAAATGTTCCATATGCACAAAAAGCTTATTTCTCTCAAATGTTGTGCACAAATCTGTTTACATCCATGTACGTGAGCATTTCTCCTTTGCCAATATAATCCATCCACCTGACAGGTGTGGCATATCAAGATGAAGCTGATTGAACAGCGTGATCATTACACAGGTGCACCTTGTGCTGGGGACAATAAAAGGCCACTTTAAAATGTGCAGTTGTGTCACACAACACAATGCCACAGATGTCTCAAGTTTTGAGGGAGCATGCAAATGGCATGCTGACAACAGGAATGTCCACCAGAGCTGTTGCCAGATAATTTAATGTCAATTTCTCTACCATAAACTGCCGCTAACGTTGTTTTAGAGAATTTGTCAGTATGTCCAACCGGCCCCACAGCAGACCACGTGTAACCATGCCAACCCCTCCACATCCGGCCTCGGTGGTGGTTGGGCCTGGCTGGCAAATGGTTGGGCCTATGCTCTCTAAGGCCCACCAATGGTTTCACCCTTGATTGGCTGGGCCTGGCTCCCCAGTGGGTGGGCCTGGCTGGCAAGTGGGTGGGCTGCACCCCTGCCAAGTCATGTGAAATCCATAGATTAGGGCCTAATGAATTTATTTCAACTGGCTGATTTCCTTATATGAACTGTAACTCAGTAAAATCTTTGAAATTGCTGCATGTTGCGCTTATATTTTTGTTCAGTATATATTAGTACAATTTGACCATAGCAATATGTTGAAATACAGTAAAAAGTAATCAAATGTACACATTTACAATAAGATACGTTTGAGCCTTGGTTCTGACACACAGCCATAAAATAGCATGGATTGTTTAAAGGGATGAATATTGATACCCTCTTGAGGCTTTTGAAAATGTTATAAATATGTTGAAACATTCAAAGTATTCAGTACATCCATAACACAATTAAAAAACATGGCTAGTCTACATTACATGGGCTACTTGTGAAATACATATTGAAATAAACATTTTGTTTCTGTCTATGCATACATTATTATTTGCATTAAAATGGTGAGGATAATCTTAAAATGTCTGATCTGTTTCAAGATTGGATTTCATGTAAAAAGTTGTATTCCAAAAATGTTATTTCAATTTATTCTAAGTGGGCTGGATGTAAACAAATAATGAGTGAATAAATAAAAATGCAACTATATAGACCAATGCAATGCAACTATATAGACCAATTAGGCTATTATTGGACTTCACAATGCACAAATTTTATTTAATCAAAACATGAGACAGAATTGTTTTCTTGTACAAAACACAACATAATGACTCCCATATTTGTGCATCTTTCTTTGACTCCATACAAAGCATCAGGGCTAGTGTATATCAGTAGGTCCATGGAATTTTCTTCAACAATAGCCTCTTTCAAACAACATCCTCTTCCCAACAACATTCTGGGAAATTCTTTCCTATTTTAAACAGAACACTTGCTATATCCTAAAGTCTATTTCCAGTGTCGGCTATACAATTAAAGCACAAATTACTATTTGTCCTACATAGTACACTGTAAAATAATCATGTTTTTATGCTAATTTACTGGCAGCCATTTACCTGTAAATTACTGTAAAAAAAAAAGTACAGTGTGTTACCATAAATTCCAAAGCAACTTTGGTTTAACAGTACATTACTGTAGTGCATTACTGTAAAGTTTACAGTAATGTACTGTTAAACCAAAGTTTCTTGGTGCCTGAGAAAACTGGACCCGCAGCTTTTACACACATTGGCATCTTTGAAAAAGTTATGTCAGTTGCTGTTATATGGAGATGATAACTAAATAGCAAATTTGAGGGTGTTAAAATCACGGTGTTGAGGTAAAAAGTGTTGTGTGTTATATCTGAGCGTTGATTCTGGTGGGGATAACACCAGTGGGATTGAAATTGAAATCACCTGCCGTGAATAAATGAAGTTACTTGAATCACAGTGGAATCAACACTGTGTGGTGTTGTTGTTACTCGGCTGTGTTGAGTTAATTTCCGTTAACTCTCTCAGATTGAAGACATGGGAGGGGCCTCATTATCATATTTCCCAGCATGCTTTGTTGCCAGTTGCTTTTTTAGAATAGTTTGTTTTAATATCTAGGCCTATGTTTCTGCATGCACATTGATTGATAAATTGATCTTATACTAAACAAAGATAAATAAATAAATAAATCTAAACTAATCCAATCTGTAAGTAGTTGGCCTTATTTCACCCTTTATTGAGATGGTTGTTCCAGTTTAGATGGTTAAAAGGTAGTCTCATTTATCAATCTTCCCTACCTTGGCAGTCACTCTAACTGCAGTTGTGGTTGTTGGATATCCAAACTGACTAGATTCCAATAGGAATTATACAACACTTCGAAAGCGAGTGACTATGGTGACTTGCTAATGTGGCCTGTACTGGGCACAGACTTCAATTCAATCTACTCCATGTTGGTTCAACAAAAATTCAAAAAAAGTAATGTATATGTATTGACATAAATAATTACATTTTTACGATCAAATATTCACTTAGTCACTCACTTGGTGAAGGCTAGATGACTGAAAGCCATCGAATGCAACAATCATGTCTCTGTCAATAACAAACACACAGCAAAAAAGTAACCCTGGGAAATAAATGTGCAGTCTTTACACCCTAAAATGTTAAAACAACACTCCAAAACGAGTTACTGTAACACCACGTGTTAATTAGCTAACACTGAGAAAGTGTAACCGCATCAGCTCTTATAAGGTGTTAATTTAAGTCGGAATTTGCAACACCCATTGTGCTAGGGACCAATCACTTTTGGGGTGTTGGTTTATCAACACTTTTAAAAGTGTTAGTTTAACACTAGGCTATTTGAGATAGTTACATATGATTTCTAAGAAAGTGATACATTTAACACTGTGGGAGTTACAATTCTGATCACACATTTGCTGTGTATAATTAGATATAGATGCTTTAGATTATGGTTCAAGCATTTGTTCAACACGCAAGTATGGCATATATGTATGGCTTGGCCTGCAACATGGAAGAGGCCAGGGGTTGGTAAAAGGTCCCAAACGTGGCTGTGCCGTTGTGCGCAATCCAACCTGAAGTCTCATAGTTTATTAACTATGTATTTCAGTTAATTCAACAGCAACGACAGGCATTCGCCTAA
The DNA here is from genome assembly GCF_016432855.1 of Salvelinus namaycush. NCBI lineage: Eukaryota > Metazoa > Chordata > Actinopteri > Salmoniformes > Salmonidae > Salvelinus > Salvelinus namaycush. Next base: position 15,787,921 of record NC_052336.1, on the reverse strand, counting down.
TAGTGCCGCAAATATTAAATAATCTGTTATTCCTGAACAAATCCTGCAGTCACGTGAACTTCCATGGAAATAGACACTCAAGTATGGAATCGCATCGAAAGGTGACGCAGGAGCAGAAGAGCAGCTCCTTGAGTGTCTTGCGCAGCTCCTGGCTCCTATAGGCGTAGATGAGCGGGTCAATGAGCGAGTTACAGATGATGAGGATGAGGAAGAGGTTGAAGTAGCTGAAGAAGCAGGTGCAGAAGGGGGTCGTGGGGCAGGTGAGGATGAGAATAAGGTGGAGGAAGAAGGGTCCCCAGCAGAGGATGAAAACCCCTAGCAGGATAGTGAGCGTGATGGCGCCCTTCATGCTCGTGCCCTGGCGGCGAGACTTGTAGATGGCCATGATGCGCCGCGAGTGCACGTGCGCCAGGATAAACATGTGCATGTAGAGCACAGCGGTGAAGACAAGAGTGATGCAGAAGAAGGTGACGAGGCATACAATGACGGCGGTGTGCGAGTGGTAGACGATGAAAAGTATGCTGGCAGTGATGCTGGTCAGCCACACCATCGCGATGATGGTCACGGCGCGCTGCGTGGTCATGATGCTGTGGTAACGCAGCGCGTAAAAGATGGTGATATATCGATCCGCGGCGATGGTGCACAGGAAGGACAGCGATGACACCACCGAGCTGCAGTTCATGATGTCGATGACGTTGTCCAGGTGCCGCAGCATTTCAGGTGTGACCACTAGGAGCCCGTGTTCGGTGAGCAACATAACTATGGTCTCCACTACGTTGGCGACGCTGACCAGCATGTCGGAGACGGCCAGGCAGCATATGAAGTAGTACATGGGCGAGTGCAGATTGCGGTTCTTGATGATGGCCAGCACCACTAGGATGTTCTCCACCAGACTAATGAGGCCCAGCGTCAGGAACAGCTCTTGTGGAATGCGGAGCGAGCAGGTCGTAGAGTTCTGCTCCCTGGCGCTGGTGTTGTTGGTGGTGCTGTTCTCGCTGTACATGGTGAGGGTGCTCAGCTCCATGTGGTGGTGCATGAGGAAGTTATGTTGAGACGTGTTGTCCGTCATGTCTGCTGCTCTCTGCTGTAGTAGGCTATTGGATGAGGTGGAAAGAAAAAGCCTTAAAATATGTTCGTTGTGGTCTCGTTAGTGTAACAGAATGAACTAGTTATTATATAGAGATCATATCCTATTCAACTGGAATGTGACCTCAGGAAAAAAAGAGCACAGAATGTGTGAGGTGAAGGTAGTTTAGCTCACGTTTATGTCGCAACCCTGAAATTGGAGTGATGTTTTCCCACAAACGGAGTTCTCCAGAACGAATTTTAACACAGAGCGAAGAGCCCAGATGCTCACAGTGGAGAATCATCCATGTGAAATCGTCTCTTTCCCAAGTAACTGTTTAGATTCAAAGGTTTATCCAACTGTATTTTGCACATAGTCCATGTATGGTATTTCCAAGTGATGAGAATCCTAGTCTGAGTCTGAAAACAGCTCCTTGGTGCTGGATCGCATGAGAGAAAATCCTCTACCATTTGGACGTCCAAGTAGGCTCCAAGCAATCCTAATGTGTGAACTGAAGCCTATCCAAGTGAGCTCTCAGGCACACAAAGTGACAGTGTGTTCTTAAAAGGGTCCACCTTTCTAACTCCTCCTTTCTGATAGCGAAAGCCAACCGCATGATTCTCAGACTGACACAAACTCTAACGAACGCGTGATCCCGCATGGAAATATTTAACAAGATTAGGTAGTAAAATGGATGGAGAGAGTGTAGTATTGATATACTTACTAATCGCCTGAGCAGACCATAATAATAATTCATTAAGTAATTCAAAGACATAGTTGAGAACATGTTCCCCAGCACTAAAATGGAATTTACCGCGCACTGTGCACAACTGATGTGACCAATTGATTTAGACAATCCATATTTCACGTGCCTCAAATACACAGAGTGTACAAAACATTAGGAACACCCATGGGACACTCCACACACTATGGAAGGGCTATTATTACACATGCATCTGCCTCGGCCGTGTATCTTATCTAGGATGTGGAGGTCATGGTATACACTGAGTGTACAAAACATTAGGAACACCTGCTCTTTCCTAGAGATAGACTGACCAGGTGAATCTAGGTGAAAGCTTTGACCCCTTATTGATGCCACCTGTTAAATCCTCGTCAATCAGTGTAGATGAAGGGGAGAAGACAGGTTAAAGAAGGATTTTTAAGCCTTGAGACAATTGAGACATTGATTGTGTATGTGTGACATTCAGATGGTGAATGGGCAGGACAAAATATTTAAGTGCCTTTGAACGGGGTATGGTAGTAGGTGCCAGGCACACCGGTTTGTGTCAAGAACTGCAACCCTGCTGGGTTTTTCACGCTCAACAGTTTCCTGTGTGTATCAAGAATTGTCCACCACCCAAAACACATACAGTCAACTTGACAACTGTGGGAAGCGTTGGAGTCAACATGGGCCAGTATCCCTGTGGAACGCTTTTGACACCTTGTAAAGTCTATGCCCCTGCGAATTGAGGCTGTTTTGATGGCAAAAGGGGGTGCAACTCAATATTAGGAAAGGGATTCTTAATGGCAACCGACAACAATGATCAGTTAATTTAAAAAATGACACGCTGCGCTCATGTATCTGTATTTGGGCGGGAACTTTACGCACAGAGCGCAATTGTAAATGCATTCATGATTATGGCTCAAACTGTTGCAGTATTTTTCTTCTTTGATATAATTGCGAAATACATTTGTAATTACAATAAAGTTTTAAGAATAAATGTTGTAAAGGCTCGCAAACATGATGTTTGTTGTCTGCCAAAACAGCGGTAACGCGCGCTATTACCCAAAACAAATGGGAGGGGATTTGGATAGACAAACCCGATTGAATGGGTTGGTCCATTACGCATGAGGGTTTTTGTAGTGACCTAGTTGCAGCAGAGCCACTGCCAGGTTTTGTGTGTGTATGTGTGGGGGACTACCTGTCCTGCGTACCGAGCCGATTATAACAGAAGGGCGGGCTCTTTTCTCCGCTGCATTGAATCGGATGTTTTTTTCTTCATTACAATCTCTATTTGATTAAATGTTTTTATACCGTGTAGTTGAGCAATCAAGAAAGCGTTTTTTTCCAACTTCAGAAACCCTTCGCAACACTACAAGCGGAGCCTCAGGTTAATGATGACGCAAGAAGCTGCCCTTCAGGGAACAAGTAGGCTTCAGTAGCCTGCCTACACATGGACAAATTGAGTTCGAGTGTTGAACCTCATCCCAGCCACCCAATAACAATACACAGTGATCCATTCAGGACAGAGTTCGGACTCATGAAGCAACATCACTTTAAACCAAACCAAACCTAAACCATAACAAAATTAAATATATAATTTAGTTGACAATGTTCATAAAATATGTCCAAAACAAGATATATTTGTTCAAACTTCTGACAGCTGAGAAGTGAATACTTCCCGCTGGAGGAAACCACATAAAGAGTTCTGAACAAAGTGCCAAGTGTTATGGCTCCAGCCTTTGAAACAATCCTTCTCAGTGCTTGCATAACCAGCCTCTTCCTCTAGCGATTTCATGGGAGATATAACACACAAACTGCAGTTTGTGCAAAAGGCAGCATTCTCTCACCTGTGGAGAGCAGCAGTGTCAACTGTAAACAGCCAGACTGTCCATAGTTAGAGTGTGATAGTGGGAGATAAGGAGAATCCTCCATTCACTCAGGGCCAGACACAGATCTGTATCAGCTTCTAGCTGAGGAGCACCACTCCTACCTGGGACTACAACTTCAGACCTGACCAGACTGACTCAACATCTGGGCCTATCACACACACTCTGCAAAAGGGGCATCCAACTCCCATATGTGTGTCTGGACTGTCACTATGTCAAAGAGAGAGACAAGAGGGGTTGGATGGGGTAGGGGGACCCAATAGGACAGATGATAAGTGATGTGGCCAGTGGTGACCTGTCATTCAGGGCAGGTGGAGCAGAGCCCCGCCTGTTTTGAGCCCCACCTGTTTTGAATGTTATTTTGGCATTAATACGATGTAAAAATGTAAACAATGTAAAAAAAAGAAAGACAAAAGAATACTTGAGTTAATAAAGCCACATTCAAACATGGTCTCTTTTTTTCTTTCTTGAGGAAGGCAGCTCCAAAATGCAGGTGTTTCAGCCTAGCTCAGTGCTTTCTGTGGTGGTGGGGCAACCAGCAGAAAATATGGAGCGTAGGGGTTGGTAATGTTCTCTAATTGAGCCGTGATTGGCTCAGTGTTCTGTCACTCGTGGGGACACTATGTCACCACAAAATCTACGGGGAGAGCTCGAAAATTCAACCCCCTTGGGTGCTGCCATAGAGTTACATTAGAATTGCCCATCCAGTAGCTCTTTTCCAAGCTTAAAAGGATAAACATTCAACATTGGCCATGCTGTCAATCCATAATGACTTCTGCCGCGCTCAAAACAACTGGAAACTCGGAACTGGAAAATCTCAGACTTCAGTGAGTTCAAGACAACTGGGAACTCGGGGAAAAAATGAGCTCCGACTGGGAAAATACGCTTTGAACGGTCATCCAACTTGGAATTGCATGTCAGGAACTCGGGCCCCTTTCTAGAGCTCCGACCTGACGATCACTGACGTCATCATGATTCAATCTTGTTTTTTTCCCAAGTTCCCAGTTGTCTTGAAAGCACCAATAATCCAGAGAATATCAGACTTTAATGACAAAATTTGCCCACAAAGGACCGCCGCGCCACCTTCCTGTTCAAGTGAGCACAGCACAGAGAGAATGCCAAGAATGTGCAAAGCTGTCATCAAGGCAAAGGGTGGCTATTTGAAGAATCTCAAATATAAAATATATTTGATTTGTTTAACACGTTATTGGTTACTACATGATGCTATGTGTTATTTCATATTTGTGATGTCTTCACTATTATTCTACAATGTAGAAAATAGTAAAAAATATATTTTTAAACTTGAATGAGAAGCTGTTCTAAACCTTTTGACCGGTAGTGTACGTTAACCCCAGTTCAACCTCAATACACCGTTAAAGGTCTATTACAAGTGCTGATCAATGCTCCTGCTGTTTCACAGGGTGTTTCTTAGAGCAATGTCTCATAACCAAATATAGTTATTTTACAGTGGCCTTGAACTAACCATGTAATAAATAGTACATCCCAGCAGGCAAAACTACCAGCTTTAACTTTATAATTATAAACACTTACAATCAGGGGTGGAGTTGGAAGAAGTCTGGGAACTCATCATTGTAAATCTCCCCCCCCCACACACTCACACACACATTTTTACATGACAAAATAATTTGACTTTGGAAACTTTCTAGAGCATTCCCCACAATTGCACCCATGCATATAATGAACCATTATTGCATGCTTCATAAACCATTAGTAAAAATAATTATCACCCATCTACATAACTATAGGTGAAAAGGACAATATGTATAAATCATTTAATCTTTTCTACCCACAGTTGACAGAAGAAAGCAATATGGAGAAGGTTACAAGGAGAAACTGAATAGATCAAGATTTACTGAATTTCTCGATTTCCCTGGATTTAGTTATTTACAGTTCTGAATGTTCAGTAGATTATCTAATCCAATAGAGAAATATTTACCCACATTATAGATTTCTCGATGTACTGTGATGTAGGCCTTCAGTTAATTCTGAAAGTTAAGAACCTTTGTCTTGCTGTCACGCGGGACTAGGTGTGTGAGGAAGAATCAGGCGCAGAGAGCAGAGAGTTCCACAGGGAAAAGTGCACTTTTACGGCACAAAAGCAAGCCCACAACACAGGGCGCGGAAATAAATGGACCACCCAAAACACAGGGTACCAGGTCTAGAACACGAACACACCTAAATAACGCACACACGTAACACAAGAATAATCCCGCACAAAACAAGGGCGGGTAAACGTACTTTAAATAAGGAAGCCCATCAAGCACACAAATAGACACAGGTGCAACTAATAAGACAAAACAAACAGACAACGAAAAAGGGATCGGTGGCGGCTAGTAGGCCGGTGACGACGACCGCCGAGCACCGCCCGAACAGGCAGGGGAGCCAACTTCGGCGGAAGTCGTGACAGTACCCCCCCCCCCTTGACGCGCGATTCCCGCAGCGCGCCGCCACCGGCCTCGAGGGCGACCCGGAGGGCGAGGCGCCGGGCGATCCGGGTGGAGGCGGTGGAAGTCTCTCAGGAGGGAAGGATCCAAAATGTCCCCCACCGGTACCCAGCACCTCTCCTCCGGACCGTACACCTCCCAGTCCACGAGGTACTGTAGGCCCCTCACCCGGCGTCTCGAGTCCAGAATGCCACGTACTGTGTACGCCGGGGACCCCTCGATGTCCAGAGGGGACGGATGGACCTCAGGCACCTCACCTTCCTGAAGGGGACCAGCCACCACCGGCCTGAGGAGAGACACATGAAACAAGGGGTTAATACGATAATACCTAGGAAGTTGTAACCTGTAACACACCTCGTTTATTCTCCTCAGGACTTTACATGGCCCCACACACTGCGGCCCCAGCTTCCGGCAGGGCAGGTTTCGGGTCGAGAGCCAGACCCGGTCCCCCGGTGCAAACACGGGGGCCTCGCTGCGGTGCTGGTCAGCGCTCCTCTTCTGCCGTTCACCCACCAGTCTCAGCGACTCCTGGATGGCTTTCCAGGTGTTCTTTGAGCGCTGTACCCATTCCTCTACCGCAGGAGCCTCGGTCTGGCTCTGATGCCATGGGGCCAGGACCGGCTGGTAACCCAACACACACTGAAAAGGGGACATGTTTGTTGAGGAGTGGCGGAGGGAGTTCTGAGCGAGCTCAGCCCAAGGAACATACCTCGCCCACTCACCTGGCCGGTCCCGGCAACATGACCGCAGAAACCTGCCCACATCCTGGTTTACGCGCTCCACCTGCCCATTACTCTTGGGGTGAAAACCCGAGGTCAAGCTGACCGAGACCCCCAGTCTCTCCATAAACCCCCTCCAAACTCTGGACGTGAATTGGGGGCCCCGATCAGAAACGATGTCCTCAGGCACCCCATAGTGCCGGAAGACATGGGTAAACAGGGCCTCCGCAGTCGGCAGGGCCGTAGGGAGACCGGGCAACGGGATGAGACGACAGGACTTAGAAAACCGATCCACAACGACCAGGATCGTAGTACTTCCCTGGGACGGGGGAAGGTCGGTAAGAAAGTCCACCGATAAGTGTGTCCACGGCCGTTGTGGAACGGGGAGGGGCTGTAACTTCCTTCTAGGCAAGTGTCGAGGAGCCTTGCTCTGAGCGCACACCGAGCAGGAGGAGACATAAAATCTCACGTCCTTAGCCAACGTGGGCCACCAGTATCTCCCCCTAAGACTCCGCACTGTCCTCTCGATGCCAGGATGACCCGAGGAGGGTAGAGTATGAGCCCAACGGATTAGTTTGTCACGGACCCCCCTTGGCACGTACTGAGCCCCTGCTGGACACTGAGGGGGGGCCGGCTCTAACCGTGATGCCCTCTCTATCTCCGCGTCCACCTCCCATACTACCGGTGCCACGAGACATGAAGGTGGAATGATGGGGGTCGGCTCAACGGGCCGCTCCTCGGTATCATAGAGACGGGACAGCGCATCGGCTTTGGTGTTTTGGGAGCCTGGCCGGTACGAGATGGTGAAACAAAACCGGTAAAAAACATGGCCCATCTAGCCTGACACGGATTTAGTCTCCTCGCTGCCCGGATATACTCGAGATTACGATGGTCAGTCCAGATGAGAAAAGGGTGCTTAGCCCCCTCAAGCCAATGTCTCCACACCTTCAGAGCCTTGACTACAGCTAACAACTCCCGGTCCCCCACGTAATAGTTTCGCTCCGCCGGACCGAGCTTCCTCGAAAAGAAGGCACAAGGGCGGAGCTTTGGTGGCACGACCGAGCGCTGGGACAGCACGGTCCCGACCCCAGCCTCGGACGCGTCCACCTCCACTATGAACGCTAAAGAGGGGTCCGGATGCGCCAACACGGGCGCATTGGTGAACAGCTCCTTCAGACGACTGAAAGCTCTGCACCGCCTCTGCTGACCAACGCAAGCGCACCGGTCCTCCCTTCAGCAGTGAGGTAATGGGAGCAGCCACCTGACCAAAACCCTGGATAAACCTCCGGTAGTAATTGGCAAACCCTAAAAACCGCTGCACCTCTTTCACCGTGGTCGGAGTCGGCCAATTACGCACGGCTGTAACGCGGTCACACTCCATCACCACCCCGGAGGTGGAAATACGATAACCCAGGAAGGAAACGGCCTATTTGAAGAACTCACATTTCTCGGCCTTGCAATACAGGTCATGCTCCAGCAGTCGCCCAAGTACCTTACGCACCAGAGACACGTGCGCCGCGCGTGTGGCAGAATAGATCAAGATGTCATCGATGTACACTACCACTCCCTGCCCGAGCAGGTCTCAGAGAATCTCGTCTACGAAGGATTGGAAGACGGCTGGAGCATTCTTCAACCCATATGGCATGACGCAGTACTCATAATGGCCAGATGTAGTACTAAGTGCAGTTTTCCACTCATCTCCTCCCCGGATACGCACCAGATTATACGCACTCCTCAGGTCCAGTTTTGTGAAGAAGCGCGCCCCGTGAAATGATTCCACCGCCGTAGCGATGAGAGGTAGTGGGTAACTAAACCCCACTGTGATAGAATTTAGACCTCGATAATCAATGCACGGACGCAGACCTCCCTTCTTCACAAAAAAGAAGCTCGAGGAGACGGGTGATGCGGAGGGCCGAATGTCCCCCTGTCCCAGCGATTCAGCAACATATGTCTCCATAGCTACTGTCTCCTCCTGGGACAATGGGTACACGTGACTTCTAGGAATTGCAGCGTTCTCCAGGAGGTCTATCGCGCAGTCCCCTCGACGATGGGCTGGTAATTGGGTCTCCTTTTTACTGAAGGCGATAGCCAAATCGGCATATTCAGAGGGAATGCGCATGGTGGAAACCTGGTCTGGACTCTCCACCATAGTCGCACCAACGGCAACTCCTATAACCTGTCTGAACACCCTCTAAGAGCCCTCTGTCACCAGGAAATCACCGGGTTGTGCTGAGCTAGCCAGGGAATTCCCAACACCACTGGAAACGCAGGTGAATCGATAAGGAAAAGACTAATCCGCTCCTTATGACCCCCCTGCGTTCCCATGTCCAGTGGCACCGTGGCCTCCCTGACCACTCCTGACCCTAATGGTCGGCTATCTAAGGAGTGCACGGGGAAAGGTAGGTCTAACGACACCAGGGGAATCCCTAGCCTTAACACGAGCCCACGATCCATGAAGTTCCCAGCTGCGCCTGAATCGACTAGCGCCTTATGCTGTATAGAGGGAGAAAACCCAGGAAAAGAGGTTAACACAAACATATGAACGACAGGAAGCTCTGGGTGAGTCTGGTGCTGACTCACCTGGGGTGACCGAGTAGTGCTCCGCCTGCCCTCCCGACTCCCAGACGAGTTCCTCCAGCACCGGTCGGCCGTGTGTCCTCGCCGACCACAACTGGTGCAGAAGGAAACTCCTCCTCCGGTCCCCCTCGATGCAGCCCCCCCTAACTCCATGGGGATGGGAGCAGGAGGGCCTGGAGGTGGAAACGACAGGGCCTGTTCCGAACGCCCGCGGGCAGCCAGCAGGTTGTCAAAACGAATGGACATGTCTATAAGTTCATCCAACGTGAGGGTGGTGTCCCGACACGCTAGCTCCCTGCGGACGTCCTCCCTGAGGCTACATCGGTAATGGTCTATCAAAGCCCTGTCGTTCCACCCTGCTCCTGCGGCCAAGGTCCTGAACTCCAGGCCAAAGTCCTATGCGCTCCTCGTCTCCTGTCGCAGGTGGAACAGCCGTTCACCCGCCACACGACCCTCTGGTGGGTGATCGAACACAGCTCGGAATCGGCGGGTGAACTCGGGGTAGTGATCCCTCGCCGAGTCTGGGCCATTCCACACTGCGTTTGCCCACTCCAGGGCTCGTCCCGTCAGACAGGAGACGAGGATGCTCACGCTCTCCTCCCGTGTAGGGAGTAGGACGGACGGTTGCCAGGTATAGTTCTAGTTGGAGGAGGAACCCTTGACACCCAGCTGCTGTCCCATCATACTCCCTAGAGAGCGCCAGCCGCAGAGCCCCGGAGCCAGATGCTGTAGCAGGGGTAGGAGGTGCTGGTGGAGGGGTGCTGGAGATGAGGTGGGAAGGCCACTCCTCTCCCATCGGTCCATCCTCTCCATGATCAGATCCATCGCCGATCCTATACGGTGGAGAATGCTGGTGTGATGGAGGACCCTTTCCTCCATCGACGGGAGAGGAGGTGCGGCTGCTCCTGCTGATTCCATTGTTTGGTGCGGGATTCTGTCACGCAGGACTAGGTGTGTGAGGAAGAATCAGGCGCAGAGAGCAGAGAGCTCCACAGGGAAAAGTGCACTTAAATACGGCACAAAAGCAAGCCCACAACACAGGGCGCGGAAATAAATGGACCACCCAACGACCAGGATCGTAGTGTTCTAGACCACCAGGGTACCAGGTCTAGAACACGAACACACCTAAATAACGCACACACGTAACACAAGAATAATCCCGCACAAAACAAGGGCGGGTAAACGTACTTTAAATAAGGAAGCCCATCAAGCACACAAATAGACACAGGTGCAACTAATAAGACAAAACAAACAGACAATGAAAAAGGGATCGGTGGCGGCTAGTAGGCCGGTGACGACGACTGCCGAGCACCGCCCGAACAGGCAGGGGAGCCAACTTCGGCGGAAGTCGTGACACTTGCCCCAGAGGGAGATTTATCTTACAAGTTTTATACACTTCTCTTCAAAAGTTTGGGGTTACTTAGAAATGTCCTTGTTTTTGAAAGAAAAGCAAATTTTTGACCATTAAAATAACATAAAATTGATTATAAATACAGTGTAGACATCGTTAATGTTGTAAATGACTACTGTAGCTGGAAACTGCACATTTTTCAACTTTTTCTGCCGGTTCAATTACAGGCTCAAATAAGCCAGAAACAAAGAACGTCCTTCTGAAACTCGTCAGTCTGTTCTTGTTCTGAGAAATTAAGGCTATTCCATGCAAGAAATTGCCAAGAAACTGAAGATCTCGTACAACGCTGTGTACTACTCCCTTCACAGAACAGCGCAAACTGGCTCTAACCAGAATAGAAAGAGGAGTGGGAGGCCCCGGTGCACAACTGAGCAATAGGACAAGTACATTAGAGTGTCTAGTTTGAGAAACAGACGCCTCACAAGTCCTCAACTGGCAGCTTCATTAAATAGTACCAGCAAAACACCAGTTTCAACTTCAACAGTGAAGAGGCAACTCCGGGATGCTGGCCTTCTAGGCAGAGTTCCTCTGTTCAGTATCTGTGTTCTTTTGCCCATCTTAATCTTTTCTTTTTATTGGCCAGTCTAAATGTGGCTTTTCATTTGCAACTCTAGAAGGCCATCAACAAAAAAAAAAGGACATTTGTAAGTGTCCCGAAACTTTTGAAGAGTAGTGTACAGTGGGGAGAACAAGTATTTGATAACCTGAAAAATCGGCAGTGTTTCCTACTTACAAAGCATGTAGAGGTCTGACATTTTTATCATAGGTACACTTCAACTGTGAGAGACGGAATCTAAAACAAAAATCCAGAAAATCACATTGTATGATTTCTAAGTAATTCATTTGCATTTTATTGCATGACATAAGTATTTGATCACCTACCAACCAGTAAGAATTCCGGCTATCACAGACCAGTTTTTCTTTAAGAAGCCCTCCTGTTCTCCACTCATTACCTGTATTAACTGCACCTGTTTGAACTCGTTACCTGTATAAAAGACACCTGTCCACACACTCAATCAAACAGACTCCAACCTCTCCACAATGGCCAAGACCAGAGAGCTGTGTAAGGACATCAGGGATAAAATTGTAAAATTGTAGACCTGCACAAGGCTGGGATGGGCTACAGGACAATAGGCAAGCAGCTTGGTGAGAAGGCAACAACTGTTAGCGCAGTTATTCGAAAATGGAAGAAGTTGAAGATGACGGTCAATCACCCTCGGTCTGGGGCTCCATGCAAGATCTCACCTCGTGGGGCATCAATGATCATGAGGAAGGTGAGGGATCAGCCCAGAACTACACGGCAGAACCTGGTCAATGACCTGAAGAGAGCTGGGACCACAGTCTCAAAGAAAACCATTAGTAACACACTACGCCGTCATGGATTAAAATCCTGCAGCGCACGCAAGGTCCCCCTGCTCAAGCCAGCGCATGTCCAGGCCCGTCTGAAGTTTGCCAATGACCATCTGGATGATCCAGAGGAGGAATGGGAGAAGGTCATGTGGTCTGATGAGACAAAAATAGAGCTTTTTGGTCTAAACTCCACTCGCCGTGTTTAGAGGAAGAAGGATGAGTACAACCCCAAGAACACCATCCCAACCGTGAAGCATGGAGGTGGAAACGTCATTCTTTGGGGATGCTTTTCTGCAAAGGGGACAGGACGACTGCACTGTATTGAGGGGAGGATGGATGGGGCCATGTATCGCGAGATCTTGGCCAACAACCTCCTTCCCTCAGTAAGAGCATTGAAGATGGGTCGTGGCTGGGTCTTCCAGCATGACAACGACCCGAAATACACAGCCAGGGCAACTAAGGAGTGGCTCCGTAAGAAGCATGTCAAGGTCCTGGAGTGGCCTAGCCAGTCTCCAGACCTGAACCCAATAGAAAATCTTTGGAGGGAGCTGAAAGTCCGTATTGCCCAGCGACAGCCCCGAAACCTGAAGGATCTGGAGAAGGTCTGTATGGAGGAGTGGGCCAAAATCCCTGCTGCAGTGTGTGCAAACCTGGTCAAGAACTACAGGAAACGTATGATCTCTGTAATTGCAAACAAAGGTTTCTGTACCAAATATTAAGTTCTGCTTTTCTGATGTATCAAATACTTATGTCATGCAATAAGATGCAAATTAATTACTTAAAAATCATACAATGTGATTTTCTGGATTTTCGTTTTAGATTCCGTCTCTCACAGTTGAAGTGTACCTATGATAAAAATGTCAGACCTCTACATGCTTTGTAAGTAGGAAAACCTGCAAAATCGGCAGTGTATCCAATACTTGTTCTCCCCACTGTATGTCTCTGATAGTCCCATCCTCCTCTGACACCGAGGCTCACATAGAGCTGGGAATGTACTTCATATCACAGTGAACACTACCGACCATTTGCTCGTGGGGACATGTCATAGCAGGGAAGAGGGTAGACCTCACATGAACACCCCTCGTGACCCAGGCACTGCAGTAGCTCCAGGTAAACTCTGGAACAAGGCCCTCGTTTGAACAGCAGTCTACCAACTGCACCCACAGCATTACACCATGTGGTTCTATGCAAAAACAGTACAGAGTGGATGTATGCGTGTTGTTGATGTGGGTATCTTTTAAGCGAGTACGGTTGTGAGTGTGTGTGTGAGCTGCGGTGTACCCATTGACTCTGCTTTCATTTATACATCCTCTGATAGGAAACAGCATATTTCTGGACTATTTCAAGGGAATGAAAACTAGGCAATTATGCAAATGAGTATGGGATGGTCTCTTCCTTTTGCCAGATGGTCTTTCAAGAACAATAACTTGGACTCTTTTAAACCCCCGGGAAACATCTCACTTATCAAATTACTTGGAAGAATCAGTGACACACAACCGAAAGACGGAGGAAATAAAACATCAAAAGTAATATGATACAGTGGTGGACAAAGTACCCAATTGTCATACTTGAGTAAAAGTAAAGATGCCTTAATAGAATATGACTCAAGTAAAAGTAAAAGTGAACGTCACCCAATAAAATCCTACTTTAGTAAAAGTCAAAGTATTTGGTTTTAAATATACTTAAGTATCAAAAGTAAAAGTATAAATCATTTCACATTGCTTACATTAAGCAAACCAGACGCACCATGTTCTTATTTTTATTGACGGATAGCCAGGGGCACACTCCAACACTCAGACATAATTTACAAACAAAAGATTTGTGTTTAGTGAGTCCGCCAGATCAGAGGCTGTAGGGATAACCAGGGATGTTCTCTTGATAAGTGTGTGAATTGGACCATGTTCCATTTTTTTGCCAATTGTGGCGTCTGGTTTTCTTAATATAAGGAGCTTTAATTGATTTATACTTTCACTTTTGATACTTAAGTACATTCCGACTTCAACTGTACTTTTGCACCTGTTTCCTCCAGCATCTTCACAAGGTCCTTGCTGCTGTTCTGGAATTGATTTGCACTTTTCGCACCAAAGTACGTTCATCTCTAGGAAACAGAGCGAGTCTCCTTCCTGAGCGGTATGACGGCTGCATGGTCCCATGGTGTTTATACTTGCGTACTATTGTTTGTACAGATGAACGTGGTACCTTCAGGCGTTTGGAAATTGCTCCCAAGGATGAACCACACTTGTGGAGGTCTACAATTTTTTTCCTGAGTTCTTGGCTGATTTCTTTTGAATTTCCCATGATGTCAAGCAAAGAGGCACTGAGTTTGAAGGTAGGCCTTGAAATACATCCACAGGTACACTCAAATGATGTCAATTAGCCTATCAGAAGCTTCTAAAGCCATGACATCATTATCTGGAATTTTCCAAGCTGCTTAAAAGCAGTCAATTTAGTGTATGTAAACTTATGACCCACTGGAATTGTGATACAGTGAATTATAAGTGAAATAATCTGTCTGTAAACAATTGTTGGAAAAATTACTTGTCATGCACAAAGTAGATGTCCTAACCGACTTGCCAAAACTATAGTTTGTTAACAAGAAATTTGTGGAGTAGTTGAAAAACTAGTTTTAATGACTCCAACCTATGCGTATGTAAACCTTCTACTTCAACTGTACGTAAGACTCTCTATTGCAGGGTTTCCTAAACTTGGTCCTCGGGACCCCAAGGAGTGAACGTTTAGTTTTTACCCCTAGCACTACACAGCTGATTCAAATCATCAACTAATCATCAAGCTTTGATAATTTGCATCAGCTGTGTAGTGTTAGGGCAAAACCACAACGTGCACCCCTTGGGGTGCCGAGGACCAAGTTTGGGAAACACTGCTCTATTTTAACGGGAACCTGAGAGGCAGTGTCCTCAGATTGAGTAATGGCAGATGCATTAGCAACAACTGACTGACTGCATATCAGATAACACCTACCAGTTAATCTTCTCAGCATCAAAGACTTCAAGATAAGTGAAAGGACATTTATTTTTGGATGGTAGACACAGATAGCCTTGTAATTTCTAGACTGATTACCACTCACCGTGTAGCAAACACTCATGATCAGGCGGCTTGGGAGGCTAAGACACAGAATGAACCACCTATTGGCCTGGAAAGAGATTAATTATGAAATATAATGTATTTTTACTTAAGTCAATATTGAATCATATGCACATCAAGTTTATTGTCTTTACATTAGTTTGTGTAATACATGATTTCTAAGCAGAGTATTTACAGTAGTGGGTTGGATGAAATCCATTCCTGACATTAACAGATGACTTGGGCCAGTAGTTTTTCCTGCCAACATGACCTCATTGGGACCAACTTCGGGCCCTAGTTAATAAACAGCCTAGAATTGATTTCAGGTAAGGTTAAAAATACCTCTTTATAGAGAATCACAACAGAAAAATATCCTGATCAGTTTGAATTTTATCCTCAAAATCAGATTGCTAAGACAACAGCATTTTATATTCAATGATGAACAGGGTTAATTGGGAGTTGAAGTTAAAAATCAAAGTTGTTATGGCCAATATTAAAAATGGAATAAGAAGTTAAGTCCATTTGTTCCACTCATAAGGTGAATTACTGTATAATTCTGACTTTTATCAGACGCTCATTAACCTTTATCCTGACTCTCATCAACCCGTATGGCAGTAGACTGTCAATGTGTGTACGACGTTTGGTTGCTAAGACAACACCATATGGATTTATTCAATCATAAATAATTCCACTTCAGATATACTGTAACAGTAGGGCATCATTATCCTTCTGATGAAACACAATATTCATTTTTCTGATAAGCAATGTTCTTTTAAAAAACTGAAGAGGGAGTTTTTGTCTTGATGAACGCAGCCTCCTGATCTTCTAGATCAGTAAGAACAACTGTCCTGAGGAAAGAGAATGGGACAACATGAGGAAGGAGAGAGGGCTGATGGACTGACTGACTATGACATGAGGAAGAGGTGATACTACTGTGCCTATATCAGAAAGGGAGAGTTGGTTTGATGTTTGGGTCATATAGATGACCTGCCATTTCTTTCTTTAAGGTTACAGTACATCTGTTATTGCTACCCTCACTGAATCTATTCCCTCACTCACTCTTCATCCTCCTACCTCCCTGCTGTATTCCATCTTCATTCATCTTAAATCAACCTTTTATTTTCTTCTATCCATTCGCATCTCTATGTACCCCTCCCTCAAGTCTCACTCCACCTCTCTCTGTGTCCTCCTCCTCATCTCAGTCCCACTCCCCCTCGTCTCTGTCAGGGTTGTCGTCTCTAGGTGGCTCCTGAAACTGGATATTGGCCAGCATGTCCCTCATGGCCACCATCAGACGATTTACTTCCTGGTTCAGCTCCCGACCTGCCTGAGCTACTTCCAGGTCATCCTGCGGCATCGGCTCACCCTGCAGAGACAGTGACTAGAGAGTGAGCAGTAATTCTAATCATCACTGAACATGATAATACGGAAGTGTGTGTGTGTATACAGTGCATTCAGAAAGTATTCAGATCCCTTGACTTTTTATACATGTTGTTACATTACAGCCTTATTCTAAAATGGAAAAAAATCGTTTTTCCCCTCATTAATCTTCCCACAATACCCCATAATGACAAAGCAAAAAAAGTTGTATATCTTTTTAAGTATCACATTTACAGACCCTTAACTCAGTACTTTATTGTAGCACCTTTGGCAGTGATTACAGCCTCGAGTCTTCTTGGTAATGACACTACAAGCTTGGTACACCTGTATTCCTCGGGTTCAAGTTGGGCTCTGGCTGAGCCACTCAAGGACATTGAGACTTGTCCTGAAGCCACTCCTGCGTTGTCTTGGCTGTGTGCTTAGGGTCGTTGTCCTGTTGGAAGGGGAAACTTCGCCCCAGTCTGAGGTACTGAGCACTCTGGAGCAGGTTTTCATCAAGGATCTCTATATTTTGCTCCGTTCATCTTTCTCTCGATCCTGACTAGTCTCCCACCCCCTCCCACTGAAAGACATCTCCACAGCATGATGCTGCCAGGTTTCCTCCAGACGTGACGCTTGGCATTCAGGCCAAAGAGTTCAGTCTTGGTTTCATCAGACCAGAGAATCTAGTTTCTCATTGTCTGAGATTCTTTAGTTGCCTTTCGGCAAACTCCAAGCGGGCTGTCATGTGCCTTTTACTGTGGATTGGCTTCCGTCTGGGCACTCAACCATAAATGCCTGATTGGTGGTTCTTGGTCACCTCCCTGACCAAGGCCCTTCTCTCCCGATTGCTCAGTCTCTCCCGATTGCTCAGCCAGCTCTAGAGTCTTGGTGGTTCCAAACTTCTTCCATTTAAGAATGACGCAGGCCCCTGTGTTCTTGGGGACCTTCAATGCTGCAAAAAAATGTTGCTACCCTTCCCCAGATCTGTGCCTCGACACAATCCTGTCTCGGAGCTCTACAGACAATTCCTTTGACCTCATGGCTTGGTTTTTGCACTGAAATGCACTGTCAACTGTGGGATGTTACATAGACAGGTGTGTGCCTTTCCAAATCATGTTCAATCAATTGAATTTACCACAGGTGGACTCCAATCAAGTTATTGAAACATCTCAAGGATGATCAATGGAGGGGCCACCCGAGTGGCGCAGTGGTCTAAGCCACTGCATCGCAGTGCTAGCTGTGCCACTAGAGAGTCTGGGTTCGAGTCTAGGCTCTGTCGCAGCCGGCCGCGACCGGGAGACCCATGGGGCGGCGCACAATTGGCCCAGCGCGCACTAGCGACTCCTGTGGTGGGCCGGGCGCAGTGCATGCTGGCACGGTTGCCAGGGGTACTGTGTTTCCACATTGGTACGGCTGGCTTCCGGGTTAAGTGGGCATTGTGTCAAGAAGCAGTGCGGCTTGGTGGGTTCTGTTTTGGAGGACGCACGGCTCTCGACCTTCGCCTCTCCCGAGTCTGTACGAGAGTTGCAGCGAGTCTGTACGGGAGTTGGTAGTTAAAAGACTGTAACTACCAATTGGATACCACGTAATTGGGGAGAAAAAAGGGTAAAAAATAATAATAAATTACATAAAAAAGGATGATCAATGGAAACAGGATGCACCTGAGCTCAATTTCGAATCTCATAGCAAAGGGTCAGAATACTTATAGTGGGGCAAAAAAGTATTTAGTCAGCCACCAATTGTGCAAGTTCTCCCACTTAAAAAGATGAGAGAGGCCTGTAATTTTCATCATAGGTACACTTCAACTATGACAGACAAAATTAGAATTTTTTTTCTCCAGAAAATCACATTGTAGGATTTTTAATGAATTTATTTGCAAATTATGGTGGAAAATAAGTATTTGGTCAATAACAAAAGTTTCTCTCAATACTTTGTTATATACCATTTGCTGGCAATGACAGAGGTCAAACGTTTTCTGTAAGTCTTCACAAGGTTTTCACACACTGTTGCTGGTATTTTGGCCCATTCCTCCATGCAGATCTCCTCTAGAGCAGTGATGTTTTGGGGCTGTTGCTGGGCAACACGGACTTTCAACTCCCTCCAAAGATTTTCTATGGGGTTGAGATCTGGAGACTGGCTAGGCCACTCCAGGACCTTGAAATGCTTCTTACGAAGCCACTCCTTCGTTGCCCGGGCAGTGTGTTTGGGATCATTGTCATGCTGAAAGACCCAGCCACGTTTCATCTTCAATGCCCTTGCTGATGGAAGGAGGTTTTCACTCAAAATCTCACGATACATGGCCCCATTCATTCTTTCCTTTACACGGATCAGTCGTCCTGGTCCCTTTGTAGAAAAACAGCCCCAAAACATGTTTCCACCCCCATGCTTCACAGTAGGTATGGTGTTCTTTGGATGCAACTCAGCATTCTTTGTCCTCCAAACACGACAAGTTGAGTTTTTACCAAAAAGTTCTATTTTGGTTTCATCTGACCATATGACATTCTCCCAATCTTCTTCTGGATCATCCAAATGCTCTCTAGCAAACTTCAGATGGGCCTGGACATGTACTGGCTTAAGCAGGGGGACACGTCTGGCACTGCAGGATTTGAGTCCCTGGCGGCGTAGTGTGTTACTGATGGTAGGCTTTGTTACTTTGGTCCCAGCTCTCTGCAGGTCATTCACTAGGTCCCCCCGTGTGGTTCTGGGATTTTTACTCACCGTTCTTGTGATCATTTTGACCCCACGGGGTGAGATCTTGCGTGGAGCCCCAGATCGAGGGAGATTATCAGTGGTCTTGTATGTCTTCCATTTCCTAATAATTGCTCCCACAGTTGATTTCTTCAAACCAAGCTGCTTACCTATTGCAGATTCAGTCTTCCCAGCCTGGTGCAGGTCTACAATTTTGTTTCTGGTGTCCTTTGACAGCTCTTTGGTCTTGGCCATAGTGGAGTTTGGAGTGTGACTGTTTGAGGTTGTGGACAGGTGTCTTTTATACTGATAACAAGTTCAAACAGGTGCCATTAATACAGGTAACGAGTGGAGGACAGAGGAGCCTCTTAAAGAAGAAGTTACAGGTCTGTGAGAGCCAGAAATCTTGCTTGTTTGTAGGTGACCAAATACTTATTTTCCACCATAATTTGCAAATAAATTCATTAAAAATCCTACAATGTGATTTTCTGGATTTTTTTTCTCATTCTGTCTGTCATAGTTGAAGTGTACCTATGATGAAAATTACAGGCCTCTCTCATCTTTAAGTGGGAGAACTTGCACAATTGGTGGCTGACTAAATACTTTTTTGCCCCACTATGTAAATAAGGTATTTTTAAATAAAAAAAAAAAGAAATGAATTTACAATAACAAAAATGTTTTGTTATTATGGAGTATTGTGTGTAGAAAATGTATTTAATCCATTTTAGAAGAAGGCTGTAATGTAACAAAATCAAAAATTGAAAAAGTCAAGGAGTCTGAATACTTCCCGAATGCACTGTATGTGTATGTGTTGCTTAAATTCACCAGGAAAAGCACAATACCATCTCTTAAGAACACCACATTATTATCTCCTGTCTCACTCAGGTTCAAAATGTTTCAAACGTTGCAATAAGGTATCACGCGTAAACAAATTAATTTTAAGAGACAAACAGGAGCTTTGTACGACCCTAGGTGACATACAGTATGTCAGTGTTTTGTGTATGTGTTTTGGGGTTTTCACACACAACATACATTTATTAGATTCATTTCCAACACACCTAAATTGTGATTTCAGACCTGTTGGATAACACTGTAGCTATTCTAGTGCAATAAAACAACTGCAAGCAGACAGCATCTCTTCCTCCTAAACTGTCTCATTCTTATCCTAATTGCATCTCTTCCTCTTCCTAATCAGATAAGTCTCAAGATGGTTTAAAACTAGCTGCATAAAAAAGGTGGTCCCTCTTGGTTAAAACACTGGGCATATGTGTTTCTGTTTGTCAGTGGATGTTTCTGGAACTTGCATGGTCAGTTGTGGCACAGGAGGACCTGAGGACACTGGAGCTCCGAGGTTGGTGGTCCACATTAGTGATTATCTTTACAATTGGCCACATGTCCTCTGATCACTAGCATGGATATCTACACTCCGAACTAGCATGGACATTGGAGAGTGACTATAATAGGAGACGATGCTTTGCTTCCTTCACATCACGTTGCATCCCACTGCACAAGGTTACATGGCAACACACTGCCAGTCAGTGTGGGACACCTCATCAAATATAAAAATCACTCCCACACATGTATACTGTCCATTGATGTTTTGATCATGTGGATCTTTTTTTATAGACAAATGAATGTTCTGAACTAGGTCAACATGACGGGAGACAATGTGGTGTGTAAATATAGGCTATCCTCTGGTTGCTGGTGCCAGGCTGCTGAGTGCTTATCCTCTCCTCTCTAGGGGTGTTTGTCACAATCTGTCTCTTGTGTATTTCACCCTGTGTGACACTGCCCACTCTTTACCTCCTCTCCACTCTGCCTGAGAAGCAGGGGGAAATGGGGCGGACAGTACATGCCCTCCTCGTTGGTTGCCATGGACAACACTGAGTCAGAGAGGAATCAAGACTCTCTCTTGAAATACAACAGTTTTCTGTTCTGCTTCAACAGGACTCAAGTAACGCACCATTAAAAACAGTGCATCAAAGAGAGGCGATGTTAGCCAATCCATAGCAGTAAACTGTTTCAAATCAAGTTAGACCATACAAAACACAGAGTCAATCAAGAGTTCTTGTACCAAAAGCCAAGTTTGCCTCGTCATCCTGTCTCCACAATCTGTGCTGTATCAAATGATAAAGCCAAACTTTGTTAGGCCTCCGATGCCTCGTCACAAAGTGTTGGTTGTAGATTGTGATCAGATTGTGTTATCGGACGTCAGAGTCAGACACTACATAACATCGTCAATGGGTCAACATTGCTCGGACGTGTCCAAAACGCACAAGCAAACACTATTTCAAGAGCATGTTCTTCATGGGCCATATTGGTTAGTTCCAACAGAGGAACCCGTTTTTCTGTGGCAAAGTTACGATACTGTAGACTTAATGTGGATAAGCTGCAGTAGATCTAGTGGAGTAGGAAGCTACTCAGAAGCACTTTCTAAGGCTTGGCCACAGCACAAATAGGCATGAAATGAGTCGTATGGTTAATCCATTCAGAAACCTCCAGAGGGTTAGGGAATAGCTACCTAAACTCCAGCTAATCAATGTTCCCTTCCATCCTGTCAGAACCCTTTGTGCCAACAGTAGCCCAGGATGTCTCCATTAGCTCAGCCCAACAGTAGCCCAGGATGTCTCCATTAGCTCATCCCAACAGTAGCCCAGGATGTCTCCATTAGCTCAGCCCAACAGTAGCCCAGGATGTCTCCATTAGCTCAGCCCAACAGTAGCCCAGGATGTCTCCATTAGCTCAGCCCAACAGTAGCCCAGGATGTCTCCATTAGCTCAGCCCAACAGTAGCCCAGGATGTCTCCATTAGCTCATCCCAGCAGTAGCCCAGGATGTCTCCATTAGCTCATCCCAACAGTAGCCCAGGATGTCTCCATTAGCTCAGCCCAACAGTAGCCCAGGATGTCTCCATTAGCTCAGCCCAACAGTAGCCCAGGATGTCTCCATTAGCTCAGCCCAACCGTAGCCCAGGATGTCTCCATTAGCTCAGCCCAACAGTAGCCCAGGATGTCTCCATTAGCTCAGCCCAACCGTAGCCCAGGATGTCTCCATTAGCTCAGCCCAACAGTAGCCCAGGATGTCTCCATTAGCTCAGCCCAACAGTAGCCCAGGATGTCTCCATTAGCTCAGCCCAACAGTAGCCCAGGATGTCTCCATTAGCTCAGCCCAACAGTAGCCCAGGATGTCTCCATTAGCTCAGCCCAACAGTAGCCCAGGATGTCTCCATTAGCTCAGCCCAACAGTAGCCCAGGATGTCTCCATTAGCTCAGCCCAACAGTAGCCCAGGATGTCTCCATTAGCTCAGCCCAACAGTAGCCCAGGATGTCTCCATTAGCTCAGCCCAACAGTAGCCCAGGATGTCTCCATTAGCTCAGCACTCCCACAAATGTTTAGAGATTATTATGATGACGTCTCATCCCGCTGACTGTGGCCTAGCAACAGCGTGGACTAGTGTATGTGAGGAATC
This sequence comes from Salvelinus namaycush, assembly GCF_016432855.1. Classification (NCBI taxonomy): domain Eukaryota; kingdom Metazoa; phylum Chordata; class Actinopteri; order Salmoniformes; family Salmonidae; genus Salvelinus; species Salvelinus namaycush. Next base: position 15,765,124 of record NC_052336.1, on the reverse strand, counting down.
TGGGAGCCCTGAGGAGGCGACAGACCAGGTTCTTTGACTCTCGGTACACTTTATGAATGTTTTCATTATCTGCTGCAGCAACGTGCCAACTGAAATATCCTGTGATCTTTATAATCTTTTTTTACACTCTTCCGTGTGTGGGGAGGTCATATGCCTCAACAGCTGATGTTCCCTATTGGTCTCCCATTGGGAAAGGCACGGTGGAGATGCTAGCTATATTATCATTATGAGGCTGTGTTTCACATGCCATCTTATTCAAGGTCCCTGCCCTATGTTAAAAAACCCACAAGACAGACAGACAGAGACACACACACACACACACACACACACACACACACACACACACACACACACACACACACACACACACACACACACACACACACACACACACACACACACACACACACACACACACACACACACGTTGGTTTATGAGGTCATTAACGGGAGATGGGACATTGGGGTCAAAGGACAAGCAGTCATGATGTTCTATGATGCAGCGGACCTTTTCTTAGATTTGCCACGCTTGGGGGCATGCAGCTCTGTCCTCAGGGACCACAGTGTCTGCTGATGTCCTCTTCCTCTGCTACTTCTTTGTCAAATCCATATCCATTAATGTCACTGATTGGAATCAGTTTCCAGATCTAAATAATCAGGCACGGACTTGAATGAAAGAACCCAGCCATCTGCCTGACACTGCAGCTCCCGAGGACCATGGTTGCATACCCCTAGTCTACTGTAGCTCACCCTCGGCCAAGCTCACTCACTTACCTGCAGGTTGAAGTTTGGCAGCAGAGAGCGGAAGAACAGTGACAGGGTGCTCTCATTGGAGGCTCCCACACTCTGCCTGCAAAGACAAGTGAGAAAGCTAACAAGATAACACAAGCATGCAATACGTTTCTCACACTCTTCTGCTGATAAGGATTCTCCCATGACCATAAATTATATCAACCATCATATACAGTGAGGTCCATGTTTTATTGTTTTCGCTCTGTACTCCTGCACTTTGGAATGTGTACATAGTCAACGCATTTTAGAGAACCAAAAGTATTGGGCAAATGTACTTATATGTGTATTAAAGTAGTCAAAAGTTTAGTAATTGGTCCCATATATTTGGTCCCATATATTTGGTCCCGACTACAACAAGCTTGTAATACTCCAAACTTGTTGGATGCATTTGCAGTTAGTTTTGGTTGTGTTTCAGATTATGTGTGCCCAATAGAAATACATGATAATGTATTATTAACCATTCCAACAAAGTGTCACTGTCTAAGTACTTTTGGACATCACTGTAGATCATTATAAGTAGGTCCAATAGTTTTTCTGAATCCAAAGAATGCTCTGCTTTTATGTTGCGGTTACAGATCCAGTGCTAAATTGTAACCATTAACCCCCCACCCATTAATAAAAATCATTACTTCAACCACTTACACCTCCCAGTCCTTTATCAATCAAAACACTTCTCCGTGGCCATGTTTGTAAAGCTTGTGAGGAACAAGCAACCATCAGGCAGAAATAGTAGGGCTGTCCTCAGACATGGGTGGGCTGTCCTCAGACATGGGTGTGCTGTCCTCAGACATGGGTGTGCTGTCCTCAGACATGGGTGTGCTGTCCTCAGACATGGGTGTGCTGTCCTCAGACATGGGTGTGCTGTCCTCAGACATGGGTGTGCTGTCCTCAGACATGGGTGTGCTGTCCTCAGACATGGGTGGGCTGTCATTCTAAGTAATTCTCACCAGAGATCATCAGGTACAGTATGTACAGTATGTACAGTGTGCTCCACACAACAGCCCTCAGAACATTAGGAGGTCTTCCCCACTTAAAACAAATGCTACATTTTCCCTTGACTAGGTCACAATTTGTTATGTTATTCGTTGTCACTGTATTGGCCTCTCTGATGGTTTGATGCTTCCCTACCATCCACCACTGACTCGGCTGGTTAACAGCTATCACAAGATGGGAGGAAAGAGGCCTCAGTCAGGAGGCCAGAACACTCCTGTAACCACATGCTATTTCAGAGAAACTGATGACAGCGAGAGGGGAGAAGAGAGAGATTGAAGAGAGGGATAGTTGGGAGAAAAAAAATGGAGGCAGAGAAGGAAGGGTGTGTCAGGGATAGACCATTGAGAGGAGAGATGCAAGCTGGTGAAATCAAGGCTATTTCTTATGCCAAATTTACATCAATGGCGTTTGCCACCATTGGCAAAGACAGAGAGAGGGTTAACTCACCTCCCCCGGTCTGCATAACTGTGTGCCTTTCCAATGTCCACACTCCTGAACACTACAAATGGATCACCCCCATCCCCTTACACTGTACTCTAATATACCTTCATTAGAGATTCTCAATGGAGTCAGTGGCCAGTGGGCCAGTCAGTCTTATGTGGACTGAAATAAACCAAGCGTTATTGGTTCTGCTTAGGAAAACACAAGCAGATACTGTCCTGACTCTTGGTTTTCAGTCCAGTGGCACCAACAGGATTGCTGATCCAAGTAGACCTATAGAGAAGAACCTAGCGATCTGAAGGAGCCGCATTCTATAACTAGCTACAGTGCATTCGGAAAGTATTCAGACCCCTTGACTTTTTCCCACAAATTGATTAAATTAATTGTTTTCCTCATCAATTGACACACCACAATGACAAAGCAAAAACAGGTTTAGACATTTATGTACATTATATATTATAAAAAAAATAAAAATAAAAACTTTCTTTACACAAGTATTCAGACCCTTTGCTATGAGACTCGAAATTGAGCTCAGGTGCATCCTGTTTCCATTGATCATCCTTGAGATGTTTCTACAACTTGATTGGAGTCCACCGGTGGTAAATTTAATTGATTGGACATGATTTGGAAAGGCACACACCTGTCTATATAAGGTCACACAGTTGACAGTGCATGTCAGAGCAAAAACCAAGCCATGAGGTCGAAAGAATTGTCCGTAGAGCTCCGAGACAGGATTGTGTCGAGGCACAGATCTGGGGAAAGGTACCAAAACATTTCTGCAGCATTGAAGGTCCCCAAGAACACAGTGGCCTCCATCATTCTTAAATGGAAGAAGTTTGGAACCACCAAGACTCTTCCTAGAGCTGACCGCCCGGCCAAACTGAGCAATTGGGGGAGAAGGGCCTTGGTCAGGGAGGTGACCGAGAACCCGATGGTCACTCTGACAGAGCACCAGAGTTCCTCTGTGGAAATGGGAGAACCTTCCGGAAGGACAACCATCTCTGCAGCTCTCCATCAAAAGGCACCTAAAGACTCTCAGACCATGAGAAACAAGATTCTCTGGTCTGATGAAACCAAGATTGGGCTGAATGCCAAGCGTCATGTCTGGAGGAAACCTGGCACCATCCCTACGGTGAAGCATGGTGGTGGTAGCATCATGCTGTGGGGATGTTTTTCAGTGGCAGGGACTGGAAGACTAGTCAGGATCGAGGGAAAGATGAACGGAGCAAAGTACAGAGAGATCCTTGGTGAAAACCTGCTCCAGAGCACTCAGGACCTCAGACTGGGGCGAAGTTTCACCTTCCAACAGTATAACAACCCTAAGCACACAGCCAAGACAACGCAGGAGTGGCTTCAGGACAAGTCTCTGAATGTCCCTGAGTGGCCCAGCCAGAGCCTGGACTTGAACCCGATAGAACATCTCTGGAGAGACCTGAAAATAGCTGTGCAGCGACGCTCCCCATCCAACCTGACAGACCTTGAGAGGATCTGTAGAGAAGAATGGGAGAAACTCCCCAAATACAGGTGTGCCAAGCTTGTTTCGTCATACCCAAGAAGACTCGAGGCTGTAATCGCTGCCAAAGGTGCTTCAACAAAGTACTGAGTATAAGTTCTGAATACTTATGTAAATGGAATATTTCAGTTTTTATTTTTAATACTTTTGCAAAAATGTCAAAAACTGTTTTTGCTTTGTCATTATGAGGTATTGTGTGTAGATTTATGAGGAAAAAAATATATTTAATCAATTTTAGAACAAGGCAGTAACGTAACAAAATGTGGAAAAAATCAAGGGCTCTGAATACTTTCCGAATGCACTGTGTACATATGATATATATGATATATGTACACTACCGTTAAAAAGTTTGGGGTCACTTAGAAATGTCCTTGTTTTTGAAAGAAAAGCAAATTTTTTGTCCATTAAAATAACATCAAATTGATCAGAAATACAGTGTAGACATTGTTAATGTTGTAAATGGAAACTGCTGATTTTTAATGGAATATTGACATTGGCGTACAGAGGCCCATTATCAGCAACCATCACTCCTGTGTTCCAATGGTACGTTGTGTTAGCTAATCAAAGTTTATCATTTTAAAAGGCTAATTAGAAAACCCTTTTGTAATTATGTTAGCACAGCTGAAAACGGTTGTTCTGATTAAAGAAGCAATAAAACTGGCCTTCTTTAGACTAGTTGAGTATCTGGAGCATCAGCATTTGTGGGTTCGATTACAGGCTCAAAATGGCCAGAAACAAAGACCTTTCTTCTGAAACTCGTCAGTCTATTCTTGTTCTGAGAAATGAAGGCTATTCCATGCGAGAAATTGCCAAGAAACTGAAGATCTCGTGCAACTCTGTGTACTACTCCCTTCACAGAACAGCGCAAACTAGTTTTAACCAGAATAGAAAGAGGAGTGGGAGGCCCCGGTGCACAACTGAGCAATAGGACAAGTACATTAGAGTGTCTAGTTTGAGAAACAGACGCCTCACAAGTCCTCAACTGGCAGCTTCATTAAATAGTACCAGCAAAACACCAGTCTCAACGTCAACAGTGAAGAGGCAACTCCGGGACGCTGGCCTTCTAGGCAGAGTTGCAAAGAAAAAGCCATATCTCAGACTGGCCAATAAAAAGAAGAGATTAAGATGGGCAAAAGAACACAGAGGAACTCTGCCTAGAAGGCCAGCATCCCGGAGTCGCCTCTTCACTGTTGACGTTGAGACTGGTGTTTTACGGGTACTATTTAATGAAGCTGCCAGTCTACACTATATTTCTGATCAATTTGATGTTGTTATTTAAATGACAAAAAATGTGCTTTTATTTAAAAAACAAGGACATTTCTAAGTGACCTCAAAATTTTGAACGGTAGTGTTTATATTTTGTGTACTATGTAAAAACCTGCACTGGTACATACCCTACCTTGCACAAGATATGTATAATGACACAAGTTAGGACATGTTTGGAGGGTTACCTCTCAGGCCGGGTGTATGAGGCCACTGAGTCCAGCGGGGGGAGAGGATCGAACCCCATCACCGACTGAGTGGTCACCTCCTGGGAGAGAACACACACAATTCACCATTACAGTAAACATATTGAAGGCCTATCCTCACTAACACTGTTACTGATATAATTGTCATGCACCCAAAACATCAACGTTGATCTTGTTTGTGTTATGAGGACCTCTCGATGAGGAGGTCCAATCATTATATTTGATTGGGTTCTTCATGGAACCAATAAGGAAGCCGTATGCCAGTTGTTAATTATCTCTTTGAACTAGAGGACTACATTCTCAGCATAATTTGGCATGCTCTGTACTGTAGTGGTTGTGTATGTGTACGCTACTCTCCTGCAAACCACATTTACTCTGTGGGACGTTTCATGTTATACAGATACAGGATAAACAGTGTACAGAATGAATGAATACAACCATTCATGATCATGTGATAAAGCAGTAAGGAAATGATCCTATGATTAGATAAGTCACTCTATTCCCCTCTATACTGTGTGCTACTATTGACCAGGGTTATGGCTGGTCAAAAGTCATGCAATATAAGGGGATAGGGTGCTACAGTGGGGCAAAAAAGTATTTAGTCAGCCACCAATTGTGCAAGTTCTCCCACTTAAAAAGATGAGAGAGGCCTGTCATTTTCATCATAGGTACACTTCAACTATGACAGACAGAATGAGAAAAAAAATCCAGAAAATCACATTGTAGGATTTTTAATGAATTTATTTGCAAATTATGGTGGAAAATAAGTATTTGGTCACCTACAAACAAGCAAGATTTCTGGCTCTCACAAACCTGTAACTTCTTCTTTAAGAGGCTCCTCTGTCCTCCACTCGTTACCTGTATTAATGGCACCTGTTTGAACTTGTTATCAGTATAAAAGACACCTGTCCACAACCTCAAACAGTCACACTCCAAACTCCACTATGGCCAAGACCAAAGAGCTGTCAAAGGACACCAGAAACAAAATTGTAGACCTGCACCAGGCTGGGAAGACTGAATCTGCAATAGGTAAGCAGCTTGGTTTGAAGAAATCAACTGTGGGAGCAATTATTAGGAAATGGAAGACATACAAGACCACTGATAATCTCCCTCGATCTGGGGCTCCACGCAAGATCTCACCCCGTGGGGTCAAAATGATCACAAGAACGGTGAGCAAAAATCCCAGAACCACACGGGTGGACCTAGTGAATGACCTGCAGAGAGCTGGGACCAAAGTAACAAAGCCTACCATCAGTAACACACTACGCCGCCAGGGACTCAAATCCTGCAGTGCCAGACGTGTCCCCCTGCTTAAGCCAGTACATGTCCAGGCCCGTCTGAAGTTTGCTAGAGAGCATTTGGATGATCCAGAAGAAGATTGGGAGAATGTCATATGGTCAGTTGAAACCAAAATAGAACTTTTTGGTAAAAACTCAACTCGTCGTGTTTGGAGGACAAAGAATACTGAGTTGCATCCAAAGAACACCATACCTACTGTGAAGCATGGGGGTGGAAACATCATGCTTTGGGGCTGCTTTTCTGCAAAGGGACCAGGACGACTGATCCGTGTAAAGGAAAGAATGAATGCGGCCATGTATCGTGAGATTTTGAGTGAAAACCTCCTTCCATCAGCAAGGGCATTGAAGATGAAACGTGGCTGGGTCTTTCAGCATGACAATGATCCCAAACACACCGCCCGGGCAACGAAGGAGTGGCTTCGTAAGAAGCATTTCAAGGTCCTGGAGTGGCCTAGCCAGTCTCCAGATCTCAACCCCATAGAAAATCTTTGGAGGGAGTTGAAAGTCCGTGTTGCCCAGCAACAGCCCCAAAACATCACTGCTCTAGAGGAGATCTGCATGGAGGAATGGGCCAAAATACCAGCAACAGTGTGTGAAAACCTTGTGAAGACTTACAGAAAACGTTTGACCTCTGTCATTGCCAACAAAGGGTATATAACGAAGTATTGAGATAAATAAGTATTTGGTCAATAACAAAAGTTTTCCACCATAATTTGCAAATAAATTCATTAAAAATCCTACAAGGTGATTTTCTGGATTTTTTTTTCTCATTTTGTCTGTCATAGTTGAAGTGTACCTATGATGAAAATTACAGGCCTCTCTCATCTTTTTAAGTGGGAGAACTTGCACAATTGGTGGCTGACTAAATACTTTTTTGCCCCACTGTATATGAGACACAGACATAATAATAGAGTAAACCTGGTTGCCAAATCTGTTTCTGATTGAACAAACGACAAACAGCATGACAATGGATTACTGGGCTAAATCAGAAACAGAACTGGTGACCAGGGTATAGTAGAGTGGCTGTTGCCTGAGTCTCTCACCAGCGGTAGAGTGGAGGTGGCCTCTTTGATTTCAGACAGGATGACGTGGCGATGGATGTTTAGGGGGGCACTCTGGTACCTCTGCTTCCTCCTAGGGGGGTGGAGGAGACACGAAGGGAAACCAAAGTCAGAGACACATAGGCCAGGTCCTCCCGAGTGGTGCAGCAGTCTAAGGCACTGCACCGCAGTGCTTGAGGCGTAACTACAGCCCCGGGTTCGAATCCAGGCTGTGTCACAGCCAGCCATGACCGGGAGACCCATGAGGCGATACACATTTGACCCAGCTTCGTCCGGGTTAGGGGAGGGTTTGGCCGGCCGGGATCACGAAAAAGGGGTAAAAGTACAACAAATATATATTAATAATAATAATCAAATAAAAAGAAATAAGCCAATATGCCTCATTTCAGGAGGTTCCTTTGATTTCTTCCTGACATCGAAATGTAACATTGCTATATTTCATCTAAAAGTGTTGCCTCAACACTTATGAAACAATAACTTTTGCAGATTTGTCTTAGACGTATGGATGGTTTCTCAGACCTAGATTAAGCCTTTTCCTAGACTGAAAAGCACTTTCCAAGGAGATTCTCCATTAAAGCATGCTATTTAATCTAAGGAATAGGGGTAATCTGCTAGTCGAACGCCCAAATCTTCATTGCGACAATACTGAAACATCAATCCATGGGCAAGTCAGTGCCACATTTTCATTTGTGCATAAATCAAAATGAAAGAAAAGTTATCTGGCAAATTCAGCAGGCTATGGTGTGAAATAGACTTCTAAGTGCAGTATTTATTGAATTACTTTGGTGTGGTTACCAATGCATGAGCATCTTTTCCCTCTTATAATAAAATAACTGTATTGGGTCATACAAAAGTTTTACTGTGCGTGAAGTTTCGAATGCATCGGTCATTACTATGTGTAATGTGATAGGTATTTTAAACATGACTGTTTCTTTCACACACAAAAACACATTTGATGAATAAAATCTTTAATTACTTGACTTCCTCAAATGAAGTGAATGATGAAGCAATCTTTGAGAGAGGGAGGGAATATGATTTCATTGGTCCTCAATTCGCAGCTCAGACACTCCATTTAGGATACATGTAGTTAGCCCTGAGTTACCCTGCCTCGGAGCAAGTAAGATCTGAAGGATTCGTTGCCATAGAAATGTACCTGTCTAAAAGGTAAGCCACATTTGTGAAACCGGGAATCCCAAATTGAACTCAGACCAAAGTTACCTCGCCAACTCCTCAAACTACATTTGTAGTATAGGGCTCAGGACTTCTGACAGTGAGAAAACAACCCAGAAACATTTGGCCTCCTGGAGCACAAAGAGCACTTTATGACCTGTCTCTATGTAACGTCTCTATGTAACGTCTCTATGTAACCTCTCTATGTAACCTCTCTGTGTAACCTCTCTGTGTAACCTCTCTGTGTAACCTCTCTGTGTAACCTCTCTGTGTAACCTCTCTGTGTAACCTCTCTGTGTAACCTCTCTGTGTAACCTCTCTGTGTAACCTCTCTGTGTAACCTCTCTGTGTAACCTCTCTCTTCTCCACTCGTGAGGGGTCAGTCAGATGACTCTGATTAACATGGGGTTAACAGACAGAGTACAAACACTGACCCTAACCTCGGCAGCCTGAGGTGCAAGTGGGAAACGGAGAAATCGATTGAGAGACCGTTAAGCAGGGTGAGAGAGGGGGGGAAAAATAAAGGGATATGTGGGGTGAGAGAAGGAAAAGGAGAGACAACGTGGGAGAGGGTTAAGTAGGGATGAGCGAGGGGAAGGAGGAAGGGTTAAGAGGGGTTAAGAGTAAAGGTTGGGGGATAAGGCCCATTTGAGGCAAAGGTAGATGATTGATTGGACTACAATGGTGGATCCTACTGGGTGGTGGAGATGAGGGGTAGGCTTAGAGAGCTTGGGGGTGTACATTTTATTCCAGGGTTAGGTTTTCAGACTTTTTACCTGGACTTTGCTCCTTTCATATTTATTTTTGATCCTAACAAACTCTCCAAGCCCTGCCGGTGACAAGCATACCCTTAACATGATTCTGCCACCACAATACTTGAAAATACAGTGGGTTTCACTCTGTGTTGTGTTGTATTGGACCCAAGCCTGTAGTTTTTAATTCAGGCAAAAAGGCACAATACTCTGCCGTGTTGTCTTCCAGTACTACATAACGGCCTTGTTGCAAACAGAATTAATTATTTGAAGTGGACTGTACCACAGGCTTCATTCTTTTCACTTTGTCATACATGTCAGATATGTGGAGTGAATGCAATGTGGTTTATCCTCTGTATTTTCAAAGTTATGTGCTTGCAGCATCATGTTATGGTTATGCTTGTCACCTGCAGGGACTGGGGAGTTTGTCAGGATCAAAAGAAATATGAAAGGAGCAAAGCCCAAATAAAAAGTTAGAGGAAACCCTGTCTCAGTCTTCTGAACACATAACCCTGGGATAGAGTTTTATATTTCAGCAGGACAATTACACAAATTGTAATGCCGTATTTGTAATGCCAAAGACACACCAGAATGGCTTTCCAAGAGGTGTTGAGTGTTCCTGAATGGTCCAGTCTCAGTCCTAATTTAAATCTGCTTGAAAATCAGAGACAAGGTTTGAATATTGCTGTCCATCAATGACTTCCAACCAAATTTACTGAGCTTGAGCAAATTTGGGGGAAAAAACAATGGATATATGTTGCCCTAACATCTGTGCAAAGTTGGTAGATTCCTATTCCAAATGTTTTTTCAGCTGTAATGGCTGCCAAATGTGCTTCCACCAAGTATTGACCCTGGGGTGTGAAGACATATGCAATCCAGACATCTTATTTTTATTTTATTAATTTGGAAAATGTTCTATAATTTTTCTTTCACATTGGAAATGTAGAGTAGGTTGTGAACAATGGTAGAAAAACTATGTAATCTATTTTTGTATTTCATTTTAAGGCTGCAAAATTTGTAAACTGTGCAAGGGGTAAGTAGACCTTCACTAGGCACGGAATGTTGGAGGTGAACTAGCCTGGAATCTACACTGAACATTGCTCCACTGAATCAATGAATATTACTTCTTGAACAGAAATACTCAGTGTTACTTTGAGGATAGAGGTGAATGGGGTAACGAGGAACAGTTTGGGCGGTTGGAAAGGTAATAATGCCAGTGGTCTAGAGTCCAAGGGGCTCTTACTTGTTTTGGCAGTCCTCCACCAGAGGGTCTTTAGTGTCGACTCGTCGTAACACCTCCCTAACACACTCCTCCAGCCACAGCAGGACCCCTCCCTCCCTCCACAGGGTGTGTGTCCGCCCCACATACAGAGACATCAGTTCAGCCAGGGCAGGAGACTGCCTAGAAAGAGGGAAAGAGATGGGAGGAAGGAACAATTCAATTTGTCACTCTAATACAATTTCATGCCAATAAATGATGATTCAATTCCATTAGGCTGACTGACACAGAAGATGTGCATAAAGGGAAGACATGACAGACAGGGAGACATGATGCCTCAGTTGAAGCAGATGTTTTACCCCAACTGGCTTCTGGGTCCAAAGAAGTCATGTGACGATACAGCAGCGTCTGGCTGCACTGTGCACAGGTCCAACAGAGGCATCAACACTGGGGAACACACAAACAAACAGATATCAGGCATAGGTCTCTTTTCTCTGTGTGTGTGTGTGTGTGTGTGTGTATGTGTGTGTGTTCTATATAAGCATCCATGGTGGAACACATTCTGACGGCTGTCCCTCTCAGGCCTGTGTGTGTGTGTGTGTGTGTGTGTGTGTGTGTGTGTGTGTGACTTTAACCTCCAGGGAACATGATGAGAGCGTTCTGCAGCAGCAGGTCAGCCTTGTCTTTGAGCCTCTCCCTCTGCTCTGACTCAGTCTGATCCTCCTGACTCAGGTGGAAGTGGCTCAGAGCCACAGAGAAGGCAAAGTTTGGCAACTGGGACAGGTTCCTGTGCACCTAGGAAACACACACACAGGAATCAGACAATACACACACCACACACACACTGGTATGAGGTCACACACAGGGAAAATCTTGGGCACACACTCGTCTCACCTCCCAATCCTGGTATAGCCGGAGGAGGAAGTTGTACTCTCGTGAGCGCAGGGAGAGGAAGTCAATGAGCAGTAGCATACAGAGAGGATCGCTGTCGGGGTCCAGACTAGGAGAGAAAGGAGATGACGGAATAAAACACACAACAGCTCCTCTTCTTCAATGAATACTTAATTCCGTTTCGCCTGCAGAACTAAGACCACATAACTACTATATAAATAAACATTACAGAAATAAAATAAATGGTTTCTTTATTAACAGCGGACCCATGACAACCCGTGACCAGAATCTGTGCCATTGCTGGAAACACTCAATATCCTGGGGATCCTAAATACAGTGACACTATACATCATGGAAATGGAGGCACTGTGGAGGCACTGTGCTTTTACTGGTATTTCAAGCTTTATCCACCAGTGTTTCTGCAGGTAGAAAATCCTAGGAAATGTTATTTAAGTGACACGGTCTCCAATCAATCAATGTCTGGTTGTGCGTGTGATATCATTAATTTACTATAATTTGGCATGGAATACTATTTGTAGATCAGTGATTCTACACCTTATTTTGCTCAAGCTGATCCTCTCCAACAGACTTGGAAGTTGTAGCTACAAATTGGTAAATTGGGGGCAGTTAAAGGGGAGATTAAATGAAACCAACCATTTGAAATACATTGTATGTAATTCGGGGGGTAGCCCCAACAGATTCAAACCCGAATCCAGCGACTATAAAATCAACACCTGTTGGCTTGACAGTCACTGGATCTGCGTTTGAGTCCCGGTCGGGGCTACCCTCCAAATTCACTACATTTGTGTCAGAAGTGGGATGGTGCCCATGAGGCCATCCGAGTGGCATGTACTCGTGAGGGAGTTGGTAAAGCTTGGGGACACGCTCTCCCGAAGGAAGGGGGTAGTGAAGCGACAATAACCCAACACCTAGCGAGCTCATCAAGAGGTTCGGGGTTTGGACCTCTTGGGAGTAACAGGTGAAGGGGTTGGCTTGGCAGTCGCTGGACCCGGGTTCGAGTCCCAGTCAGATATTGATTGGAGACAGCTTGTGTCAATTAAATATAATTTTCTAAGATTTTCTACCTCCATCAACACTATTGGATAACACTGGAAATACCGGTAAAAGCACAGTGCCTCCATTTCCGCAACAAAAAGCAGGGCCCTATATGTGGTATATGACAGAGCTGCTGCGGGCGGCAGGGCTGTTCATCTGGTATTCCTATCAGTCATCTACTGAAGCAGAGATAAGGTCCTCCTGATCATAACACAGCAGGCCTGAGAGGGACAGCCGTCACAACGTGTTCCACCGTGGATGCTTATACAGAGCAGACACACACCACCGTGAGGGGAGGAAGCCAGCGTTTGACGGAAATCAGAGAAATACACTGAGTATACAAAACAGTAGAAACACCTTGCTAATATTGAGTTGCACCCGCTTTTGCTGAAAGTGTTCCACAGGGATGCTGGCCCATGTTGACTCCAATGCTTCCCACAGTTTTGTCAAGTTGGCTAGATGTCATTTGGGTGTTGGACCATTCTTGATACACATAGGAAACTGTTGAGCGTGAAAAACCCAACACATAGGAAACTGTTGAGTGCGAAAAATCCAGCAGCGTTGCAGTTCTTGACACACTCAAACAGGTGTGCCTGGCACCTACTACGATACCCCATTCAAAGGCACTTAAATCTTTTGTCTTGCCCATTCATCCTCTGAATGGCACACACACAAGTCATGTCTCAATTGTCTCAAGGCTTAAAAAACATTCTTTAACCTGTCTACTCCCCTTCAATAAATGACATCAATAAGGGGTCATAGCTTTCACCTGGATTCACCTGGTCAGGCTATGTCATGGAAAGAGCAGGTGTTCATAATGTTTTGTACACCATGACCACCACATCCTAGATAAGATAAAGGCTAAAGGCCTAAGACACAGGGCGAAGGCGGATGAATGTGTAATAATAGTGTGTGGCCTGTCCCATGGGTGTTTGTCTGTCATACTGCTTAGACAGGTTTAATGACCAGTAATGGAATGCAGCCACCCTGGTCCATTTAGAAGAGTCATTCCTGGGTACGATATGGACATCTGACTCAGGTTTTATGTTTGTTTAGTTGATGTGAAGTGTGATGAGACCTTTATTATTATAATATATGAGAAGGAATCTTTTTAAGAGGAAATCTTAGATAACAATTGGGATCGGGCACAGATTAGCACAGCGCAGCCTTTGTGCAATTTAATAAACTACAAATATCACATAATTAATATATTTAATTGATTGAACAATCTGTTTATATATATATATATATATATATACACACACACACTACACGACCAAAGGTACACTACACCTGCTTGTCGAACATCCCATTCCAAAATCATGGGAATTAATATGGAGTTGGTCTACCCTTTACTGTTATAACAGCCTCTACTCTTCTAAGAAGGCTTTCCACTAGGATGTTGGAACATTGCTGCGGGGACTTGCTTCCATTCAGCCACAAGAGCATTAGTAAGATTGTACACTGATGTTGGGCATTAGGCCTGGCTCGCAGTCAGCGTTCCAATTCATCCCAAAGGTGTTCGATGGAGTTGAGGTCAAGGCTTTGTGCAGGTCAGTCAAGTTCTTCCACACCGATCTCGACAAACCATTTCCGTATGGACCTCGCTTTGTGCACAGGGATATTGTCATGCTGAAACAGGAAAGGGCCTTCCCCAAAGTTGGAAGCAAGTTGAGATTTCCCTTCACTGGAACTAAGCGGCCTAGCCTGAACCATGAAAAACAACCCCAGACCATTATTCCTCCTCCCCCAAACTTTACAGTTGGCACTATGCATTTGTGCAGGTAACGTTCTCCTGGCATCCGGCAAACCCAGATTTGTCTGTCGGACTGCCAAATGGTAAAGCATGATTCATCACTCCGGAGAACGCATTTCCACTGCTCCATAGTCCAATGGCATGAGCTTTACTCCACTCCAGCCGACGCTTGGCATTGCACATGGTGATCTTAGGCTTGTGTGCGGCTGCTCTGCTATGGAAACCCATAGCAGCTTCAGCGGACCTGTTCTGTGAGCTTGTGTGGCCTACCACGTTGAGTCTGAGCCGTTGTTGCTCCTAGACGTTTCCACTTCACAAGAACAGGACTTACAGTTGACCGGGGCCACTCTAGCAGGGCAGAAATTTTATAAACTGACTTGTTGGAAAGGTGGCATCCTATGACAGTGTCATGTTGAAGTCACTGAGCTCTTCAGTAAGGCCATTCTACTGTCAATGTTTGTCTATGGAGATTGCATGGCTGTGTGCTCGGTTTTATACACCTGTTGCAACATGCAACAATTTCAAAGATTTTACTGAGTTGCAGATCATATAAGGAAATCAGTCAATTGAAATAAATGTATTAGGCCCTAATCTACATACATAAAAAAATTATAATACTTAAATGCACACACTTTTTGTCTTTATCTGCACTATGTCTTTCTTGTGCGAATAAATAAAAAACAGTCCGTCGCTGTACTTCTGTCCATTATGCGATTCACACCCTCTACCCCGGACACCTGGGGTGCACACTGTGCGCACACATACACACACAGTCTCCCATGTACCTCAGGATGAGTCTGCAGTACTCCAGGGCTGTCCGGGGGCATCCCCTCCTCTCCAGGAACATCATGTGCTTATAAACAGCCAAGTAGAATGCCCTGCAGAGAGGATAAATATACAGACATTATAAACCATGTAAAATTATAAATTCAATGGAAATTTAAGAGAAAGGCCCTTGCATAACAGCGTTTGTGGATTGACCTGTATAGCAGAGATGTATTATCTAACCTGTTTTCTGGTCGCAGGTAGTCCAGTCTGCTGGTTCCTGACGTCAGGCTGCACACAGGGTGGAATGCACACTCAAAGCTGTACAGGGCACGCTCTGAAACACACACACACACACACCACACAGTCATTTATCAAAGACAAGTGAAAATATATAACTTTAGCCAGCACTATCTGGCTGCTAAACAGTCTCAGTGTTTCTCAATTGGTAGATCACCATACCCTCCTCCAGGCTTCTTCCACCTGTCTGTGTTTGTCTTTTGTAAAAACATAAATGTCTCCCTCTGCTGGAAGGCATGAAAACAGCTTTAAGTGAAACCACTCACTTTCTCCCTTGCAAGTTCCAGTGTCAACTACTACATCAACAAGACTAGCTACCTAGAGGTAGCAGCATTTCTCATTGGTCAAAACACTGGTAGGATCCCAATGTACTAAGCCCTTGCAAACTAAGATTATACAACTGTATAAAAAAAATCCAGAGCTGTTGTAATGAGTTGATATGAGTAGGACCTCTTTAGCATGATCAGGAGCAGCTGACAGGATGAGAGGGGCTACACCCACAAGAATCTTGACATGCACTTTCAGTGACTATATCTGAACAATCAGTGGGTTGTTTGAATGTATTGTGTACAGTGCAAACACGTGGCTAGATAACTATAAAATAATACATATTTTTGATGGGTTCAATTCAGTTACTTGTGGTTGAAAATGTACTTTCACCTTGGAGGTCAGAGAGAAGTCACTGTAAATGGAAGCTGCTTTTGCTTGCCCTCTGTATTGATGTGATTTAGCCCTGACCAAAGTGTGATCTGCTCAAACCTTAACTGTATTTATCAACTCATTTATAGATGATGATAGCAGGCAAGTAGCGACAGGCTTGGAGTAACAGTATGGTAACATTTCCTGCCTAAATGCATTACCTGAGGAATCTGAAATACGCTACTTTGCATGCTGGCCCCTTGTTCTTTTTTTCCAATTTAGAGTCTTTCAGAGAATAAACATGCTGTGGATACAGCTGACTCAATTTAACTATTAAACTTTCTCTAGATCAATTGCATAAGGCAGAGGTTCTTAAGCTTTTTCAGCTCGAGACCCAAATGAGAAATTTAGTGTCCTCGAACCACCCAAATTAAGAAGAAATAGTGTGTGAATAAATGTTTTACTCCTAACTCGCGACCCACCGCTCACATGCTCAGGGCCTACGTTGGTTTCCAAACCATAGTTGAAGAAACCCTGGCATCAGGTAATATATGACATACTAGAGCAGTGTGTGGTATAGGTATTGTGTATCCACTAACCTATTAAACATGTACTGCCCAGAGTACACCGATGTTTATCAAGAATAATGTTGCATAAACGTATTCCAACTATTTATCTGGGACCTAGATTAAATTGTATATGGGTCCAAGGAAACATACCTAAGGGGTCTCATGACACATTTACAAACCTTGAGCAAGAGGATACAGCAGAGAGGATCCCCAACTAACCAATCAGAGCTTTGAGTATGACCCTCCTTGCCAACCAGAGCAAAGGCAGGAGTCCCACTCACCAATCAGGTCCCTCACACTCACCGATTAGGTCCCTGGCCATTTCCTGGTCCTCCTGTATGCGGCAGACATCAGAGAGCTGCAGCAGGGAGTCAATGTGGTAGGGGTTCATCTGTAGCAGGGCCTGGGGAGAGGGGGGGGGGGGGGGGGGGGGGTTGTGGAGACGGGGAGGTTGGGGAGACAGGGGGACAGGGGGAGAGTGAGGAACATGGGGGAGGGATGGGGGAGACAGGGAGAGGGTAGGGGAGACGGGGAGGGTGAGGCAGATGGGGGAGAAGGGGAGGTTGGGATGGACAGGGGCATGGTGGGGGAGGGTGGGAGTGACAGAAGAAGGGTAGGGGGGACAGGTGGGGAAGACAGGGAGATGGGTGGGGGAGTTATGGAGGGGACAGGGGGGAGGATCATCGTTTGTCTAAACATTAGAAACCATGTATGTCCTGTGGCAAAGAAGGGGGTCGAGTGATAAATGGCAGATATGTGAGAGCAGAACTAATAAACGGGCTCTGCCCGATCACTAAAATGGCCACCCCGATCAGAACTACAGATCACAAAATGGCCGACTGCCAAAACTACAAGTCCCAGAAGCAAGGGGAACCCTCAGAAGGTGGAGCCGACACACAGATAAAGGGTCAACAAAAACCAGGAAGAAGAAGTGAGGGCTGGAAGGATCTATGAACCGTAGAGAAAGAGACAATAGATATTGGCTGGATTTACCGTGTATGAGCTGGACTGTTTTGGACTTACCTGTTGGCGTTTGGACCTGGACCTACTGAGAATCCGATTCGTGTACCGAACCCTGCTATCCTTGACCTTGCCTACGACCTGGGTGGACTAGGACGGAGAGACAAACACACAGGTACTGTCCTGTTCGAAAGAACTCTCATTCTGGGGTAATTTGGTGACAGTTTCCCACTTAATATGTGACAAACGCTCATAACCTTGAAGAGGTTTGCCACACGTGGTGGAGAATGTGGGCATATGGACTAACCATTCCGCTGGTTAGGTAAAAAAATAAAATAATAATCAGTTAGCACTCCAAAGGGGAGTCAGGTTTTTTTTTGTGGCTTTGTTTGGTTAGGACAGTTTCTCAAGAAAATGAGTATGGAGGGAGCCATACAGGCCCTGTTACAAGCGGCGGCCACCCAACAAGAGGCAGCTAGAGCTCAACAAATAGCTCATCAGGATGCAATGCGAATGTACCAGGACATGTTACAGGTCCAGCACCGCACCAACCAGCTGCTCAGAGAAGAGCAAGAGAGAAACACCCGGGAGTTAAGAGAAGGCCTAAAGGGGCTAGCGGGCCAAATTGGGGCTCAATTACCAGCTGCAAATACCTCTGAGGCAGGCCAATCATTTTCTTCAAGAAATGACAGCACAGGATGATGTGGAAGCATATCTTACCACCTTCGAAAGGACTGCAGAGAGGGAGAAGTGGCCGAAAGAAGAACGGGCAGGGCTTCTGGCACCATACCTGGCAGGGGACGCTCAAAAAGCGTATTTCGACCTGGAGTTGAAAGATGCACAGGATTACGATAAACTAAAGGGAGAGATTCTGACTAGACTGGGAGTGACCGATACCGTGAGGGCACACCGCTTCCACCAGTGGTCCTACCGATCTGGACAACCTCCCAGAACACAGATGTTCGACTTGATTCACCTGGCACGGAAATGGTTGCGACCGGAGACCCGTTCCTCCGCCGAGATTGTCGAGACCATCGTACTCAACCAGTTTCAGCGAGGTCTACCCCAAGAAGTGCGACGATCGGTTGGCCAGAACGAGGTACTTTCCGCAGACCATCTCGTGGGCCTGGTTGAACGGTATTGTACGGCAGGAACAGCTGAGCAGGCACAGGAGGAAAGATTCCCCTTCCCCAGGCCTGGGCGAACCAGCGGACAGGGTAAGACTGTCCCAACAGGTGGAGGGGGAAGAGAGCAGCGTGGGGCCATGAGGAAAGAATCAGAATCGGGCCGAGACACTAAGGAAAAAAACGGAAACCGGGACCGGGGGTCGAGGGGGTCTCCCCCACGAACCCCTATTATCTGTTACAATTGTAATCGACCAGGACATATTGCAGCCTACTGCCCTATTAAAGAAGAGCCAATGCAATGTAACCTCGGTGAAAAAGAAGATGATATGTGGTATGCATGTCCTGTTGTAACCACTGTACTTGAAAGATCAAGAAACAAACATATGTGCAGGGTGACGGTTGAAGGGAAAGAGGTTGAAGCACTGCTGGATTCCGGCAGTATGCTAACCCTGGTCGTTGCAAACCTAGTGCCAACTCATAAACTGGATACAAGTCAGGATATCAGTGTTACATGCATTCATGGGGATACCCGTCTGTACCCCACAGCCTTAGTGAGCATACAAACAGAGGACGGTCTGCTGGATTGTGAGGTCGGCGTGGTCCCAAAGATGCCATATGATGTAATATTGGGTAGATACTTTCCTAACTTTGCGAAGTTAGGCCAAAAGAATGGCATATTTGAGAAGCCAACAACCCTAACCAAGCAGGAAGAAGTATGGGGTCTTCAACCAAAGCCAAGAAAAGAGGTCTCCCAGGGGCCAACCTCACAGGTGCTAGTAGGGGAGGATGAGGATGAAGTGGCAAACCTCGTTGATAACGAACAGCCCGGTACTAGTGGGGCTCGGGTCGATCTGAATCCAGAGGATGACGATCTAGAACCAGCAGACCTGGCAGGGTCCTTGACTAATTTCGGGACGGCCCAAAACCAGGATCCAACCCTGCAGCAAGCCAGAGCAGACGTGCAGGTCGTTGATGGTACTCCCATAAATGATGGGATGAGGCCTAATAGTTTTCCCCACTTCATTATGAAAAAGGGTTTGGTGTACAGAGTCTCAAAAATAGGGGTTGATGTGGTTGAACAGTTGTTGGTCCCCACCCGGTACCGGAGGACAGTACTGGATCTAGCTCATGGGCACATTCTGGGTGGACACCTTGGTATCGATAAAACCCGAGACCGGATTGTAAGGAGGTTTTACTGGCCAGGAATTCAGGCTGAAGTGGCTCGGCATTGTGGAGAGTGCCCGGAGTGCCAGTTAACAGCTCCCCGACCAGCTGTTAGAAGCCCGTTAGTGCCACTCCCCATAATCGAAACGCCATTTGAGAGGATAGCGATGGATATAGTGGGCCCACTACCCAAGTCCGCCAGAGGACACCAATACATTCTGGTCATTCTAGATTATGCCACTCGCTACCCAGAAGCCATTCCCCTTCGGACGATGACTTCCAAAAATATCGCCAAGGAATTAGTGCTCTTGTTCACCAGGGTAGGGGTTCCAAAGGAGATCCTTACTGACCAGGGGACCCCCTTTATGTCCCGCCTTATGGCGGACCTTTGTAAATTGTGGCAGGTGAAACAGTTGAGGACATCGGTTTACCATCCTCAGACGGACGGGCTGGTTGAGAGATTCAACAGGACCCTGAAGTCAATGCTCAGGAAGGTAATCGATAAGGATGGGAAAAACTGGGATTGCATGTTGCCGTATCTGATGTTTGCCATTAGAGAGGTTCCTCAAGCCTCGCTGGGGTTTTCTCCCTTTGAGCTGGTATATGGGAGGCACCCCCGGGGAATCTTAGACATCGCCCGGGAAACCTGGGAGCACCAATCCACCCCGTATACTAGTGTCATAGAGCACGTCACGGCAATGCAAGACAGGATAGCCACAGTCATGCCCATCGTCCGAGAGCACATGAGACAAGCACAAGAGCACCAGCGGCACACTTATAACCGGCAGGCTACCCTGAGGGAATTTCAACCGGGAGATAAGGTGTTAGTGCTGATCCCCACGGTAGAGTGCAAACTACTAGCCACATGGAAAGGACCATATGAAGTACTGGAGAGAATAGGAGAAGTTAATTATCGGATCCGACAGCCAGGTTGACGGCCACAGGAACAGATCTATCACATAAACCTGTTAAAAGCATGGAGAGAGAGAGAAACACTAATGGTCACACACCCTACACACACTCAGGAGACAGCCGAAGTTAATATTTCACCTACTCTGTCCCCAGCACAAGTACAGGAAGTAAAGACCCTGATCCAGAAAAACAGAGATGTGTTTTCAGAGGTACCCGGCCGAACTGAGGTTACGGCTCATGATATCGTTTCCCTACCAGGGAGAAAAGTGAGCATGAGGCCATATCGGGTACCCGAGGCTCGACAGGCCGCGATTAGAGCAGAGACAGAGAAAATGTTGACAGCTGGAGTGATTGAGGAGTCACATAGTGAGTGGTCTAGCCCAATTGTGATGGTCTCCAAGCCCGATGGGTCTTTGCGGTTCTGTAACGACTTTCGGAAGGTAAATGAAATCTCCAAGTTTGATGCCTACCCCATGCCCCGAGTAGACGAACTACTGGAGAAAGTTGGTAAAGCTCGGTACATTACGACCCTGGACCTGACAAAAGGGTACTGGCAAATTCCTCTGACCCCCAGGGCCAAAGAAAAGATAGCCTTTGCAACCCCTGACGGTTTGTTTCAATACACTGTCATGCCATTCGGCTTACACGGGGCCCCAGCCACCTTTCAACGGCTCATGAACAAGGTCCTAAAGCCGCACCAGGCATACGCCGCAGCTTATTTAGATGACGTGGGGATCTACAGCCCTGATTGGGAATCCCACTTACCCCGGGTACAGGCGGTGTTAGACGCCCTTAGAAAGGCAGGGCTCATGGCGAACCCTGCCAAGTGTTATGTGGGGTTAGAGGAAACAAGAGTATCTGGGATACACCGTGGGAAGAGGGTTAATCAAACCCCAACGTAAGAAGGTGGAGGCAATTAGAGAATGGCCGAAACCAGTAAATAAGAAGCAAGTTAGAGCCTTCCTAGGGCTGACCGGTTACTACCGGAAGTTCATCCCAAGTTATGCCACAGTGGCCGCCCCACTCACCGACATGACTAGAGCCAGAGGGCCAAACATGGTCAAATGGGATGAAAGGGCCACCAAAGCATTTAGGACATTACAGGAGGCTCTCTGCTGTAATCCAGTGCTGGTGGTACCAGACTTTGAGAAAGAGTTTGTGGTTCAGACGGATGCCTCAGAGGTCGGCTTGGGAGCAGTGCTATCCCAAGAGGTAGAAGGGGTGGAACACCCCATCCTGTTTTTAAGCAGGAAGCTGGAACCACGGGAAACCAACTACGCAGTCGTTGAGAAAGAGGCGCTGGCAGTAAAGTGGGCTCTAGAAAGCCTGAAATACTACCTGCTGGGGCGCCACTTCACCCTCATCAGTGACCATGCCCCACTCACCTGGATGCATAGGGCTAAAGAGAAGAACGCTCGGGTGATGCGGTGGTTTTTGAGTCTCCAACCGTTTCACTTTGACTTGAAACACAAAGCAGGGAAGGAAATGGGAAATGTGGATGGGTTATCCCGCATGCACGCATATTTTGCTGCGGTAGCCCGACCTAGGGGGTCGGATCTAGGGGGGGAGATGTGTGGCAAAGAAGGGGGTCGAGTGATAAATGGCAGATATGTGAGAGCAGAACTAATAAACGGGCTCTGCCCGATCACTAAAATGGCCACCCCGATCAGAACTACAGATCACAAAATGGCCGACTGCCAAAACTACAAGTCCCAGAAGCAAGGGGAACCCTCAGAAGGTGGAGCCGACACACAGATAAAGGGTCAACAAAAACCAGGAAGAAGAAGTGAGGGCTGGAAGGATCTATGAACCGTAGAGAAAGAGACAATAGATATTGGCTGGATTTACCGTGTATGAGCTGGACTGTTTTGGACTTACCTGTTGGCGTTTGGACCTGGACCTACTGAGAACCCGATTCGTGTACCGAACCCTGCTATCCTTGACCTTGCCTACGACCTGGGTGGACTAGGACGGAGAGACAAACACACAGGTACTGTCCTGTTCGAAAGAACTCTCATTCTGGGGTAATTTGGTGACAGTTTCCCACTTAATATGTGACAAACGCTCATAACCTTGAAGAGGTTTGCCACAGTCCTCAACCTGAAATTTCAACTGAATTTACCTCTAGTTTCTCATGCCGTGACCTAGAATCTTAGTCAGGATTTATCTAGAATCTAAATTCATGCATATCAGTTGTCCTAGATATTTGAGACACGCATCACGGCTTTGCTGATCAATCTCCCTGAGACCGCGGGTGTAGCCTTACCAGAATGTTGTTGGGATCCATGGACTCAACTGAGTCCAGGAACTTGAACTGAATCTGCTGGTAGTCTCGGCTGTGCTCGAAGGTGAAGTACTGTAGACCATCCCTGGACTCCAGTAGGGTCATTGAGATACCTGAGGGAATAAATATTAGACAGTATTATTCTATGTGAGTTACATGCAATGACGTATATAAACCCTGGATTGCTGATGCTATGTATTGCCCATTCAGAGGCTAAGTTTCTTCAACTGGGTCCTGGACTTCCTGAAAGGCCGCCCCCAGGTGGTGAAGGTAGGAAACAACACCTCCACTTTGCTAATCCTCAACACTGGGGCCCCACAAGGGTGCGTGCTCAGCCCCCTCCTGTACTCCCTGTTCACCCATGACTGCGTGGCCACGCACGCCTCCAACTCAATCATCAAGTTTGCGGACGACACAACAGTAGTAGGCTTGATTACCAACAATGACGAGACAGCCTACAGGGAGGAGGTGAGGGCTCTGGGAGTATGGTGCCAGGAAAATAACCTCTCACTCAACATCAACAAAACAAAAGCAGCTGATCATGGACTTCAGGAAACAGCAGAGGGAGCACCCCCCCTATCCACAGACAGGACCGCAGTGCTAAAGGTGGAAAGCTTCAAGTTCCTCGGCATACACATCACTGACAAACTGAAATGGTCCACCCACACAGACTGTGTGGTGAAGAAGGCACAACAGCACCTCTTCAACCTCAGGAGGGTGAAGAAATTTGGCTTGGCACCTAAAACTTTTACAGATGCACAATTGAGAGCATCCCGTCGGGCTGTATCACCGCCTGCTACGGCAACTACACCGCCCGCAACCTCAGGGCTCTCCAGAGGGTGGTGCGGTCTGCCCAACGCATCACCAGGGGCAAACTACCTGCCCTCCAGGACACCTAAAGCACGCAATGTCACAGGAAGGCTAAAAAGATCATCAAGGACAACAACCACCTGAGCCACGGCCAGTTCACCCCGCTATCATCCAGAAGGCGAGATCAGTACAGGTGCATCAAAGCTGGGACTGAGAGACTGAAAAACAGCTTCAATCTCAAGGCCATCAGACTGTTAAATAGCCATCACTAGCACATTAGAGGCTGCTGCCTATATACATAGACTTGAAATCACTGGCCACTTGAGTAATGCAAAATATGTAAACATTATTAATCTCATATGTATATACTGTATTCTATTCTACTGTATCTTAGTCTATGCCGCTCTGACATTTATATATTCTTAATTACATTCCTTTAATTTGTTTGTATTGTTGTGAAATTGTTATATATTACTTGTTAGATATTATTACACTGTTGGAGCTAGAAACACAAGCATTTCGCTACACCTGCAATAACATCTGCTAAACATGTGTATGTGACCAATAAAATGTGATTTGAAGCCACCAGTCGGCCATATTGGCCTTCCCTAGTAGGAGCAGTCCTCCACAGAAATGAATGGAATTCTACAGTATTTCAATTAAAGGGACAAAATGACATGTATTTAAATATTTTTTTGTTGTAGTGGAGACAGTAACATTAGTACCCTAAAAAAATGCTTTAAGGAAAATGTTACATTTTTTCATTTTTATGTTTAGCTCACATAATACAACTTAAAAGTATGCATTAAAGTGTCTGTATTAGGATAAATCAGAAACGAATATAGACAATAATAAATGCATTTCTATAGCTTCCAAAATCCAACATTTTTACAATTGAGGAGGAGTACCAAGATGGCTGCGCGGTGGCTTCAATACAGCGCCCCATCAGTCATCCAGGATTTATACACGTTATTGGTTAAATGTGTGTACAGTTGCAGTATGTTGAAATTGCATCAATTTGATATAGATGTGCATGTGGAATAAAGATAATGATAAGTCAATTCGATATAGATATACTGTGCATTCGGAAAGTATTCAGACCCCTTGACTTTTCCCATATTTTGTTACATTACAGCCTTATTCTTAAACGGATTAAATAGTTTATTCCCCTCAATCTACACACAATACCCCATAATGACAAAGCAAAAATAGGTTTTTAGAAATATCACATTTACATAAGTATTCAGACCCTTTACTCAGTATTTTGTTGAAGCACCTTTGGCAGCGATTACAGCCGAGTCTTCTAGGGTATGATGCTACAAGCTTGGCACACCTGTATTTGGGGAGTTTCTCCCATTCTTCTCTGCAGATCCTCTCAAGCTCTGTCAAGTTGGATGGGGAGCGTCGCTGCACAGCTAATTTCAGGTCTCTCCAGAGAGGTTCGATTGGGTTCAAGTCCAGGCTCTGGCTGGGCCACTCAAGGACATTCAGAGACTTGCTCCGAAGCCACTCCTGTGTTGTCTTGGCTGTGTGCTTATGGTCGTTGTCCTGTTGGAAGGTGAACCTTCACCCTAGTCTGAGGTCCTGAGCGCTCTGGAGCAGGTTTCATCAAGAATCTCTCTTTACTTTGCTCCGTTCATCTTTCCGGTGACTAGCCTTCCAGTCCCTGCCACTGAAAAACATCCCCAGATCATGATGCTGCCACCAGAATGCTTCACCATAGGAATAGTGCCAGGTTTCCTCCAGACATGACACTTGGCATTCAGGCCAATCTTGGTTTCATCAGACCAGAGAATCTTGTTTCTCATGGACTGAGAGTCTTTAGGTGGCTTTTGGCAAACTCCAAGTGGGCTGTCATGTAATTCCATTTGGCCACTCCATTTGGCCATTCCCCAGATCTGTGCCTCGACTCTACGGACAATTCCTTCAACCTCATGGCTTGGTTTTTGCTCTGACATGCACTGTAAACTGTGTGCCTTTCCAAAACATGTCCAATCAATTGAATTTACCACAGGTGGACTCCAATCATGTTGTAGAAACATCTCAAGGATTATCGATGGAAACAGGATGCACCTGAGCTCAATTTCGAGTCTCAGAGCAAAGGGTCTGAATACTTATGTGAATAAGGTATTTCTGTTTTTTTATTTTCAATACATTTCTAAAAATCAGTTTTCGCTTTGTCATTATGGTGTATTGTGTGTAGATTGACGAGAAAAAGGTTGTAACGTAACAAAATGTGGAAAAAGTCAAGGGGTTGGAATAATTTCCGAATGCACTGTAGATATTTAAGTGGAATAAAAACTGCAATCTGTCCCACTCATTCTATGCCCAAGTACAGTATAGCACCCTAGAATTTGAATGAACACACTTTGGGCTAAGGAGAAGTGGAACCAGAGGGAAGCATTTCATGGTGACACAGCAGTCATGGTGTACCACATACAAGCTAAGGCATTGAGACTACTCAAAAAGTGAGAGGTAAAATAAAATAAAATTACCCATCTATATTTTGGGAGGAAATTATATTTCCCAGACCAAATCTCCAGTCAGGTGATTGTATAAGCCTTGAGTTTGGGGGAGCTTTAACACCCTGAGGAGTAGCTAACACTGACATAAGAGACTCTGATTCTTCTCCAACCTCAGCTCTGGGTTAAACAGCCCAGTATCCCACAACACCAGGGGCACTATGGACCCAAACATCAATTGAGTCTTTTCCAAACATCAATATCTTTGAGCCAGAGGGCTAGGCAGCATTTGATTAACGATATGTGGTGATTGGACTGTTTTTTAACAAGACGTCATAGGGCAACGTTTAAGAACACAGCCTTTAGTGTGATCCTACCCAGAAAAGCTGTCTGTCAACAAGGCTTCAGGCTGCCCACTGCTGTTAACATGCACTTTTTTCTGCTGCTACTCTTGATTGGTTACATGCTACCCAAACTGAACCAGGATTCTTAGAGTCCGATGAGAATTCCAAATGTGATAATGGAGAAACACTGTTGCCTTGTTGCTCAACACAGAGGCGCCAGCCCGGAGAGACGGGTGTTAAATTTAGCATAATTGATTAAATCTTAATAAATAGAAACTGGCCATTCAAAATGTATTTCAGAAAACTGGAGCTACAGTATAGTGGAGTCTGGAGCTATAGCGTGGCTGGCCCTTAAATGTACACTACACAGAGCTAATTTCAAAAACATGCCTGTCAATCACTCCTGGCTCAAAGTAGAGGAGAGACTGGCTGCATCACTACTTGTCTTTGTGAGAGGTATTGACGTGTTGAAAGCACCAAACTGTCTGTTCAACAGCTAACACAGCTCAGACACCCATACATACCCTACAAGACATGCCACCAGGGGTATCTTCACAGTCCCTAAGGCAGGGGTCTCCAACCCTGTTCCTGGAGAGCTACCCTCCTGTAGGTTTTCATTCCAACTCCAGTTGTAAATAAGCTGGTTCAGTTTACTAACCAGCTAATTATTAGAATCAGGTGTGCTAGATTAGGGTTGGAGTGAAAACCTGCAAGACATTAGCTCTCTAGGAACAGGGTTGTAGAGTCCTGCCTTAAGTTCAGAACAGAGGTTGGGAAACGCACAGTACTTCATAGAGCCAAGACTACATTGAACTCTCTCACATCAGGTAACCCGAACTAGCAGTAAAATCAGATTTCAAAAACATAAAACAACACCTCACAGCACAACGTGGACTGCGAAGAGACACACACACATTGTAATATTGTATTGTTGTACATTTTAATGGTAGAGCAGTGTGAATGTGTACAGTACACAATGTCTGTTGTGATGTATTGAATTATTTATGATGCAGACTATTGTTTTGATGTGTTTTGTAGGGTTGTTCAGTATCCAGATTTTCATACCGTTTCTGTAACATATCGGGATATACGGTATTACCCAAAATGCAGATAAGGGACGCTATTTCAAATAATAATGAATATAAATAAATATTTTGATGTATTTACACACATAACCATTTAGTCAACATGGATCTTGATCCAGGAGGGGATTGAATGTCTCTGCTGTAACCAAGAAGCTTGACCTTGACATCTAGCAAGAAAGTTAGCAAACCAAATGCATTATTGAAGCCCTGAGCTGGATATAATTTACTGACACATCTTAGATTTCTTATAGTTATACTTAAATTATCAGCAGTGGAGTAGTACGCACCCTTACGAGGCAGGGGTGCCCTTAACCCCAAAAAGTATAACTTTTTTTTTGTATTATTCATTTCTGAATGGTATTGAAAATCATACCGTCTGTATTTTGAAATATAACGTTTATACTGTACACCGGGCTTACTTTTCTGTTTCTGTTTGGACCCCAGGAAGAGTAGCGGCTGCCTTGGCAGCAGCTAACGGGGATCCTGCCATGCCTCTCGATTGTTCGCTTGAACTTAATTTATGCCATCATAGTTACAGTACA
This sequence comes from Salvelinus namaycush, assembly GCF_016432855.1. NCBI lineage: Eukaryota > Metazoa > Chordata > Actinopteri > Salmoniformes > Salmonidae > Salvelinus > Salvelinus namaycush. The sequence continues at coordinate 15,736,750 of NC_052336.1, read as the reverse complement.
TTAGTGTATGAGGTAGGGCTGACCCCATTTAGTCAACTGGTCGACCGAGATTTCTTTAGTTGAGCAGAAGCAAAAATAATATAACAGTCATGCTGTACAAGACACCTGTCCAATTTGCACCTGTCTGAGTGGACTGATCCATTGTGGAGGCCGTGGGGATGGCATAGTCCTTCACTCTAAGACATGCTACTGAAATTGTATTTGGTTATATTATGTAAGAATAATGGTGCAACAAAAATAAATATAAAATAATATTATTTTATCACAAATGTTCTTTCTCCTGCGTTGGACAGTGGTCGCTGTCCGCGGTTCTGAAACACATCAGTGTGCTGTTGAATTGCCGCCTTTTCCTAGACCATGTTGCTAATAACAAAGCCGGCATATTGGTGTTGATAACAATGCGACAGAGGCAGCAGCAGAGTTAGGAGACAAGAAAACAGCCCTTGCCTTAATTGACTAAGTGAGGAGAGAGGAAACCCCCACTTAATTAGGTCTATAATCAATAGCCTAACTGTTAAACGTGCCTGGCTTTATAAATCATCCGTATATATCTACAGAAATAAGACAGGCAACAGAAGCAGGAACTGTTTGAGTGTTTGTGTTACGGTGTTTGTCTATCATAATCACATCAATAAATTGGTTATAACAAACTCTGAACACCGTAAGACAAACACCGTAACACAAACACTCAAACAGGCAACAGAAGCAGGAACTGTCTTATTTCTGTAGATATATATGGATGATGATATGCTACAGGTCAGGCCCTATTGGTCACGTGCATACGAAGCATACATGTGTCATGTAGAGATAGAAAGGGTTGAGGGAATAGGGAATGTTTTTCCTAAACAAATTAGGGATTTCTGTAACATAACTTTTCAGTCAGAAATGGCTTCAGCAACACACTGTTGATGTGTGTCTTTTGTGTGTCTTAAATATTTCATGAAACAGTTGGCTTAAAGCATCAGACAAGCTCAGTGCATATAGTTGATTTGATTAAAACACATAGGATGTGTCTATAATATATATATATTTTTTTACCTTTATTTAACTAGGCAAGTCAGTTAAGAACAAATTCTTATTTACAATGACGGCCTACACCAGCCAAACCCGGACGACGCTGGGCCAATTGTGCGCCGCCCTATTGGACTCCCAATCAAGGCTGGTTGTGATACAGCCTGGATTTGAACCGGGGTGTCTGTAGTGACGCCTCCAGGACTGAGATGCAGTGCCTTAGACCGCTGCGCACTCGGGAGCCCAAAATATATGGAAAAATGCACGTTTTCACATTTCGACCAATCGATTTGTCGAAAGAACAGACGACTCTTGGTCGAGCGAAGTTTTGTGACTTTGTCATGGGAGATACTTAATTACATTTGCATCCACAAAAATATTTCTGTGAAATGTTGCATAAATAGTATGTATTCACACGGCTTTCAGCATTCTGAGCGATGCCCGAGTGTGAGAGGTTGAGTGTAGGTCTGACCTGGGCGACTGAAGCGTGGCCAGGTGTCTTTAGGGATGGTCATCCAGGTGCTGCGATGGAACTGTCTCTGTCTCTGACGAGGTCTGAGGAAAGAATGAAGAGATGGCCTTACACTGTAACCTTTAATAGTAGTAGTCCCACTGATAAGGAGTTCTGTATAGATCTTACCTTTGATCTCCAAGAACTGCTCGAGCTCCAAAGTATCTCTTCAACTCCGTCTCAGGATTCAGGTTCCTAAAAAACAAAAGAGGGTAAGTCCCAATAAAATGTATCACTGATAAATTACTGCCATAAATTAAGTATATTATGATTGTATGACGTTACCCCACTAAGAGACCTGATGTCTGATTGGCTGCTGTGCTGTTAACCTACTCACCTGTGTTCCACATAGAGTACAGGCCTGTTGTCTGAGGCTCCACAGCCCTCACTCTGCAGGGTCAGTCCATTAGACTGCTCTATGGTCTCCAGCAACGCGTCAATGTCTTCCCCAGCTCCCTCCTGACAACCACATATAAGACAGAGCAGCCTATGTGACCGAGTGAGACGGCATCAGGGCAGCACCCCCATAGCCTCAATACACAATAAAATGCTGCTAAAGCAAGTGGTTAATATGGCAATGTGCACAACGGTGCCCCCACATTGGGGGACATATGTGTAAGTGATTTGTCAAGATGGACTGTATACCTGTTTATCTCCTGTACTGTTCTTTTTCTTCTTCTTCTTCTTCTTTTTCTTGCTCGCTTTATCTTCGGACTGACATCATAAAAACTATTAAACAACTCTTCAAAACATTTTGACTAGATCAATCATGCATAATAACAACAAGACTGAAGAGGAAGGGGCTCACAATACCCCATGATACTGTAGAGGCTACAGTGCATCAGGGGTGTCCGTCTCTCTCCTCACCTTCGCAGCACCTGTCTCAGGCTGTGCATCTCTCTTCTCTGTTTCCCCGCTGTCACTCTTCTCCTTGCTTTCATCACCATTCTGTTCTTCTGGCTTCACTGTGTCTTCATCAGTCGTGGCTTTCTCTGCGTCATTCTCTGCATCACATATCTGCAGCGACATGGTTCCAGCAAGAAGGATGGAAAGGCTCAGGTTAAGGTTATATATCAGAGACTAAATCTCTACATTGGCACATAGTTTTAATTAATCTTTGGTCAGTCTCTGCCTTTTTTTCTTGTTCTTGCGGGAGCCATTGGGATTCCAACCCATCCTAGTGACATTCATATGGTCAAGGCAAGGGGGTGTACTGTATGAGTCCTGTCTGGCCAGGCAAAATCGGTTAGTCAGTATAATGCTGGTTTGATTTGTTGACACTGTCTGCATATGTCAATGTGTCCTGCTGCTTTTTTCATTGACTAGCATAACAAGCTAGCTAGCTATGTCACACAGTTATGTAGCCTAGGGGGTGGAGCTAGGTGGCAGTTAGCGAGACATTTCGTAAACATTTTGCAATGTGCGTTAGAAAAAGAGAAACACTCCACCAGTTCGTAAATGTTGCTCAAGTTTTTCTTATTCTTCTTAGCTTTTCTGATGCTGCTCTTAACAGGCTGGAGAACAGCTTCTTCCAGTTCCTCTTCTTCTTCCTCAACATCCGCAGCCTGCTCCACTGGCTCTGGCCCTTCACCTGGGACAAGATCCCCGAGGTCCAGGGCCTCCTGCCCCCGCTGTTTCCCCTTCAACCTCCTCAGAGCACGACTCGACATCTTCCCGGGACAGAGTTGTCACGAAGATGGGCTATGGTTAAATTTGGGATTTGACCCAGCTACAGCCATAAACAACATGAGAGCAAAATCCGCATGCCAAATAGCTTATTCTACGGGTACTCCATGTAGACAATCTTGATGCATACCAAATATTTTCGTTTTGATAATCACAGTTCGCTTCCGTTAACCTTTGTACCACTAGGCAGCAGTAGTGCGTAAGGACAAAGGCTCTGAAAATGCCTGAAATTAGTTAATTAAAAGAAAAGGGAACTAACGACTTTCAACATTTGAACTATTATTTGCATACTGGAGGAGCGGCAACCACTGCCAAGGGGTTTGCTGTAAAGTCAGTAAATGGTTTCAAAGCCTATGACCAATGCATCTTTTTGTTGTTAACAAGGGTTGCCCTGGGTCTATCAATACCTTTTATGTGTTATGGTGTCAAGAAATGGCCATTATAACTAATAAATTAGACAGAGTATAACACAGATAAACAAATAAGGAAGTTGCACCTGTTCCTGCTGCTGTTATGATGTAATGGTTGCCAAACCCAGAGCACTCAAGGAAACACACATTGTATTCCTCATTCTTGAGGTAAAGGTCAACTGTGAACATAGGAATGAAGAAGTTGCTTCATATGGAGGAAAGAAATGTACGTGTATGTCACAACAACTGGAAATGTCATTAGGGTATATAAACATAATCTGTATCATCTGTTATAACTAATGTATGACATCTCTGTGGCTGTGTATGATCTGATTAGTGCAGGAATTTCCAATGTGTCGTAATAAAGTGTGTGAGCGTCTTTGTGTGTTGCACTGTGAGAAGGAACGGTTAAATGCATAGGGTTCATAGGAACTATTAGAAAAGAGGAAATGTAAAACTTGAGACATGACACGTAATTGTCATTCCAAACCCACAGTTCATCAATGATGAAACAGACACAAACATTAATTGTGATTATATGGTAAACATGCACATTTTAAATAACTAGAATAACTATATTTATTTTCAGATTATATCAAAAGCATAACAAGCATAAAACATAGACATACATTATGTTGTAGAGAGGTGAATACACAACTGTCCATAATATTGCTAGTTGACCACTGACATAGTAAACCGGCCAAAAAGAAAAAGAGATAACGCAAAACAGTGCTTGCTTATAAACAATTAACATTCCAGTGTAAAAGAATACAGTATATTTTGAGGATACAAAATGTATAAATAGCTCTTCATTCTCTTTTAAAATAATTTCATTATGTCTGTGCCAGTAAATGTGGTTGATTCTCATCCACATCTATTCATCCAATTACTCACAAAATAACTTACTGTCACAACAAGAATACAAACTTTGCCATTTACATTCCAAAGTCTTTTGGGGACCAAAATTATTGTAACTGAAAGAGTTGTAGCAGGTGGTGCAGAGATATAGGACACAAACCTTTTGCAGGAACTAAGGCACAGCCACATCTCAGTTCAATACAATCCCTAATACATCATCAAACATCAGCAGCAGTGTGTCCTCTCCACAACCCTCTCCTCTCCGAGGCCTGATTCCTAACTTGATACCAATCCATAAAAAAATTCCCATTGACGCCAATGCCCAATTTACACAAAACCTAAGTTATGCAAGCTTATCTATCTCAATTTAGGATTCGGCCCTCAGCCAATGGCAGTCGGAACTGAGCATGGCCTGGGTGGGGCTCCACTGTAGATCTGTTTTGGTTGGGGCTCAGTGGAAACATAAGGTAACCTGAGTGAGCTTAGCCCAGCAGGCCTGAAGGAAGGAGAGTAAGGGGATCTAGTCATCATTGGCAGTGACAGCGATGGGGTTGACATAGGCAGCCGCCTCCAGGTCCTCTGCCCGTTTCCTGCGCATCTCTGCGGGTGGGCGTGGTGGAGGGTTCTGGGGAGGGAGCTTGATGCTCTCTCCCACCGGCTTACGGGCACTCTCCTTCCTGGGCAGGATGGGCTCCCACTGCTCCCCTCGGATGGCCGCCTGGAAGACATACAGACACAATAGACGAAAGATCATTCAGGCTCCCTGAATAACATAGATAAATGGGTTGCTTTGGTGCTGATCTCTAGAAACATGCATGCAGACATGCATGCAGTGAATTCCCAACAACAATAGGTGATAACAGCCAAGTCACTCCCCTGACAGCCTGGGTTTCTTAACTAGCTAATAATGACTCAATAAAAATACCAGAGGGCAAACAAACGCTTCCTTGTAAATCAAGGGCAGTAGGTTCATAGAGGAAACTTGAGTGTTGCGTCAACTGATAGCATCAGCTGATATTGCACCAATTAGATTTATCACACTACCTTTATATGGTGGTCAGAAAACAACACTACCTTGTTGTTGTCTGACCACCTAACTTGAGTCAAATACTTTCGAATACTTAAAATACTAACCGCAAGGTAGATGAGGCTAGCTATGCCGAGGCAGACACAGCCAAGAACAGTTGCAAGGATGAAACCACCAGGAACACAGATCCTATAAACACACACACACACACACACACACACACACACACACACACACACACACACACACAAAAAATAAATATTGTGTTACAAAGGCAAGGCACTGATAACATGCAATGTGATATTTAAACAATGAAGATGGTGTCAAGAATGACTGTGCACAATGACACAACCTGTCTCTGCTACAGCTGGAAGGAGACAGCGAAGGGAAAGAATGTTGTCTCAGCCCAGAGATCTGACTAGACTGACACAGAATGTACTCACGCTGCATGTAGAAACGCTCTGACATAGTAGTTCCTGGTCAGTGGGCCGAATGACTTCACACAGACAGTGAAGCAGTACTGACCCCTGGAAGAATCGCAATATGAAGAGTTATTTATTGTGAACTTTCAAACTTTCAGTGATGAAGACTTGCTTATGACTTGCTTTCAACTGGTGGAATCATATCTGTTGCATCACTGTTAGAGTGACTTTACAGAAACGTTAGCTTGGTATGGTGTATGTGGGTACTCACGTCCTTTCTACGCTGGTGCCCTTGTTTCTCTTGCCCCTTGGGTACTCTAGTAGACAGACAAACACCCCTGCAGCTCTGGGCACTTCAGTCAAGGTTACTCAACAACAACAGGTACACGTGGACCTCACTATAGAATGCAAATATACATTTGGGTCTCATCTGGACATAAATGCACAAATAAGATAAATGATGGTGTAGATGCCTGTAATGCATCTACAAACATTTCCTTGTGACGTGTCAAGGGTAAATCAGCATTTAATCACGACAATAGATACAATTTTGTGCATGGAATTATACTGTAAGAGACAGCTCTGCCACCAGTGAAAGGATACATAGCATAAGCAGCAAACTCCCAGTCCCTGAACTGGCCTGCCACCCCCACTATGCCACCAGTAAGGAGAACTGAAATGAGGAAGTAGGAAGAAGAAAATATTTCGTTTATCAAAACAGTTCCTGCAAGTCACAGATGAAGACACTTTTTTTTGTATCCTGTAACTTTCAAATCAAAATGTGCCAAGAACCAAATCATTTGTAAACTTTTTTTCCCCCAAGTTGATTTGATTTAGTGTTTTATACAGATATGTCTTCTTTTTACAAATATTCTCACTACCAATATAATTTAATGACTTAGAATATTTTTGTCTGGAACAATTTATACATTTTGTTTTTGGTCGGTTTTAATGACCAATGTTTGTTAGGCATACCATACTGGAAAAACACATATATTCTTATACAGTAATAACTCATAACTAATGGGATTACACATTCCTTTAACAGTTGATAGCATTATACAAATACCAAACTCAGATGTCTAAACTTGGCAAAAGTTCTCTACTCACTGAGCCCCGCCGCCAGAGCCTGTTCATTGGCCCACATAGCCCATTCTATTTTCCCCATTCTGTCTCCGTTCGATCGATCGCGGTTGTCACGTTCGATTATTATGGAGAGTGAGAATGTATCAATTTTGGAGGAACAAAGGTGGGTGGTAGCAGCCGCCTGGTCCGGCCTCGGTCTCGTAACGTCTGAGCGTAGCGAAAGGAAAAAAAGGTTGGGGATGTGACCTGGGAGGAGTAACCCTTAGCCAGAGAGGAAGAGGCGAAGCGAGAGCACCAACTCGGCCAAAAATCTGTATTATACAAGCAGGTGACGTTGTTTCGTTTCTTTCGCTCACCAAGTTGTTGTATGGAGGCCAATAAGCGTGTTGAATTTGGTCCACAAAAAAATGTAATGGCTTATTTGCTACGTGAGGTTAATTTGATCGAATAGAAATTTCGTAATGCTTAAGTTATGAGTATACTGCTATAAGTAGGACACGTGACATCCCGGCAACTTTGAGAAAAAACACTTTATATCAGAGTTGTTTCGAGATGGTTATGCATGAGGCTAGCAGCATCTCTCTCTCCATTGAATAAAGGCGGTTTACGTCAACAACCCTCATCTAATATTCAAAAAAATAAAAATGATGAGATGTATCCACCAATTCAAAGAGAGGATAGGCAGAAACTAGACAGCCAACTATGCTTATTAAGCTGTACCGCTATGTGGACAACGACTCCATTGTTAGGGCAGAGAGACAAGTATCTCGAGAACGGTCCAAACACTAAAAAGACACCCTATCCCCTCAGCCCTCAAATTAAGTGGACACTTCTGATGACGTGTTTTATTTTTACAATTTCCAAAAGATAACCAAACAAAAACAGATTTACTTTTTATGAGACGTGTTTGTGCCATCATGTGCATATGCCTTGTCTACTGCTGTCTTGGCTAGTTCTTATTGTTTATTTCACTGTAGAGCCCCCAGTCCCGCTCAAAATGCCTTATATAGCTCTTTTGTCCCACCCCACACACATGCGGAGACCTCACCTGGCTTAACTGGTGCCTCCAGAGACGAAACCTCTCTCATCGTCACTCAACGCCTAGGTTTACTTCCACTACTCACATCCTACCCTTGTCTGTACATTATGCCTTGAATCTATTCTACCACGCCCAGAAATCTGCTCCTTTTATTCTGTGTCCAATGCACTAGATGACCAGTTCTTATAGCCTTTAGCTGTACCCTTATCCTACTCCTCCTCTGTTCCTCTGGTGATGTAGAGGTTAACCCAAGCCCTGTAGCCCCCAGTTCCACTCCTATTCCCCAAGCGCTATCATTTGTTGACTTCTGTAACCGTAAAAGCCTTGGTTTCATGCATGTTAACATCAGAAGCCTCCTCCCTAAGTTTGTTTTATTCACTGCTTTAGCACACTCTGCCAACCCTGATGTCCTAGCCGTGTCTGAATCCTGGCTCGGAAGGCCACCAAAAATTCTGAAATTTCCATCCCCAACTACAACATTTTCCAACAAGATAGAACTGCCAAAGGGAGTGGAGTTGCAATCTACTGCAAAGATAGCCTTCAGAGTTCTGTCATGCTATCCAGGTCTGTGCCCAAACAGTTAGAGCTTCTACTTTTAAAAATCCACCTTTCCAGAAATAAGTCTCTCACTGTTGCCGCTTGTTTATAGACCCTCCTCAGCCCCCAGCTGTGCCCTGGACACCATATGTGAATTAATTGCCCCCCATTTATCTTCAGAGTTTGTACTGTTAAGTGACCTAAACTGGGATAGGCTTAACACCCCGGCCCTCCTACAATCTAAGATAGATGCCCTCAATCTCACACAATTATCATGGAACCTACCAGGTACAACCCTAAATCGGTAAACACGGGCACCCCCATAGATATCATCCTGACCAACCTGCCCTCTAAATGCACCTCTGCTCTGCTTCAACCAGGATCTCAGCGACCACTGCCTCATTGCCTGCGTCCGTAATGGGTCCGCGGTCAAATGACCACCCCTCATCACTCTCAAACGCTCCCTAAAACACTTCAGCAAGCAGGCCTTTCTAATTGACCTGGCTCGGGTATCCTGGAAAGATATTGACCTAATTCCGTCAGTAGAGGATGCCTGATTGTTCTTTAAAAGTGCTTTCCTCTCCATCTTAAATAAGCATGCCCCATTCAAAAAATGTAGAACTAAGAACAGATATAGCCCTTGGTTCACTCCAGACTTGACTGCCCTTGACCAGCACAAAAACATCCTGTGGGGTACTGCATTAGCATCGAATAGCCCTCACGATATGCAACTTTTCAGGGAAGTTAGGAACCAATATACACAGCCTATTAGGAAAGCAAAGGCTAGCTTTTTCAAACAGAAATTTGCAACCTGTAGCACAAACTCAAAAAGTTTTGGGACACTGTAAAGTCCATGGAGAATAAGAGCACCCCCTCCCAGCTGCCCACTCCACTGAGGTTAGGAAACACTGTCACCACCGATAAATCTACGATAATCGAGAATTTCAATAAGCATTTTTCTACGGCTGGCCATGCTTTCCACCTGGCTACCCCTACCCCGGTCAACAGCTCTGCACCCCCCACAGCAACTTGCCCAAGCCTCCCCCATTTCTCCTTCACCCAAATCCAGATAGCTGATGTTCTGAAAGAGCTGCAAAATCTGGACCCCTACAAATCAGCTGGGCTAGACAATCTGGACCCTCTCTTTCTAAAATTATCCGCCACAATTGTTGCAACCCCTATTACTAGCCTGTTCAACCTCTCTTTTGTATCATCTGAGATCCCTAAAGATTGGAAAGCTGCCGCGGTCACCCCCCTCTTCAAAGGGGGAGACACTCTAGACCCAAACTTTTACAGACCTATATCTATCCTACCCTGCCTTTCTAAAGTCTTCGAAAGCTAAGTTAACAAACAGATCACCGACCATTTCGAATCCCACCGTACCTTCTCCGCTATGCAATCTGGTTTCTGAGCTGGTCATGGGTGCACCTCAGCCACGCTCAAGGTCCTAAACGATATCATAATCACCATCGATAAAAGACAGTACTGTGCAGCCATCTTCATCGACCTAGTCAAGGCTTTCGACTCTGTCAATCACCGCATTCTTATTGGCAGACTCAATAGCCATGGTTTCTCAAATGACTGTCCCTCCTGGTTCACCAACTACTTCTCAGATAGAGTTCAGTGTGTCAAATCAGAGGGCCTGTTGTCCAGACCTCTTGCAGTCTCTATGGGGGTGCTTGTTGAGAACTTGTAAATAAAGGTGAAATTAAAATTTCTAATTTATTTGCATTCGTTTTTACTTACACTTGTATGTTGACTTCTCCATTGATGTTGTTTTTAAGTTTTCGCTGACTTTTCTTAGCGGATGTACAATCGTCGCGAATTGAAATATGGGGAGTTTCAGGCCCGGAGTGAACATAATTGTACACTCGCAAAGCCGATTAAAAACGAGGGCTGAGAGGCTTACGTAGCAAACTTCCCTTGGTTGGCTAATCATTTGGACCGCCCTCCAAGATGGCGACGGGGATTCCCCCAAGGGCATAAGGCGAGGGTAAGTGGACGAGGGTGTGTCTTTTAAGTGTTTGGACCGCCACCCTTGTCAGTCTATCCATAATCTTTGCTTTAACTAACTTTGCTGCCTGACATGATTTGGTCAAAGGGGGAAACGTTCAGCTGTTGTAATACAGAGCATGCTCAACTTGCCCGGCTGACATAAATGGTCCAACTTAAAACAGAGTTTCCCAAACTCGGTCCTGGGGCCCCCACTGGGTGAACCGGATTCAAATAATCAAAGCTTGATGATGAGTTAGTTATTTGAATCAGCTGTGCAGTGCTGGGGGAGAGGGGCACAGGACCATGTTTGGAAACCCTGACTTAAACAATGGGGGATGAACCAGAAAGATCAGTTTTAGGCTATGCCTATTGGAATTCCTTACGGTATCGTTGTTTTCAGTAAAACATTTTTAGCTGGGCCAACTTTAGAGCAGACTCAACTTGCTCGACTGCTCAGTTCACTTGCCCCAGGCAACAGGGCAACCCTTAAGATCCCTGCTACAACTAGGTTGTAGAGTTTTTGTAGTTTTACCTGGTTACCATCAGGAGAGAAGAAAAATGGCCCCAGAGTGGTGGTGCCACCTCTGAAGATGACATGTAGGCTATATATCCAGCTCTTATACTAAAGCACCTACATTGTTCTCAATACTGTCATTTATAATCCTTTAAGGGTTTTCATTTTAATTAGATTGTCTTATGATTCACTCACTCTAAAGGTGACTGTTAAACCATTAGGTAAAATGTACATCATCTACTTAGAAAATCAACATAGATACATTTGAAATAGTTTTCTACAATTATCAAAGTACTAGAACATTTCTGATCGTTCTCACAAGGCATCCCCTCATCTTTAACATTACAAAACATTTCATCCAAACTCGCAATAGGAAAAGTGTCAGAATGAAGCACTAGTCAACAGTGTTAGAGGTATTCAGCTGTGAGTGGTTGTTTCGCTCCAGTTAAAGTGGCAATCCTTAGTTTTGGCAAAAAGCTGAGGGATGGGGCTGGAGAAATGTAACCACTCAAAATTATAGACAGAGCTATGGATACAAGGACTGACCATCCATGATATTAAAATTATAGTTATAACAAACATAAACAAACATTTAAAACATGGTTATATTTACTTTGTTTACAAACATTGTAGTAAAACAAGCTGATATTTTGAGTTCTGATGGGGTATGACAGTTTAACTAAGCTCATGAGGTATTTACAAGTTATATTCTTCAAGAATCAATCGTTACATATAATTAATTTATAAGTCCAAAAATGTATATGGCAACTGCAGATTGCCCCTTTAATGACTAAGTCTTTGCATATGTATCCAATTGATTGAATTGGAATTGTCGATTGTTAATATGTCTGGTCTTTATTTTCACCAAAGAGTTCTGTCTCTGCCCAGCTGGGAGGCTGGCTTGTATCACGCACTCTCCTTGGGCAGCCCGTCAGATCCAAGCAGATGCTCACTAGGGTCCTCCACCACGCGAGGTCCAGGTCCAGCCTTATACACAAATCAGAAATAATCACTCAGACAAACCAACTTAATATCACATCAAAATGTAGCAGATCCATACATAATGTGTGCGTTTATAGGATCTGCATTCCTGGTGATTTCCCGTAAGCCTGTTGGAGAGAGCATCAAGCTCGCTCCCCAAAACCCTCTACTACGCCAACCTGCAGAGATGCACAGGAAACGGGCAAAGGACCCGGAGGGTGCTGCCTATGTGTATGTGCCTATGTATGTATGTATGTATGTATGTATGTATGTATGTATGTATGTATGTATGTATGTATGTATGTGTGTGTTTGTGTGTGTGTACCTTGGTGCTGATTATATAGCTGATTCCCTTCACCATGGGCTCCATACCAATGGCCTGCTTCAGCTCCTCGGATAGTGTTGTCGGGGCTACCGGAAGACCCTTTAGAAACCTGATGTGGGACAGGTAAAGTCACAGGAGGGAGTGTTGTCTGACTGCTTGAGTGTGTGTTTGTGAGAAACTCACTGTCCTCCGTTGGTCTCTGGTGGGAATAAGTGTTTGACCACCTGGACAAACTCTTCCACATTCTGCTGAAGAGTGTAGATCACTGCATTGGGACCTGCATCAAATGTGTATGCCACCTGGTGGAGAAGAGAAAACATCATCGGTCACTGCTTATACTCAGGAAAAGAACTCTGGACCAAAGTTATAGCTTTGTTACAGCAGTGTTATATTGTAACAGTGTCAGCAGAAGGAGGGATGTGATGCTGCACTAGTCCTCTGAGACTCATGAAGAAGTACTAGGTCATAGACACGGTAAAGAGGTCAATAGAACGCAGACCATGGGGGATAGAAGAAGGATGCCAGATTGGTGCACATTCAACAAATCTGATCTGACAAAGTGGATATTCGTCAAATCCGCCATGATCGATGTATTGTAACAGACCCACAATGTGTTGACAAAGTCTGATTTGGATATACTTGGCTGTTTCGCTGCATAACATTTCAGGTTTAGAAGAAGTGACTGCTAAATGCTAACTCCTGTTCGTATAAGCTGGTAGCATAGAGAAATCAGTGGTGGTAGTGAAAATCATTTTTTAACTAATGCAGTTGATTGGTGATGATGACATGAACATGTATTGAAGGTGACATCAATACAAGCATTATACTCCGATTTTTACCACAACATTGTGTGAAATACACATACCAATAGCCTAATAGGCTAATTCCACTTAGGGGAAATAAGGAGATTCTGGATATTTCCATGGCATTTCCACTGTTTTGTTCAAGTTCTATTGACTTCTTTACCACATCTATACTTGGGCTTGTTAACACATTTTCTATTCCTCTTGAACTGTAGAAATACTACCAGTTTCATATCTCTATTTCATAATCTCAGAATATCAACAATTACTGCACCTTGTTCTGCTTCTTAGCTTAGACCCCTTGTAGAACTGTCAATGTTCCATATGACTAGCACATTTCCATGACTAAAAGAAAGAATTAACTCCCTGATGGCGCTCACCTTTGTTTCCCTGTAGTGACGGTTATAGCGGTGCACAAGGTTGATAACACGGCGCGACACGTCGTTGAGGTAGAAGATGGGTGGGTAGGTGTCCAGGCAGGTGGCATGGAACTGATTGCTATCCTTCATGGTCAGCTCAGCGAACGCAGTAAAGTCCCTCTTATGTACAGCCTCAATCATCTCCTTCATCCTGGCTGGGACCACAGAGTCTGCCCGGTGCTGAGGGGGAGAGTGCAAGGTTTACGGGTAAGGGTTAATAACTTTGTGTGTGTGTGTGTGTGTGTGTGTGTGTGTGTGTGTGTGTGTGTGTGTGTACACCTTCAGGAGACTGCTCGTCTCTACACTAGTTTGCATGCCGGAAGTGCTGCCAACTGGTTTCCGCTCAGCACTGACCTAAAAAAAAGAGAGGGAGACAGAGAGATGGTGGTGTTGAGATTATTAAAGACATGGGAGAAATGTATATGCCAACATTTGCTCCAGAAAAAGCCACCCTCAGTAATGATCAGAAACCTACCACCAGTACAAGGACCCTGAGCTCAGGCCAGTGAGTCTCTGGCTCCACCTGCTGGGCCAGACTGTCCTTGCCATCTCCTTGCTGGCCCATAATCCACTGGACGAAGCCCCCATACATACTCCTACAGGCACTACCTGAACCTTGCCTAGAAACCACAGACAACTCCCCCTCCACTCCCATCACCCGGGACAGGGTGTACACTAGAACAGGAGAATGGAGTGAGGAGACAAGATGGAGAGACAAAAGGAAAATAAGGAGTAAGGAGAAGAGGGATGAGGAGATGGAGACAGTAGTTAAGTTCCCAACATTTAAAAAAAATAAAACTAGTTTCACACAAGCTTTTACTTCATTTGATCCATTTAATGCTGTGTTAGGTACAAACCATTATGATAGGACACAGTCTCTTACCCAGACAGGCATAGCCGGCAGCAGAGGAGGCCAGTCCGGCTGCAGTTGGGAAGTTGTTGACAGAGCAGATGTGGACTTTATGGGACAAACCGGCCGTGTCTACATCAGCCTCCCCATCACTACGTCGCTTACGGGCCAGGCGCCGAACTGAGGAAGGAAACCATCAACAACAACACATAATTTCTTGTCCTCCCCTTTGCCCTCTTACTCTTCCCCCTCTACTCTCTCCCTTTATCATATCATTGCATATAGTGACTCACTCTCCCTAAGGCAGGACTGTAGTCTGGGCTGGGTTATGTCCTCCTCTTTGCCGTTGAGCCAGATACGATCCTCCTGGAACGACCTGCTGCACGCCACTGTTGTGGTTGTTTTGAGCTGGGAGGAATAAGGAAACAAGGCAGTAATCGTTAGTTTTTGTTGTTTTAACAAGACAGTAATATTTAGCCACTTACTGAGTGTCTGGTGTACAGTATTACAGTCTTACCTGGTCTTGATGTAATGTGACACTCAAAGATGAATTTATAGGTAGAATCAACTCCTCATCCCTCTTCCCCCCTTTGAAACAGCAATAACAATAAAGCATTTACAATTTAATACATAGTTATTTTCAAAGATTGTACAGAGAACATTCCTTTGACATCATTGTGGCAATACATTTGTCATGTACCAATGCACACATTACATTTACATTTACATTTAAGTCATTTAGCAGACGCTCTTATCCAGAGCGACTTACAAATTGGTGCATTCACCTTATGATATCCAGTGGAACAACCACTTTACAATAGTGCATCTAAATCTTTTAGGGGGGGGGGGTTAGAAGGATTACTTTATCCTATCCTAGGTATTCCTTAAAGAGGTGGGGTTTCAGGTGTCTCCGGAAGGTGGTGATTGACTCCGCTGACCTGGCGTCGTGAGGGAGTTTGTTCCACCATTGGGGTGCCAGAGCAGCGAACAGTTTTGACTGGGCTGAGTACACAAAGCTTGGCTAGAAGTGGCTACAGTGTTGCAAGCAAGCACTTCATTGATTCAATCAATGTTGCAGTTTTACATTACATTAAACTAGATGTGGTTGACAGTGTTCTTTGGTTGACAATCAGACGATCAGATGTCTGTAGTGGATTATACGAAAATACAATACTCACAGTATTTGATGACAGCGATATTCACAGGCGCACTGCATGTTACCATGGTGAGCTTTTTGCCTCTGTCCTCGGGCATTTTGATCAAATAAAATTAGGAGCAATAAAATAAAATAAAATACTATAAACGCGAGACTGTCTACTATTTTGAGATCCACTGATACAGTAATGTCTGCACAACCATAGAGTTTTACAAAACGTCTCTGTGGATTGGAGGGGGTAGAGCACATGACTAAACCTCCCACCAATCAGAGCCACTCATGTTCCGTGACTGAAACAAGGCAGCCAATCCTTTTGATCAGACCACGGTCGTCCGAAAATGAGACCAGAGCCACATTTAGGGGGCGTATCATGATCACAGCCAGAAATGCAGTAGTGTGACTGGATATTATGAATGATAGTGCGGGGTATATTTGCCATATACCGTATATTAACAGCTCTTGTGTTATGTTCTTCTTTAGTTAACCTTGTTATATGAAATTATGGTTTCAGAGGAAAGAAAAAACAGTAATCTAGTGTATAATTATTGTTATTATAAGAGGAACACTTGTTTTATGATCAAGAATGACTCCTTGTCTGCTTTATCAATGCTGACATTGATTTATTGGGGTGAACACTATGAACATGAAACCAAATCTCCCATGAACTTATCTCCAAATATTCAGTAACATCATGCTTGTAAGAACATCAATGTACTGTCAGATATTGAGTATTACCTGTGGCAGGTGTACAATAGAATCAACCATTCATATATCTGTGGTCTCACCATACACCTGTTCAATATGAGTGAAGCAGGAAGTTCTTCAAGTGCTGTTATAGACCAACGATTGAGATAATTTAACAAATCCTGCTACAAATACATGTATAAGCCTCTTAATGCACATACTGCATACATTTCAGCATAGAGTATTTGAACCTAGTGAGTCAAAGCAACTATGTAATGTCAGCCTATACATTAGGATAGCCTAAGACACTACCTAGGATGCCTTGTAAAAAAGATTGACTACATTTTAATACAAACTATATTTTTCTTACGCCATTGCTCTTAAGTGATTATACCTTTTTAATGAAAGCAAATGTAGTGCAAACCCATATGACCAATCAATGAGTCTTCAAGCACTCAGCTCAAAGACAAAATATCATCATGATAAAACTGTTGATAATTTATGGAATAAGCATTCAAATGTAAGGCTTTTGTATTTTTTCAAAATGTAAACTGTTGGATACAGGTCAGCAACAATTTACAAAAAAGAATGAATATACCCATGTGCTCTGTCCAATTTGATGGTTTCACTATTTACTGAGTAGCAGCAGACAGTATTCACAAAGCAGTCTCTAGAAAAATGCATCAGCAGCAATATACCCTAAGTTGAATTTTGTTCTGCTTCTTGTTGTGGAGAAAAAGTAAAACGTGGTGAAAATGGATATAAGAGAGAATATAGTAACGAGTTCCAGATGCACACAGGGGGTGATGTGATATCCCTGGGTGCATCACTAATGCAGGGCCTTTGGCAAGTCAAAGATGGCCGCCAACGAGCAGAGCCCTGCTCCAACCTATCCAGTCCTGAATCCCGCCCTAAGCCAGCCGTGTGACTGGCTCCTGAGCTCCTTCAACGCATCAATCATCATCCTCATCATCTGAGTCCATCACCTTTCGTCGGTTGAACTGTGGGGAGGAGAGGGGATGCAGTCAGTTAAGTCTGTCTGAGATCGTGATATTGTATTTGATCTGTGGACTCACCTTGACAGTTGTCTTTTTTTCTGTTTGCTGACTAACTTTTTCTAGGATGTCGATCAAACCAGTCTCTGAAATCTGAAAAGAGACAATACAAATGTAAGGAAGAGCCAATAGCAGATGGGTCAAGTCAGTGCTTTTCATAGAGAATTTTTAAAATGTTTAAACGTTTGCATGATAAGAAAAAAATCTGAAAATTGCATGTGAATTCACAGGGGAAATATGGTCCTGCATGTGACTGCTCGGGGCAATGCAGTCACTAGTGAAGAGAAAAAACCGGCAGGCTGTCTAAGTGGGTTTTTTCGGGTCGCGTAATTTTTTTAAATATAATATACACCGAGTGTAAAAAACATTTGGAATACCTGCTCTTGCCATGACCGACTGACTAGGTGAATCCAGGTGAAAGCTATGATCCCTTATTGATGTCCCTTGTTAAATCCACGTCAATCAGTGTAGACGAAGGGGAGGAAACAGGTTAAAGAAGGATTTTTAAGCCTTGAGACAATTGAGACGTGGATTGTGTAGGTGTGCCATTCATGAGAGGGGACGCAGTCCCTATGTTGTATTGTTGTCTCTACCTTCTTGCCCTTTGTGCTGTTGTCTGTGCCCAATAATGTTTGTACCATGTTTTGTGCTGCTACCATGTTGTTGTCATGTTGTGTTTCTACTATGCGGTGTTGTCATTTGTTGCTGCCTTGCTATGTTGTTGTCTTATGTAGTGTTGTGTTGTCATGTGTGTTTTGTCCTACATATATATTATTTTTGATCCCAGCCCCTGTCCCCACAGGAGGCCCTTTGCCTTCATTGTAAATAAGAATTTGTTCTAAACTGACTTGCCTAGTTAAATAAAGGTTAAATAAAATAATAGGGTGAATGGGCAAGACAAAAGTTAAGTGCCTTTGAACAGGGTATGGTAGTAGGTGGCAGATTTTTGCAATGCTGCTGGGGTTCACACGCTCAACAGTTTCCTGTGTGTATCAAGATTGGTCCACCACCCAAAGGACATCCAGCCAACGTGACAACTGTGGGAAGCATTGGAGTCAACATGGGCCAGTATCCCTGTGAAACGCTTTTGACATCTTGTAAAGCCCATGCCCCAATGAATAGAGGTTGTTCTGAGAGCAAAAGGGGGTGCAACTCAATATTAGGAAGGTGTTTCTGATGTTTGTGCACACACATATAGAGTTGAAGTCGGAGGTTTACATACACCTTAGCCAAATGCATTTAAACTCCGTTTTTTACAATTCCTGACATTTAATCCTAGTAAAAATTCCTTGTCTTAGGTCCGTTAGGATCACTACTTTATTTTAAGAATGTGAAATGTCAGAATAATAGTTTACATACACTAACAACTTAGTGTATGTAAACTTCTGACCCACTGGAATTGTGATACAGTGAATTATAAGTGAAATAATCTGTCTGTAAACAATTGTTGGAAAAATTACTTGTCATGGACAAAGTAATGTCCTAACCGACTTGCCAAATGTATAGTTTGTTAACAAGAAATTTCTGGAGTGGTTGAAAAACAAGTTTTAATGACTCCAACCTAAGTGTATGTAAACTTACAACTGTATATGTATATATATATATATATATATATAAAATCGCAGGAAATTAGCTTTAAAACGGCAAAAAGTTATTTCAGCTCCATGGAGAACTTCGTAGAATTGCAGGAAATTGGCTTAAAAATTGACAAATTTCTCTACACCGCCAAGATGGGGGCCTCTAAAATGTCACAAGACGCAGGCCTCCTAATTGTCCCTAGAATTTCTAAGCAAACAGCTGGAGGCAGGGCTTTCTCCTATAGAGCTCCATTTTTATGGAATGGTCTGCCTACCCATGTGAGAGACGCAGACTCGGTCTCAACCTTTAAGTCTTTATTGAAGACTCATCTCTTCAGTAGATCCTATGATTGAGTGTAGTCTGGCCCAGGAGTGTGAAGGTGAACAGAAAGGCTCTGGAGCAACGAACCGCCCTTGCTGTCTCTGCCTGGCTGGTTCCCCTCTCTCCACTGGGATTCTCTGCCTCTAACCCTATTACAGGGGCTGAGTCACTGGCTTACTGGTGCTCTTCCATGCCGTCCCTAGGAGGGGTGCGTCACTTGAGTGGGTTGAGTCGCTGACGTGGTCTTCCTGTCTGGGTTGGCGCCCCCCCTTGGGTTGTGCCGTGGCGGAGCTCTTTGTGGGCTATACTCGGCCTTGTCTCAGGATGGTAAGTTGGTGGTTGAAGATATCCCTCTAGTGGTGTGGGGGCTGTGCTTTGGCAAAGTGGGTGGGGTTATATCCTGCCTGTTTGGCCCTGTCCGGGGGTATCATCGGATGGGGCCACAGTGTCTCCTGACCCCTCCTGTCTCAGCCTCCAGTATTTATGCTGCAGTAGTTTGTGTCGGGGGGCTAGGGTAGGTCTGTTTTATCTG
This sequence comes from Salvelinus namaycush, assembly GCF_016432855.1. Classification (NCBI taxonomy): domain Eukaryota; kingdom Metazoa; phylum Chordata; class Actinopteri; order Salmoniformes; family Salmonidae; genus Salvelinus; species Salvelinus namaycush. Next base: position 15,716,950 of record NC_052336.1, on the reverse strand, counting down.
GAGTATTTCTCCTGTCTTATCCGGTGTCCTGTGTGAACTTAAGTATGCTCTCTCTAATTCTCTCTTTTTTTCTTTCTCGGAGGACCTGAGCCCTAGGACCATGCCTCAGGACTACCTGGCATGATGACTCCTTGCTGTCCCCAGTTCACCTGGCCGTGCTGCTGCTCCAGTTTCAACTGTTCTGCCTGCGGCTATGGAATCCTGACCTGTTCACCGGACGGGCTACCTGTCCCAGACCTGCTGTTTTCAACTCTCTAGAGACAGCAGGAGCGGTAGAGATACTCTCAATGATCGGCTATGAAAATCAAACTGACATTTACTCCTGAGGTGCTGACTTGTTGCACCCTCGACAACTACTGTGATTATTATTATTTGACCATGCTGGTCATTTATGAACATTTGAACATCTTGGCCATGTTCTGTTATAATCTCCACCCGGCACAGCCAGAAGAGGACTGGCCACCCCTCATAGCCTGGTTTCTTCCTAGGATTTGGCCTTTCTAGGGAGTTTTTCCTAGCCACCGTGCTTCTACACCTGCATTGCTTGCCGTTTGGGGTTTTAGGATGGGTTTCTGTACAGCACTTTGATATATCAGCTGATGTAAGAAGGGTTATATAAATAAATTTGATTTGATTCTCGCCTCCTACCTCACCCATAGCCTAAGCTCCACTTTTTTCAGTTAAGGATTTTTCCTAAGCATTAACAATCACAATTGTGTTTAAACGTAAGTTCAATGATATACAGTGGGGCAAAAAAGTATTTAGTCAGCCACCAATTGTGCAAGTTCTCCCACTTAAACAGATGAGAGGCCTGTAATTTTCATCATAGGTACACTTTTACAGACAAAATGAGAAAAGAAATCCAGAAAATCACATTGTAGGATTTTTTATGAATTTATTTGCAAATTATGGTGGAAAATAAGTATTTGGTCAATAACAAAAGTTTATCTCAATACTTTGTTATATACCCTTTGTTGGCAATGACAGAGGTCAAACGTTTTCTGTAAGTCTTCACAATGTTTTCACACACTGTTGCTGGTATTTTGGCCCATTCCTCCATGCAGATCTCCTCTAGAGCAGTGATGTTTTGGGGCTGTTGCTGGGCAACACGGACTTTCAACTCCCTCCAAAGATTTTCTATGGGGTTGAGATCTGGAGACTGGCTAGGCCACTCCAGGACCTTGAAATGCTTCTTACGAAGCCACTCCTTCGTTGCCCGGGCGGTGTGTTTGGGATCATTGTCATGCTGAAAGACCCAGCCACGTTTCATCTTCAATGCCCTTGCTGATGGAAGGAGGTTTCCACTCAAAATCTCACGATACATGGCCCCATTCATTCTGTCCTTTACACGGATCAGTCGTCCTGGTCCATTTGCAGAAAAACAGCCCCAAAGCATGATGTTTCCACCCCCATGCTTCACAGTAGGTATGGTGTTCTTTGGATGCAACTCAGCATTCTTTGTCCTCCAAACACGACGAGTTGAGTTTTTACCAAAAAGTTATATGTTGGTTTCATCTGACCATATGACATTCTCCCAATCTTCTTCTGGATCATCCAAATGCTCTCTAGCAAACTTCAGACGGGCCTGGACATGTACTGGCTTAAGCAGGGGGACACGTCTGGCACTGCAGGATTTGAGTCCCTGGCGGCGTAGTGTGTTACTGATGGTAGGCTTTGTTACTTTGGTCCCAGCTCTCTGCAGGTCATTCACTAGGTCCCCCCGTGTGGTTCTGGGATTTTTGCTCACAGTTCTTGTGATCATTTTGACCCCACGGGGTGAGATCTTGCGTGGAGCCCCAGATCGAGGGAGATTATCAGTGGTCTTGTATGTCTTCCATTTCCTAATAATTGCTCCCACAGTTGATTTCTTCAAACCAAGCTGCTTACCTATTGCAGATTCAGTCTTCCCAGCCTGGTGCAGGTCTACAATTTTGTTTCTGGTGTCCTTTGACAGCTCTTTGGTCTTGGCCATAGTGGAGTTTGGAGTGTGACTGTTTGAGGTTGTGGACAGGTGTCTTTTATACTGATAACAAGTTCAAACAGGTGCCATTAATACAGGTAACGAGTGGAGGACAGAGGAGCCTCTTAAAGAAGAAGTTACAGGTCTGTGAGAGCCAGAAATCTTGCTTGTTTGTAGGTGACCAAATACTTATTTTCCACCATAATTTGCAAATAAATTCATTAAAAATCCTACAATGTGATTTTCTGGATTTTTTCTCTCACATTTTGTCTGTCATAGTTGAAGTGTACCTATGATGAAAATTACAGGCCTCTCTCATCTTTTTAAGTGGGAGAACTTGCACAATTGGTGGCTGACTAAATACTTTTTTGCCCCACTGTATGTCCACATATGCTTTAGGTCCAGTTCTCTCACCTTTCCTCCCAGCTGGCCCATGCGGGCCATCTGTATGAGGTAATTCTCCACTGCTTTGGCCTTCTCTGGCTTCACCAGAGCCAAGTTACTCACTGCAACGCAACAAAACATAGCAGGCTTTTAGGCAATGGAGCCACCTATTGCTAACCAGGCATAGGTGCTGAAAGTTCCAATATCAGATCAATGATTCATTCAAACCAGGGGGATATGAAAGACCTACATCTGGCACGGGCGGACTGGTCTAGAACCTGTGCCAGTATGGAGTTCCTCATCTCTGTTTCCCTGTGAAAAGACAGTACAGAAGATTATAGTTAGGCCACAATGGCTACATTTACACAGGCAGCCCAATTGGGCTGCCTGTGTAAATGAAGCCAATTGTTTTATCACATTGGCTAGCTTTATAAAAAGTCTGTCACATAGTTCTTCATAAACCAGAGCTGCAAAGTGCAGGTCAAGACATGCAACATTAGCAAACTACTGTGAACTAAACCAACAACAGGGGAGACATCTGTGTCTCTGAAATGTAGCTATACTCAGCACTGAGTTGTGAATGCATGACAGGAATAAAAGTTTTGATAGATAATGAAAACTAACCTCTGTTTGGCCTCCTGCTGCCCTTGCTGGTCATTTGAAGAGTCCTGGGAAGAGAGGGGAGAAAAGAGAGAGTCAAAGTCCACACCTTTCTTTAGTTGTTTACAAGAGAACATACCAGCCAACAGGCTACTGTATCACACAGCCATGCTGAGCGCGCACATCGGCTCTCTCTTGAAGTGTAGCCTAATATTAATGTGAATTTCCCCCCACCCTTGGAAATGGACTAGATCTTTAAACAACAGTTTGAACTGTACCAAAACGTGGTTCAGAAAACAACCCTTTGCCCCCTCCACTATCCCTACGCCTTTGGAGTTTGCAGATCTGAAAGAGCCTATTGGTAGACTGGGTGGAGCCATCCCCGTATTGATTACATCTGCCCAGTTCCTTCAAATCTAGCCTACCTCAAGAGGGACAGGGAGTGGGACTGGGATACAATTAACTCTAGTATAGTAGAATACAAAGTTAATATTTACAGGTTTCTGGAAAATATTTTTATTCAAAGCTTTCAAAATAATACAAAAACATTTAAAAAACATTTTTTAACATATAAAAAACATTTTTTAACATATAAGCTTCACTTAAGCTTAATAACCATGTCCCAAACCATTCACAATCCATCATGATTCTGGCATTCAAACATTTTGCTATTCCTTTATTGCAAACATACTTGGGTCACATTTCTCATGGAGCACAAGCAGAACTGGCAGACATGCTGCATTGCTCAGTCCAGGTCATTAATTATACAGCCTTTTGCCATGTCACCCTCATCACACAATGTGCAGTACAGTAGCTGTACAGCAGCTTACCCCCGGATTCATTTGGTTCCAAGACAGACTCTGAAAAATTAGCAACTCAAACTCAATCAAAACATCTCTGTTGGAGGAAAGGATTCCTAGTGTGTCTACGTCCATCCCATTCCCAATCTTTTGACTGATAATCTCTGTCATCATATTTAGGTATAACCCATTCATAGACACTAACTACCTTTAGCGCCTATTGACAATAGTATCTTCTGGCCGGGGGAGTTTTGTTAAGAGCCCCGACACTCGTTGCGGATGTTAAAACGCATTACTTGCAGTACGGTTTTGGAAACATAAGTAACATTTCATATATGCGAGAAATAATAATAAATACAAAAAAATAAAAGGTTAAATTACTACACACCTTATTTTAATTTTTTATTATTAACCTTTATTTAACCAGGGGAACTCATTGAGACCAGGGTCTCATTTCCAATGGTGCCCTGAGAAAAACAATTCCAGCATGATCACTACAAAGTTACAGTTACAACATTTCAAATAAATTGTTACATTCAAAAGGTTAGTAGAAACAAATATATACAATCGATCAAATCCAGTGCAGTTTTCATTGGTCACATTTTTTATTATAGCCATAAATTCACCTTTTGGGACCAAATAATCAAGTTTTAGAGTGACCTGTAGGTCACTCTAAAATCACACACTTTGTAGTGATCATGCTGGAATTGTTTTTCTCAGGGCACCATTGGAAATGAGACCCTGGTCTCATTTCGCGAAAAAAGCACTGTTGTTGCACCAATGTGTACCTAACCATAAACATCAACGCCTTTCTTTAAAATCAATACACAAGTATATATTTTTAAACCTGCATATTTAGTTAATATTGCCTGCTAACATTAATTTATTTTAACTAGGGAAATTGTGTCACTTCTCTTGTGTTCCGTGTAAGCAGTCAGGGTATATGCAGCAGTTTGGGCCGCCTGGCTCGTTGCGCACTGTGTGAAGATCATTTATTCCTAACAAAGACTGTAATTAATTTGCCAGAATTGTACATAATTATGACATAACATTGAAGGTTGTGCAATGTAACAGCAATATTTAGACTTAGGGATGCCACTCGTTAGATAAAATACGGAACGGTTGCGTATTTCACTGAAAAAATAAACGTTTTGTTTTCGAAATGATAGATTCAGGATTTGAACATAGTAATGACCTAAGGCTCGTATTTCTGTGTGTTATTATGTTATAATTAAGTCTATGATTTTATATTTGATAGAGCAGTCTGACTGAGCGGTGGTAGGCAGCAGCAGGCTCGTAAGCATTCATTCAAACAACACTTTAGTGCGTTTGCCAGCAGCTCTTCGCTGTGCTTCAAGCATTGAGCTGTTTATGAATTCAAGCCTATCAACTCCTGAGATTAGGCTGGTGTAACCGATGTGAAATGGCTAGCTAGTTAGCGGGGTGCGCGCTAATAGTGTTTCAATCGGTGACATCACTCGCTCTGAGACTTTGAAGTAGTTGGCTTCTGTGGAGCGATGGGTAACGATGCTTCGAGGGTGGCTGTTGTCGATGTGTTCATGGTTCGAGCCCAGGTAGGGGCAAGGAGAGGGACGGAAGCTTTACTGTTACACTGGCAATACTATAGTGCCTATAAGAACATCCAATAGTCAAAGGTATATGAAATACAAATGGTATAGAGAGAAATAGTCCTATAATAACTACAACCTAAAACTACTTACCTGGGAATATTGAAGACTCATGTTAAAAGGAACCACCAGCTTTCATATGTTCTCATGTTCTGAGCAAGGAACTTAAACGTTAGCTTTTTTACATGGCACATATTGTACTTTTACTTTCTTCTCCAACACTTCCAACTGCATTATTTAAACCAAATTGAACATGTTTCATTATTTATTTGAGACTAAATTGATTTTATTGATGTATTTTATTAAGTTAAAATAAAAGTGTTCATTGAGTATTGTTGTAATTGTCATTATTACAAATATATATAAAATATATATATAGCATTTTTACAATTTTTGTATTAATATTATATATATATATATCTTTTATTCTTTTTTTAAATCGGCCGATTAATCGGTATCGTCTTTTTTTGGTTCTCCAATAATCCAGTATCGGCGTTGAAAAATCATAATCGGTCAACCTCTAATAATGAGTTTGCCCCACAAAGATTTACATGCTAAAATCGCCACTGTATAAAGGAAATCAACCTTTACTTGCAACTTTTTGTTTTTTTAAAGGCCAACTTATCATCAATCCAAATGCCTACCTACTTATAAATGGAGAACTAGCTCAATTTGGGCTCCTCTCTAGGTCTTTAAAATCAATTTTACAAGACCTGGAGAAAAACAAACTTGGTTTTATCAACATTCATTTAAGATCGGTAATCGATTCTTGAATTGAATCAAAGCCAAGCTGAAGGTCATGAATGGCTTGCTGCACTGAGGGGGCACGTTAATAAATTACTCATCTGCATAGAGATGTAAGCCCCAGTTATTATTATTCAGGGACAGACCAACATTATTAATGTAAATAGTGAACCATAAAGGGTCTACAGTAGTATTGAGCCTTGTGGGAGTCCTTGGGTTATGTTAATAAAATTAGACTGAACCCCATCAGAAGATATGCATTGACTTCTGTCGTGCAGTTGCCTGGAAACCGGACGTTGAATTACATTGAATCCTACGTTGCGCAGAAATGTGCATTTCAGTCAAGAAAGTTTCCTCCCCCGACCTCTACAAGCCAGAATGTTGAATAAAATAATATTACAGTGTACTTATCCAGTTGTACGTGCAGTTGGTCCTTTTGGCAGTAGTAATGTGAAACAATATATCCACAGGAAAGTATAATTACATAAATGTTTCAAAGCACTGGTAATGTGTTCAGATTTCTATCAGATTTCTATCAGAACAATGTAAACACATGCACGAGCTCGGCAAGTACGCACACATCTCGTGCATGTATTTTTATCTTCTGTGAATGTTTCAGGTGATAGAAATCTGAGAAGCGCTTGCTGTACTAATTAGCTCTTTGCGCTTCGAACACCTGTGCGTAAACGGAAGACGGACACAACAAACTTTTGTCAATGAAAAACATACTGTCAGTTGCAGCTGTTTTAAAATGTGATATGAAAGTTGAGGGCTTTATGTTTCTAGAACTATACCGCAATTGAGAATCGATTCAAGTTTTGATTGCTGTTTTGGCTGCCAGAGCCAACTCGCCTCTAAACAGAACATGTAAGGTCCTTGGCCTAAAAGGAGTGATTTTAGGCTCATTTAGTCCAATATTGGGCTAATCTCGGTATATCTATTCAGTAAAGTGTTTTGCTTAATGAAGCTTTAGAAATCAGTGCCAAACAGGTTTGCTAGATAATCCAGACAGAGGGTGGGCTACTAACAATTATGTTCAGTTGATTGCTACAAACTAGGTCTGAAAAACTGACATTCACACTACTCTCGCACATGTACACCTAAACACCTGGGCACATGTACGCGCACCAGAGGAGCGGTAAGGCGGGCACGCGATTCTCAACCCGAGGAGTGGGAGACGCGAGCGCTAAAATCAACTAGTCATTGTCCTGTTCATAAATTAAATGTATGTTTGTTTCGCCTATTCGTTGAAGTGTCTGCTATTCATAAATGTTGATTAAATCACATCATATAGCTTACTAGCTACTTACTAGCTACGAGTATAACTCGTGTCTCACTATGGCATGAGTTTACTAGCTAACGTTAGCTAGCTATCAAGCTACAGTATCTTATAACTAACTACGTTAGCTAGTAAACTAGGTACTGAATTATCTGGCTGCTATGCAAACATGCAATGAACAGTAACAGAGAATTTGTTAAAGATGGTGATAGGTTAAAATACTCGAAACTTGAGCTATAAGGCTAACACTAGCTAGCTAGCGACAGAATGAACAGTGGATCTCCATATATGGTCGGAACTATGCATTTTTGGTCCCCTCAGGTTCTCTCCTTACCCCATGTTTTGACTGCAGTTCGGCCATGCGTTGCCGCCTGATAGCCTCCAATTCATCGTCTGCCATTGTGTTCGAATTTATAGAAAATAGACCTTATCAGTGGTAAAATAAGAAAATCTGTCACTTCACGAGTCTTGTGGAACTGTTTCGTTAGGGGCCGGGCCCTGCTTCAGTATAATATAATCGATCTCAGAATAATCCAATATCCATCCAGAGTAAAGCAATCGAGCCACAAAAGGATGATCTCGTAGAAATGATGAGTGGCTGGACAGTTTAGGCCTACCCATCAACCAGTCACACTTACAACATAAAATATAATTAAATTAGTCATACATAAACATAAGATTGTAATTGTTTATTTTGCTATCTAGATTTTCCAAAATGAATTGAAGGACACAAAAATGGGTAATCAATATTCTGAAGGAAATGGCACACATCACAACCCCACTGTGCAATAACGCTTAGACATTTTGTTAATATCAGATCAAACATTAAAAAAAGTGTTTGCTGTCATCGATTGGTCCAAAAGGCAAGTGAAACAAATGACTGGGATCTCTCAGAGAGCCATGGATGACAGGAGCACATAACAACTGTTACTGGTAGACATGTACCACATAAAGGATACTGTTCTTGTGTTCTGTACTCAATAACTATAATAGTATAACTAGTATTACAGAAGAGTGCTTTCTGAGGTACATTTCTACCTACAATAACTGATTGATGACTTTCAACCACCTGAATAGGCCCAGGTGACAGGTGCGGGGCACAGTCAGCCAGGGGCGCGTTCAGCAGGACACAACGTCTTGGAACGTTCAGATGTTTATTCTTCATAACATATTTCTATCTGACATGTAGAACAAGGAATCATGTAGACTCTGGTCATGGCATTTCTATCTGCAACGTGCAACAATGTTTAATCTCTCTTGGACAGACTACGTAAACATAAATGGTTCTGTAGATCTGGCATGATAAAACGGGATGAGTGAGATAATGAGCAGCATTAGTTCCGGTGCTTTGGATTAATCACGATTTCACAGGTGTTAGCATCTTTCAAATTTTGGAAGGGGAGGGGACATTTGAACCATAGACTTGCCCGTAACTTGCAAAGAGAGAAGGGTGGATCTCTTCGTTCCGGTTCCGATCTCTTCCCTTAACACATATGGACCCGGAACTTAATCAAGCATCTGACAATTACGCAAGACATTAGTTCTGGGTTAACCGTGATTAGACAACGTTTGACAACTGAATGTGGCCCAGGTGAGAGATGGTGAGTGGGGGTGAGTGACAGACTCTCTAGCTCCCCCGGTAGGTAGTGTAGGAGAAGCGGCTGCAGAGCAGAGGAACATGGAACTTCTGACTGTGGTCCGTTATGGTGAAGACTATCTGCAGATAAACACAGACCACCAATGTGTTAGTAACCACTCAGCCAACCAATAGGAGCTACCAAAACATTTAGCGTTCAGTTAGTGATCGCATAGCTGACAAGGAAATAAACAGAAGCTGATTCTGTAGATATAAAGAAACATTTATGTCTAACTTTATATGTCCAACAGTCATACATTTAAATGCACCCTTTCTTTATGATAAAAGCATTGAAGACTGTCTTCAACTAACCTCGACGTATGGGTAGAAAGAGGTCTCTCCCAGACTCTCCCAGTATTGGCCTGTCTCAAAGCGCATCTTGTACACTGCTGGAGTGAACGTTTCTCTGGTGATGAGTCCTGGGCAGCGCCCATCATCATTAGTAGTCCTGAGAAGAAATTATTTAAAATTATATAAAATACTGAATACATTGGACATTGGTTTGATGTGATCCTGAAATAAGCCTTGGCTCATTAACATTACTACCGGTATAAAGATATTCATGTTTGATAATATTATGCAGCCCTACTGAAAGAGGCTGTAGAGGTGAATCTGAAATTTCAAAAATAAATACTAAATGTGTATTTGTCTATTATATTGATTATTATGAAGCTGATAAGAAATGATTGTGTTAATTTTCATTCTATGTCTACGTTAACTGGTGCTGCAGCACTCTCTGTGATGAGGTTACCCTGTTGTGAGAAGGTTCCAGAGTGAAGTGGAGGGATCCATGCGATGCAGGCTGAGGGCCATGTGGGCTCCAGGGACGCCCATCCCGGTGTTCAGGACGTGAGTGGTCAGGGGGCTGTATGGAGCTGCCATCTCTGCACACTACAGCGCATACACCGACAGCATAGTGAGTAAACATTATGGACATATGGCTACTGTAATTTTGCACACTATATACAGAAAGCTGTAGGCTAACTGTAGCCTATAAATTATTTATTATTTGGGTTAAAATAGAAGGTAGGCCTAGCTGAACGCCTAATGTCTATGAGCTGAACTAACCCAACATTTGTTATATTTTCCCATCTTTTACTTTCGCTTTATTATTTTCATGAATTTCATAACAATCCTGCAGACAAACGAATGTCACATGTCAATAATTTCGGTTTATAATATTGTAATACAAAAACACTATTTCTGAAAATCAAAAGCAATATATTAGCCTACCGTGTATTCACCCAAAAGATGATCCTTTATGTGCTGTAATCGGCTGGTACTCATGCGCGCTGATTTCAAAGTAATCCCAAACCAGTTTTCCCCTCTAGTGAAAAGTATGGCATTTACGGTGAATTAACTGTAACAGATTTTAAGCACAAGTTCAAAACTCACGAGGTTATTCATATGACTAGGGCTGCTCTGTTTGCTGTTGCAACTTACATATCTCGTTGAGAGGAACATTGTTAATGGTTAAGAATATGCAAACATCCCAGTCACAATTGGCCTTTTAACATTTTTGGAAACAGGCTTGGGTCAAAGTGCGTTTTAGCCCACGTTAGATAAGTCCTTAATAATGATAATAGTGAGGATTGTAGGCCTAAATGCCATTATTAGCATAATTGTGTAGCCTAACATCGGTTCAGTCAGGGTGAATAACATATCGCCTACTGCTCTACACAGGGGAGCAAGCTTAAAAACATTCCAACACTGCTCTATGAGTTGCTTTATTTCCCTTTCAATCCAGTTTAGAAGCTAGTTGTATATAATGTACAGTGCATTCAGAAGAATTCAGATCCCTTAACTTTTTCCACATTTTGTTACCCTTATTCTAAAATTGATTACATAGTAGATTTTTCCCCTCATCAATCAACACACAATAGCCTATAATGACAAAGCAAAAACAGTTTTTGTTCGAAATTTTAGCAAAAAATAAATAAAAACGAAAACATTTAATTTACATAACTATTTAGACCCTTTACTCAGTACTTTATTGAAGCACCTTTGGCAGTGATTACAGCCTCGAATCTTCTTGGGTATGACACTACAAGCTTTGACACTACAAAAATTAGTTTTTGCTTTGTCGTTATGAGGTATTGCGTGTAGATTGATCAAATTTATTTATTTATTTATATAGCCCTTCTTACATCAGCTGATATCTCAAAGTGCTGTACAGAAACCCAGCCTAAAAACCCAAACAGCAAGCAATGCAGGTGTAGAAGCACGGTGGCTAGGAAAAACTCCCTGGAAAGGCCAAAACCTAGGAAGAAACCTAGAGAGGAACCAGGCTATGAGGGGTGGCCAGTCCTCTTCTGGCTGTGCCGGGTGGAGATTATAACAGAACATGGCCAAGATGTTCAAATGTTCCTAAATGACCAGCATGGTCAAATAATAATAATCACAGTAGTTGTCGAGGGTGCAGCAAGTCAGCACCTCAGGAGTAAATGTCAGTTGGCTTTTCATAGCCGATCATTAAGAGTATCTCTACCGCTCCTGCTGTCAATAGAGAGTTGAAAACAGCAGGTCTGGGACAGGTAGCACGTCCGGTGAACAGGTCAGTGTTCCATAGCCGCAGGCCGCAGTTTAAACTGGAGCAGCAGCACGGCCAGGTGGACTGGGGACAGCAAGGAGTCATCATGCCAGGTCGTCCTGAGGCATGGTCCTAGGGCTCAGGTCCTCCGAGAGAGAGAAAGAAAGAGAGAAAGAGAGAATTAGAGAGAGCATACTTAAATTCACACAGGACACCGGATAAGACAGGAGAAGTACTCCAGATATAACAAACTGACCCTAGCCACCCGACACATAAACTACTGCAGCATAAATACTGGAGGCTGAGACAGGAGGGGTCAGGAGACAATGTGGCCCCATCCGATGATACCCCCGGACAGGGCCAAACAGGCAGGATATAACCCCACCCACTTTGCCAAAGCACAGTCCCCACACCACTAGAGGGATATCTTCAACCACCAACTTACCATCCTGAGACAAGGCCGAGTATAGCCCACAAAGATCTCCGCCACGGCACAACCCAAGGGGGGCGCCAACCCAGACAGGAAGACCACGTCAGTGACTCAACCCACTCAAGTGACGCACCCCTCCTAGGGACGGCATGGAAGAGCACCAGTAAGCCAGTGACTCAGCCCCTGTAATAGGGTTAGAGGCAGAGAATCCCAGTGGAGAGAGGGGAATCGGCCAGGCAGAGACAGCAAGGGCGGTTCGTTGCTCCAGAGCCTTTCCGTTCACCTTCACACTCCTGGGCCAGACTACACTCAATCATATGACCCACTGAAGAGATGAGTCTTCAGTAAAGACTTAAAGGTTGAGACCGAGTCTGTGTCTCTCACATGGGTAGGCAGACCATTCCATAAAAATTGAGCTCTATAGGAGAAAGCCCTGCTTCCAGCTGTTTGCTTAGAAATTCTAGGGACAGTTAGGAGGCCTGCGTCTTGTGACTGTAGCGTACGTGTAGGTATGTACGGCAGGACCAAATCGGAAAGATAGGTAGGAGCAAGCCCATGTAATGCTTTGTAGGTTAGCAGTAAAACCTTGAAATCAGCCCTTGCCTTAATAGGAAGCCAGTGTAGGGAGGCTAGCACTGGAGTAATATGATCAAATTTTTTGGTTCTAGTCAGGATTCTAGCAGCCGTATTTAGCACTAACTGAAAATTATTTAGTGCTTTATCCGGGTAGCCGGAAAGTAGAGCATTGCAGTAGTCTAACCTAGAAGTAACAAAAGCATGGATAAATTTTTCTGCATCATTTTTGGACAGAAAGTTTTTGATTTTTGCAAGGTTACGTAAATGGAAAAAAGCTGTCGTTGAAACAGTCTTGATATGTTCGTCAAAAGAGAGATCAGGGTCCAGAGTAACGCCGAGGTCCTTCACAGTTTTATTTGAGACGACTTTACAACCATCAAGATGAATTGTCAGATTCAACAGAAGATCTCTTTGTTTCTTGGGACCTAGAACAAGCATCTCTGTTTTGTCCGAGTTTAAAAGTAGAAAGTTTGCAGCCATCCACTTCCTTATGTCTGAAACACAGGCTTCTAGCGAGGGCAATTTTGGGGCTTCACCATGTTTCATTGAAATGTACAGCTGTGTGTCATCCGCATAGCAGTGAAAGTTAACATTATGTTTTCGAATGACATCCCCAAGAGGTAAAATATATAGTGAAAACAATAGTGGTCCTAAAACAGAACCTTGAGGAACACCGACATTTACAGTTGATTTGTCAGAGGACAAACCATTCACAGAGACAAACTGATATCTTTCCGACAGATAAGATCTAAACCAGGCCAGAACTTGTCCATGTAGACCAATTTGGGTTTCCAATCTCTCCAAAAGAATGTGGTGATCGATGGTATCAAAGGCAGCACTAAGGTCTAGGAGCATGAGGACAGATGCAGAGCCTCGGTCTGACGCCATTAAAAGGTCATTTACCACCTTCACAAGTGCAGTGTCAGTGCTATGATGGGGTCTAAAACCAGACTGAAGCATACATTGTTATATATATACATATATACATTGTTTGTCTTCAGGAAGGCAGTGAGTTGCTGCGCAACAGCTTTTTCTAACATTTTTGAGAGGAATGGAAGATTCGATATAGGCCGATAGTTTTTTATATTTTCTTGGTCAAGGTTTGGGTTTTTCAAGAGAGGCTTTATTACTGCCTCTCTTGATTGATGAGGAATCTTTTTATTTAATACATTTTTTAAAAAGGCTGTAAAGTAACAAAATATGGAAAAAGTCAAGGGGTCTGAAAACTTTCCAAATGTACTGTATGTAAACTTTGTTGAAACTCCACTGTCTGTATTCTGTCTCTAAATGTTGTCTATCACTAGCAGCTGCAGCACCATATCATCAAGTAAAATTCTGAGTATGTGTAAATGTACTTGGCGAATAAAGGTGATTCTGAGAGATAAAAAGCATCTTGCTTTCCCCATCCTCTCTGTAACACTCACATACTGTACACACACAGTTTACACATGTTCCGCTGTGTCTGATGTTGAGCTTTACATTGTTTGTTGTTCAGTCAGCATTAGTTACACACATTACAGCATTGCCTTTCATCCTGTTTCCCTTTATTACACACACAGACACGGGAACCAAACAACTTTCCTATTTTCCCTAACACTTAACCCCAAACCTGACTCCTAACCCTAAACCCTATGTCTAAAATAACCACTTTTCTTGTGGGGCCTGGCGAAATGTCCCCACTTGTCCATATTTTCATTCTGGTCCCCACAAGGATAGTAAAACACACACACACACACACACACACACACACACACACACACACACACACACACACACACACACACACACACACACACACACACACACACACACACACACACACACACACAATGATAAAGAAAACACTCCCAGAGGTGTTTTTAATCAATATGAAAATACCTTTACTACTGTGACAGTGTGAGTAGTGTTTCCACTTGGCTTCTTCATGAATGCAAACAGAACTAACAAAACATCTAACACCACTAGAATTATAATAAAACAATTATCATTGTTGTTTTCTTCTCGCTTTAAAAAACATTAACAAATAAAAAAAACTAAAACAAAATGCTGGATTAAAATCATACAGCCGACAAAATACAGTAAAGTTTTACAGTAATACACAATATTACACATGGACCGGTCCCGGGGCCTCTCCTCAGCTCATAGCGCCAGGTACATAGAGGAAGAGATGGGCTACTGTTTCTTCATACCTTATACAGACAGGTAGTAATACAGCAGAGAAATAACATTACACAGACATAACTGGGAGGATTTTAACTGATGGACAAGTATAAACTGATGAACTCATGCTCTGGTAATGATATGATATACAGATAACAAAATAACTCAAGTCACTGAAAAACTATGATTGCAACATCTATAGTATGCTCTATTCAAAAAACCTTCAGTCTCTCAATATGAATGTCAAATTTATACGGACTGGTAATCAGAATGTTTTTCAGGAAAATATGAAGACGTGCTAAAAAGAGCATAAGAAAATTATAAATATGGAAATTATTTCACCTTCCTGTTCTGGTTAATAATTACAATAATTACACTCTACAGATAAAGTGTGTGTGTGTGTGTGTGTGTGTGTGTGTGTGTGTGTGTGTGTGTGTGTGTGTGTGTATGTGTGTGTGTGTGTGTGTGTGTGTGTGTGTGTGTGTGTGTGTGTGTGTGTGTGTGTGTGTGTGTGTGTGTGTGTGTGTTCACACATACAATATCTGCCCTTACCAGACAGAGAGAGTAGGAATAGATGATTTAGAACCTAAAGAGGCTAACGAATATAAGGGCAGGATTTATACTCTGAACACAAAGTGGTGTGTGTAGTAGTGTGTAGTAGTGTATTTCTGTTTGATGTATATGTGGATGTAGAATACAATGTAACTGGTTGGTTAGACAGGAGTGGGGCCTCTGAATCAGTTGTTGGCATGGTAACTTCTTGACAAGATGTTCTCTTCCTCTATGTCTGGCGCTCCTCCGTTTCTTCTCTGTTTCCATCCTCACATCTCGTCCTCAGGGTCAGAGCTGTGGTTATTCATCTGTAACACACACACACACTCAATCAGCAACAGTGTGTCAAAACACCAAAGAGTGTTTTGTTCAGGTAAGGCTCCCCTCTCCAGGGTGATTATACACAGTGATGAGGAAGGTCTGGAGGATAATAGTCTTCTATATAAACACCCACTCATCTGTCAGGGTAAGAGCATCCTGTCCTGCTTTCGTTTGTCCTATTTTCAGTCTCTCTTTCTTTCTCTCTTGCTTTTACTCTCAGATTTTCTTTGTGTGTTTGAGTTGAATGTCAGTTATGATTGTGAACTGTGTGTGGGTGAGATGAACCCAGAATGGGATCTTCAAGTGTCATGCTATTGATTTGTTTATATTACTCAAAATGGCTATGGATTTGATGCTCTTGTCAGTGTTCTCTTTGTGTGTATTTGTGTATGTGTGTTTGTGTGTGTGTGTTTCTGTGTGTGTATGTGTGTGGAGATAAGCACTATTTCTGTTGCATGGCAAATCACTCTGACAGCTGCTAAATCACAGCCAACCATAGGACATGCTTAGGCCCTCATGTCGCTCTGAGACAAGGAGAAAGAACTCCCACTCACATTCAGATATTCTCCACACACAGACATCAAGCCAGTTACCGTGTGATCATCGTCGCTGGCCTCCCCCAGTTCGGGGCTCTCTCTCTGGATGCAGCGGCGTGGGGGGGACAGGGGGGAGGGGGAGCGCTCACCGCTGCTGGCGGAGGGGGAGTACGGTGACCCGGCCAGGCTGCCCTCCCTCACGGGAGACCCTAAAAAATACGGAGAGAGAGGGAGTGAATAGGAGTGAACATTCACTAAGTTCCCTCTATAGGGCAGATTAGTGTTGGTGTGCCTGTGCTCACTTTCAATCTAAACCATCGATGGTCAACTGCAATGCACGATTTGACAGACGAGAGGAGAGAACAAGAATGACAGGATGAGGGAGAGATGTGGCGATAGAGAGAGAAATAGGAGAGGGAGACAGAAAGTAGAGATGAGGTACAGTAGTGGAGGAGGATCATAATTTACGTTGGAATAAATGAATATGGAGATGAGATCAGTCAACCACAAAAAGGCAACGTGTACAGATAAGAGATAGAAAGGATGAGATGACACACACATTTCTTTTTTTATTTGTCAGTACAGTATGTGTCGTAGAAAGGACAAAGATGCAGTTTGTCCATGTGGCCGCATGAGGGCAGCAGCAACTACAACACTTCCCTGTAGGGCTTTGTATTTATTCTCCTGTAAGCCTTCTTTCGCCATCTCTGTACTTCTCACTGTCATTCTTCTTTGCTGATTCGTAAGAACTGTGGCTTCCCCTACCATGCTTTACTGCTGTTTCACCTGTCCACTCCTCTGTCTCTCTCTCTGATTGGTTGTCTCACCTGTGTGGTCCTGCCTCTGTGTGTCCATCCTGTCCAGGTTGTCAAGCAGCCCGTCAATCTGTGTCTTTATCAGAGTCAGCTCCCTCTTAATGACCTGCAGCTCCTCCATTCGCACTACAAGTAGGGAGAGGTTGAGGGAGGGAGTGAGAGGGGGGAAGGAGAGATATAGAGAATGCGAGAGGGGGAGAGAAGGAAGGAAAGGATCCAAGGCAAATTTCTGTGAATGTGTTGGTAATAAGGACTATCAAGGTGATGAGGGTGGGTATTAGAACAGCATATACACTGCCTATTGGTTCTGATCTGTTTATTTGGGCTAATAATGCGACCTGATTGGCTAGGATCCATTAAGGAAAGAGGCTGCTATAGAAGTGTTGTAATGAGAGAACCATCTTGAGTGTAGTGTGTGACTGTGTGTGTATTACTCACACTTGGCCCTGTTGGAGCTGGTGGAGTGGGCTCTAGAGCTCTTGGAGGGGGGCCTGTCTCGGCTGCGTCTGTGCCCAGAGGAAGTGGAGGAGGAGCGGGGTCGTTTGGCCAGGCTAGGTCCCTGGGACAGTGGAGGTAGGGAAGCTGGCACGCGCTGGTAGTCATACATCCTGAAGAGGGAAACATCCACACACACTGTCATCCAACTACTTGTACTTTGTGTAGTATTGTCAGTGTGACTAGATGTGTATGTGACGCATGTCAGAAAAGTACAGCGACAGGATGTTTGTGAGTGAGTGTGTGAGCAGGCAAGCATGTGTGTGTGTTTGCGTGTATGGGCAGTGATGTCTATCACCTGGTTGGATGGATGTGTACGTGGGTGTGTGCATTTGTGAATGTATTTCTCCTATGATGAAGGACACAGAGGGAGAGAGTTGACAGGATGGTGTAATACGATCTGACAAGCAGAGGGAATATACACACACATACAGAATGTGTACACAAGTGAGAAAATAATAAGAAATAGTATCTGATAAGGTGAGGCAGAGGGTATCCCAGATAGGGAATGAGGAAATGAAGTTGAGCAGGTTGAAGACCCCTGGTACTCCTCACACAACCATTATAGTATTACCCTACAGGTTGAAGACCCCTGGTACTCCTCACACAACCATTATAGTATTACCCTACAGGTTGAAGACCCCTGGTACTCCTCACACAACCATTATAGTATTACCCTACAGGTTGAAGACCCCTGGTACTCCTCACACAACCATTATACTATTACCCTACAGGTTGAAGACCCCTGGTACTTCTCACACAACCATTATAGTATTACCCGAAAGGTTGAAGACCCCTGGTACTCCTCACACAACCATTATAGTATTACCCTACAGGTTGAAGACCCCTGGTACTCCTCACACAACCATTCTAGTATTACCCTACAGGAAAACAGTGCCACTGGATATGGAAGTCTCACCACATCATGTGACAAAACACAACAAACTACAAATGACTAATGAGTGTAATGACTGAACATACTGAAGGAGAGGAGAGGTATGAAGGGATTGAAGGAGAGGAGAGGTATGAAGGGATTGAAGGAGAGGAGAGGTATGGAGGGTTTGAAGGAGAGGAGAGGCACGGAGGGATTGAAGGAGAGGAGAGGTATGGAGGGATTGAAGGAGAGGAGCGGTATGGAGGGATTGAAGGAGAGTAGAGGTATGGAGGGATTGAAAGAGAGGAGAGGTATGAAGGGATTGAAGGAGAGGAGAGGTATGGAGGGTTTGAAGGAGAGGAGAGGTATGAAGGGATTGAAGGAGAGGAGAGGCACGGAGGGATTGAAGGAGAGGAGAGGTATGGAGGGTTTGAAGGAGAGGAGAAGTATGGAGGGTTTGAAGGAGAGGAGAAGTATGGAGGGTTTGAAGGAGAGGAGAAGTATGGAGGGTTTGAAGGAGAGGAGAAGTATGGAGGGTTTGAAGGAGAGGAGAGGTATGGAGGGTTTGAAGGAGAGGAGAAGTATGGAGGGTTTGAAGGAGAGGAGAAGTATGGAGGGTTTGAAGGAGAGGAGAAGTATGGAGGGTTTGAAGGAGAGGAGAAGTATGGAGGGTTTGAAGGAGAGGAGAGGTATGGAGGGTTTGAAGGAGAGGAGAGATATGGAGGGATTGAAGGAGAGGAGAGGTATGAAGAGTTTGAAGGAGAGGAGAGGTATGGAGGGATTGAAGGAGAGGAGAGGTATGAAGGGATTGAAGGAGAGGAGAGGCACGGAGGGATTGAAGGAGAAAATGGGAAAGGAGATGAGATGAGGAGGAGGGGAGAGATCTACTATGTGACAGAAGTTAGATTTGGATCAGTCTCCACTGTCAGTCCCCCCCTCTCCTCCCTCGTTCCCCCATCGCCTAGCTCCGTATCCCTATCTACAGCTAAATCTAATTGGTTCTGTCAGGGCCAATCAAAAGCTCTCTGGCAGCGCAGCGGAGCAGGTGACAGGAGAGAGTGTATCACACACTCGCTTTATAACGGTTACAGAAACATGGGAGAGTGTATATTATGTGTGTGTGTGTGTGTGTGTGTGTGTGTGTGTGTGTGTGTGTGTGTGTGTGTGTGTGTGTGTGTGTGTGTGTGTGTGTGTGTGTGTGTGTGTGTGTGTGTGTGTGTGTGTGTGTGTGGGGAGAGGCCAGAGGCTGTGACAGAGAGAGGTGGTGTTTTAATCATGTTGATTAAGAGAGTCATTGATCTCCACCCCCACTACCTCCCTGGAGAGAACCAACCACTCACTGGTTGTCCATCATCAGCCAGGGGGAAGGACACATGTCAACCTACTGGTAAAGGCTAAAAACTAACCAATAAGACCCCCGAAAAGGGTCACAGGAGCACAGTCAGCCAATCAGATTCCTCCGAGGGGTCAGAGCTGGGCAATCACACACAACACACACTTTACAGGAGTCAGCACTCCAGTCACATGACAATCATAGGCTGTAAGTCAATTTAGTCTCAGCTTGACTGGGACCTATGTTAACCTGTAGGCCCTATAATCACAGCTTTAATGAAAGTCTTCCACTCTGAAATGAAGTACAGGAACTTTTATACAAGGACTGCCTACCTGGCTCCTGTCTGCAGTATTTAAGGGCTGGCTTTCATCCTAACCTCTTAATACGCTCTGCCACCTAATTCAATCTTGCGAGACTGACTGAGTCACATTCCAACCTGAATGCCTTTCATATGGCATCTGCTTATAGCATCAGAGAGCAATTAGGGCTGAGAGCCAGACAGACAGAGACCTGGGCACTGGCTCCAGCTCTTAAAAACTGAGAGAGAGGAGGGAGGAGGAGGGGGAAAAGGAGGTTAGCTGAAAAAAAAGTAAGAAAGAAAGCAAGAGAGAGAGAGAGAAAGAGAAGGACACATCACCCTCCATACACACCAAGAAGATCCTGCACCACCAAAAACCCACCCCAGGAACCATAGCCCTGTTCTCCTGTGCCCTGAGTGTAGCCTACAGCAGAGCAGGGCTCAGAGACTCATGAACAGATTGGTTAGTGTTTAATTACATGTCCTAAGTAAGCCTGAGTGGCCTTTACACAGTCAAGGCTGTGTGGAGATAGCCACCCTCTCTGCAGTAAGGCTCCAGGCAGACTGCTGAGGAGAGAGAAACACACTTTAATCCAGCTGCAAACAGGATGCCAGTCGGGAAGCCTTGAGGTGTGATGTAAGTTTGGGTTCAGTGATTGAGCTGTAAGTCGCTGAGAGAGACAAGACTTTAGTGTTCAGTTGAGGAACGAACGTGTGTTACCCCTTTACTGAAATCTATCTCACACTTCAGTTCCCCTGTCTCAGGAGAATGTATTACCAGTATATAACCAGATACAGCCACCTCACTGTGCATGAAGTTTATCAACCGGCCACCAATGTAGTGAGAGGGCTGCGACCGTTGCCTTTCAGCAGAGACGCTGGGAGACTAAAGACTTATGGGAGTTTAAAGTCCTTTAGTGGAGTTTGCAGTGTGCTGCTACAATGACTTTGAAGTGTAGTTTCAGAGAATAGGAGCTCGTGAAACAGACAACGAGAGACTGTGGATGTGTGAGGATTAGAGAAAACAGAGCGAGAGTGTGTTTAAGTGTTTGTGTAAGTGTGTGTGCGTGCGTGTGTTTGTGTGTGGATTAGAAGAGATATTAGAAGAGAGGCTTTGTCTCTGCTAGAGCTGTTATCTGTGTGTAGAGGCAGACATTTTCTCATATGCACACAAACAGATGCAGACACGCACACACACACACTAACACACACAAGCTGTCGATGGAGCTAGCCAGCCACGTAGGGCAAAATCATGTACCGTGTTTGAAGCAAATTGAAAATCAGTGGTGAGGGTTTTTTCCTTTGTGAAGACAGAAAAATGCAGAGCGCGGCAAAACAAAAAAAATGCAAAGAAAAGATGACAGTGTCAACTCACAGCTACAGTACTGTGTGTGTGTGTGTGTGTGTGTGTGTGTGTGTGTGTGTGTGTGTGTGTGTGTGTGTGTGTGTGTGTGTGTGTGTGTGTGTGTGTGTGTGTGTGTGTGTGTGTGTGTGTGTGTGAACATGTTTAACTAGAAGTCCCCACAAGAATTGTAAACAAACAAATATTTGACCAACTGGGGACATTTTGTTTGTCCCCATGAGGTCAAATGCTATTTCTAGGGGGTTTAGGGTTAAGGTTAGAATTAGGGTTAGGATTAAGGTTAGGTTTTTGGGTTAAGGTTAGGATTAGGGTAAGAGTATGGGTTAGGGTTATGGTTAGGTTTAGCGATAGGGGTTAGGGAAAATAGGATTTTGAATGGGACTGAATTGTGTGTCCCCACAAGGTTAGCTGTACAATACTGTGTGTGAGTGTGTGTGTGTGTGTGTGTGTGTGTGTGTGTGTGTGTGTGTGTGTGTGTGTGTGTGTGTGTGTGTGTGAGTGTGAGTGTGTGTGTGTGTGTGTGAGAGAGAGAGAGAGAGAGAGAGAGAGAGAGAGAGAGAGAGAGAGAGAGAGAGAGAGAGAGAGAGAGAGAGAGAGAGAGAGAGAGAGAGA
Organism: Salvelinus namaycush; assembly: GCF_016432855.1. Lineage (NCBI taxonomy): Eukaryota > Metazoa > Chordata > Actinopteri > Salmoniformes > Salmonidae > Salvelinus > Salvelinus namaycush. Next base: position 15,695,024 of record NC_052336.1, on the reverse strand, counting down.
GAGAGAGAGAGAGAGAGAGAGAGAGAGAGATAGAGAAAGGGAGGTGAAGGTGTAATCTCTATGTTGGACGGCCTGTTTCTCTAACCATCATCTTTACACTCTCTTATTTTCTTTCTGCATGTTTGTTTAAACTGAAGATAGAAACACAAACACAGAGGACATCCTCAACTCTTCTGTGCATGCCTACATCTACAGCATCGGAGTGCCTCACACAGAGTGCATTCACACAGAGGACAACAAGGTTGTTCAGTGTGTGTTTGTGTGTGTGAGAGAGAGAGAGAGCACTCTTTATTCAGATGTGCTGAGTGCTGTGTTTATATTTGATAATTAAAATAACATCAAATTGATCAGAAATACAGTGTAGACATTGTTAATGTTGTAAATGACTATTGTAGCTGGAAACGGCTGATTTTTTATGGAATCTACATAGGCGTACAGAGGCCCATTATCAGCAACCATCACTCCTGTGTTCCAATGGCACGTTGTGTTAGCTAATCCAAGTTTATAATTTTAAAAGGCTAATTTTGCAATTATGTTAGCACAGCTGAAAACTGTGCTGATTAAAGAAGCAATCAAACTGGCCTTCTTTAGACTAGTTGAGTATCTGGAGCATCAGCATTAGTGGGTTCGATTACAGGCTCAAAATGGCCAGAAACAAATAACTTTCTTCTGAAACTTGTCAGTCTATTCTTGTTCTGAGAAATGAAGGCTATTCCATGCGAGAAATTGCCAAGACACTGAAGATCTCGTACAACGCTGTGTGCTACTCCCTTCACAGAACAGGTCAAACTGTTTCTAACCAGAATAGAAAGAGGAGTGGGAGGCCCCGGTGCACAACTGAGCAAGAAGGCAAGTACATTAGAGTGTCTAGTTTGAGAAACAGACGCCTCATAAGTCCTCAACTGGCAGCTTCATTAAATAGTACCCGAAAAACACCAGTCTCAACATCAACAGTGAAGAGGCGACTCCGTGATGCTGGCTCCGTGAAAAGCCATATCTCAGACTGGCCGATAAAAAGAAAATATTAAGATGAGCAAAAGAACACAGACACTGGACAGAGGAACTCTGCATAAAAGGCCAGCATCCCGGAGTCGCCTCTTCACTGTTGACATTGACACTGGTGTTTTGCGGGTACTATTTAATGAAGCTGCCAGTTGAGGACTTGTGAGGAGTCTGTTTCTCAAACTAGACACTCTAATGTACTTGTCTTCTTGCTCAGTTGTGCACCGGCGCCTCCCACTCCTCTTTCTAGTCTAAAGAAGGCCAGTTTTATTGCTTCTTTAATCAGGACAACAGTTTTCAGCTGTGCTAACATAATTGCAAAAGGGTTTTCTAAGTGACCCCAAACCTTTGAACGGTAGTGTATGTGTGTGTATTTGTTCGTTCATATACGTGTGCCTCAAACACCTGCCAGGCCGAGTGGAGCGAAGATTTACCAAGGTGTGATTAGTGCGCAGTAACAGGCAGCTCTGTTAGCAGAGACACATGACTGACAACTCAGTGACAGGCAGTGGGAGGGGGAGGACGGAGAGGGCCAGCAGGAGACAGGGGAGACAAGGAGGGTTAAGTGTGTGTTTTAGACTTTTCCTCTGTCCGACTCTCAACATTAAGGGTTTGTGTGAGAGGCACTGTGCAGAGCGGGCTGACAGTACCTGTCATAGAGGTCCTCCTGATAGCACTCATAGTCCAGGTCATAGTCAGATCTGCAGAGAGAGAGGAGGAGGGGGGAGGGGAGAGGGGATGGAGAGAGAGAGAGAGAGAGGGTGATAGAGAGAGGAGGGTGGGATGGAGAGAGAGAGAGAGAGAGGAGGGGATGATAGAGAGAGGAGGGGGGATGGAGAGAGTGAGAGAGGGGGGGATAGAGAGAGGAGGGGGGATGGAGAGAGTGAGAGAGAGACAGTGAGTTGACAGTGGCCTGACACAAAGGCTCACAACTATCTTCACAGCTGACTGACAGAGGTGTTACTGACACACATAAACGCACACGCAAGCATGGCGCACGCACGGCACACACACACACACGCGTGCACACACACACACACAAAGTCATCCATCCTCTGTGAGAGCAGAACGTTAAGACAGGCTGATGAAAAACTGAGAGATCAAACAACATCTATCTCGGATACAAGCAGCCTTTCAGATCTGTTCCTTATTAGGTGAGCTAAATATACTGTGCCATCAGAGATATTTCACTCTGTAAGCAGGCTGCTGGAATAGTGTGTACATAGTTAGAGCAGGGCTCTGGCAACTGGAAGGAATATGCTATTCATGATTTCTAGCCAGCTGGAAAAAGACATTGGAATTGTTGTGCCACAGCACCCAAGGTGGAAAATCCATAGAAATTGTCCTGTGTTATGCACCAATGACCACAGGCTGCGCACTCTATGTGCTTCTACATATTCCAGCTCATTTACTGTGAAGTTGGACTGTCAGTTGTGTGTGTGTGTGTGTGTGTGTGTGTAGGTGTGTATGCAGCCACCCGTGTATGTGCCTGTGTGTGTGTGTGTGTGTGTGTGTGTGTGTGTGTGTGTGTGTGTGTGTGTGTGTGTGTGTGTGTGTGTGTGTGTGTGTGTGTGTGTGTGTGTGTGTTTGATTAGACTCAAATTGCTCACACCTTTGCCTACAATATATGGGCAGAGTTTGCTGTAGGTTGTAGTTTATAGATTACCCTGTACGGTTTGGTGTGTAGAGAGGACCAGGGCAGAGAGAGGAGTGACACTAAGCCTGATGGTAAGTAGCTCATACCCTGGTGTGTAATTAAATAGAGCTCAGCATTTCTCTGTGTGTTTAATCCCTGCCTGGCCACTGATACCCCAGCCCTAAAGTCTACACGCACACACACACACACACACACACACACACACACACACACACACACACACACACACACACACACACACACACACACACACACACACACACACACACACACACACACACACACACACACACAATCAGCAAATACCCTCCACTTATGCTTTCTGTAAAACTTTCAACCAGAGAAGAACTGTATTTATAGGTACCTGAAAGGTGACTCATGTACCCATACTAATTCCTATTTATTACACATATATTAATACACTGTATAAATAGAACCATCAGCATAGCCTCTACAAAATGTAATACATGATCACCTCAAAGTGAGTAGCATACAGTACGTGGGCGATACAGATGGTATCAGCAGAGTTCATCAGAGTCTCTCAAACAGATGGATCAAACCAGACACACACAGACACACACGACACACACAAACAAAATCACACCCACGTACACACACAGATGAATGACAGACACATAACACACTCTCATCACGTCCACACACACACACACACACACACACACACACACACACACACACACACACACACACACACACACACACACACACACACACACACACACACACACACACACACACACACACACACACACACACACACACACACACACACACACACACACCTAAAGCCCCTCTGTCCTATCTGTCTCTGCAGGGGGCTGGTGAGTCTCAGTGCTGTAATCATGTTGTTGACTGGAGGAAAGTGATGTATCAGTAAACATGTCAGGAAGTACAGCAGGAGACTAAAACGAACACTTTTTCACAGCTAAAAACATACAGTACACACAAGCATGAGTGCAGACTCACAGACAGATGTGCTGCACACACATACACACACACTTTCTCTCGCTCACTCTGTATGTAAATGTGAATCAGAATGTAGCAACCCTGTCTCTGAAGTGTTGAGATAGCTAGCAGTGTTGGTATAAAAGTGTGTGTTTGTGTACCTGAGGTGTGTGTGAATTCCTAATGAATTCTCCTCCAGCTACCCGCAGCCAAACTGTTTCTGGTTTTCTCCCCTCGTCTGAAGACAGTTGGATTTTCTGAGCTCCATATTCTGCCAGCTTCAAATAATCTGTAATAAGTGTCAACATTTACAACTCATCACGCTCTTCCCCAACTGTGTTTTATGATTTAGCTCAAGGTCTGATCAATTTGCAGAAAGCCTTCTGTTATTCTAAATACCGGTAGGCCTTTCATGTGAAATGGTAGACATCTATGTTTCCAGCTATCCCTATTTAACATGATGGAAACTCAGTCCTCTGTAGGGGAGCACACTCTGGTTGAAGGTTTCTTTCCATGTCCAAATGTGTGTGTGGGTCTGCACAGTGCGGGGTTGGCTATGTGGATTAGGGTTTATGTGCGTTGTACTACTGAACCAAAACAAAACCACTCTACTTAGCCAGTTCGAAGACACTGACAAAACCGTTCTACTTAGCCACCATTGAAACTGAACTCAAACAGAACCTCTCCACTCAGTCTGCTAATAGGACCCAACTGAACACAACCTCTCAACCTCTACCCACAGATTCCCTGTACTCAGCAGAACACCATGAGCTAACAGATCTGGCGGCCAACAGAAGTTCTGTGCTCAGGCAGGGAGGAGAGACGGAGTGAGCAATCGGGAGAGAGAACAGCCCCATGGTCCCCGGCACAGATGAGGGGCTCTGTGTCCTAATGGGGAACTCGAGCGGAAGACAGAGAAAATAACAACTATTTGCCAAACTCTCACAGCAGGAAAACTAAGACAGACTGACTCACTCTAACTCTCTTTCTCCCTCTTTTTCTCTATCATTTTCTCTCCCTGCAGCAATGTTCTAGTTGGTAATCTGTGTCATTTAGCACTGGGAGGAGAGAGAGAGAGAGTCAGAACAGAAAACAATTTCCATTTCCTCTTCCATTATCCAAGCCATCTTCTGTTATTAGAGTGGCTAAACTCTTCAACCAAGTCTGAGACAAGCAGACAGACATGTCAGGTATTAGTGCCTTTCTGCAGTTTGGAAACATAGGAGACCGCATAGTGCATTACAGTATCATCATCCTTTTAGCCGAGCACTCCGGAGAGGCATTGTGATTGCAACACCACCTGCCTGGTGAAAAGACAGATTCCCTGCTCCAGAATGGTCACCATGACCAAAATGACTGCTGTGAGACCATAAGTCAGTGGTATTCTCCTAGTGGGGTCGCGGGGGAACTTCAATGGGGTAGCCAATTTTTTATATATTTTTTAATGCAATGAACTGAAGGTTATTTGTTGATGTAAAATTTTAAATGTACCAATTTTAAGGTTTTAAGGTTTAAGGTTAGATTTGGCGTGGGGTGGGATCACTAGGCATTTTGAGGGGGGAAATGGGGTCCCCAGAAATTCTGGCGGAAAAATGGGGTCCCCGCTGAAAAAGTTTGAATACCACGAGACATAAACAGTATCTATTAGAACCACAGCACATCTCTCGACCATAATGTTGAGCGATTAGTGCTTTTTGAGGTCGGTTCGGTTTTGGTTCGATTCTATGAAGAGAAAAAAATCACCGTTTTTGATTTCGGTTTCAAATTATAATTTTTTTCATTAATTGCACTATGCGTTATGTGGGTTGAATGCTGTAACAACAGATAATAAAACAAGTCCCATGATGGTAGTGATGGCCAATTACTGCTTATCACTTATTAACCATCATTTATTCACATTACTTTACTAAAAATATTTCAGTTGTGTATATTACATTTGTTTTATTTGATGACTTTGTTATTTAATTCCAAGTCATCATCTCATCTCTATAGAGCTGCTGCCTATGCTGTCTGACAAAACCACTATTTTGGAGTTTTTCAAAGTAAATAAGGCATACTTTTATGACTGCTGAATACCAGCTATCACTCACTTATATCATGTATTTTCAGAAAGAGATACCTAGCAAAATGTTGGTTAATTGCTCAGCACTACTCATCCAGCAACACAACCAACTGGAGTAAACCAATCACACTCTGGATTGTCTCTTTAATGACATAATGGTCTCTGGAATGGAAGCTTTGTTGCACTGACAAAGTCCTTTCTGAAAAGTATTATTTATTTAATGTGATTAGTGATTCTTGTTAATGGAAAAATGGAAAAAATGTCAACCCTCTTTCATGAACTGAACTCTTGTTTTAATACTGTATGGTGAAACTATTCCTTTTTAAATAATTTAATCAAAAGAAACATTGAACATCTAATAGTCAAATCCCAGTTTAAAAGCAGGTGAGCTGGTTCCACTCTTTTTGGCCATTTTCGGGTGTTTTGTGAAAACTGAGTGGGTCGAGCATAACACGTCAACCCTGTTACCCATACAGTGGTGACCCATCATTCAGGGCAGGTGGGGCTGTTTTGAGCCCCACATATTTAGCAAAAAAAAAAAAAAAGGCTTGTGTCACGAACGTTGTTGTAAGAATCGGACCAAAATGCAGTGTGGTTTGGGTTCATCATCTTTTATTATGAGAACCGGCACAAAAACAATAAAGAGCAAAGAAATGAACGTGCAGCTTTGTCGTGCTCAAAGGCAACAATACAAAAACAAGATCCCACAACCAACAGATGGGAAAAGGCTGCCTAAGTATGATCCCCAATCAGAGACAACGATAGACAGATGCCTCTGATTGGGAACCATACCAGGCCAACCTAGAAATAAAGAAACTAGAATGCCCACCCTAGTCACACCCCGACCTAACCCAAAATAGATAATAAAGGATCTCTACGGTCAGGGCGTGACAGCTGCCTGTTTTGCATGTGATTTTGGCATTAATACGTGTCACATATTATTTTGCAAACAATGCAACAACAAAAAATATATAATTTAGTTAATAAAGCCGCAAACAAACATGGTCTCCTTTTTGTTTTCTTGAGTAAGGCTGCTCCACAATGCAGGTGTTTCAACCTAGCTCAGTGCTTTCTGTGGTGGTGGGGCAAGCCCACAGATAAAATGACGTCAAATCACGTTATATCTACAGTGGCTTTGATTGGACTGATCTTAGCTAGCAGTCATCATCATGAATCAAGTCGACAAACTACTGTCAAATCCTTTTTAATCCTTGTCAATCCTTGTTATATGAAGATAAATAATGAAGAGAAATTATAGATACAACGTATCGGTGCTCATCGGCCATTGGGCATAAACATTACACAACAAGTTGGAAATCGCTAATTCAACAATAAGTGGTTTGGAAGGAATCAGTGGCTAACTGCAAGTATTGCAAAGCAATCATTAGCCTGCTATTCAGTGGAGTGGCTGTGTGGTCCCAAGTCTAAGATTAAGGGTCTCTTTTCCTAGTTCAACATTGACAATGCTGTCAATTAAGCATGATTTGTGCCGTACTCAAAACAACTGTTAACTTGGAACTGCAAAATCTGACATTAGTGAGTTCAAGACAACTGGGAACTCGGGAAAAACGAGCTACAACTGGGAAAATACGTTTTGAACTTACATCCAACTCGGAATTGAAAATCGGGAACTCAGGCCTCTTTCTAGAGCTACGACCTGAAGATCACTGACGTCATCATGATTCAACCTTTTTGTTGTTTTTGAGTTCCCTGTTGTCTTGAAAGCACCATAAATCCAGAGAATGCCAGACTTTGATGACAAAGTTTGATGACAAAATTTGCCCACAAGGACCGCTGCGCCACCTTCCTGTTCAAGTGCGCACAGTACAACAAGGTGAGTCCAAAAATGTATTGTATGCTGCTGCATAAATTATGTAATTTGCCAGGGAGATATGTATACTATAGCTTAGAAAGTAATACTTAGTGTATGTTGTGTAGTAAACTGTTAGTAGCCCATGTGCCTCACCCTAATAATTTGGTCTATTTTCAACTATTCATTTTGCTTACTGTTCTGACTTGGTGGAGCACATAGCCTATAACCTGATTTTGAGAAATGTAATCATCAAATATTGTAAGAGCTTTCATTGTCTGCTTATATGCCCCCTTTATTTATCCAACGGTTCTGACTTGGTGTACAGGGAAAACACTGTAAGAATGGCCCATGTTTTGAATTATATCGCTGTACATTTCAAAAGTGCTGAACAAATAGTTATATTGACTACGTCTGTCCTAGCTCGCTCATTAATGTCTTAATCAAAATTACGGATCGCCTCTTATACTCTTGTTGTCCTCTTATGCCATAGCTTGTGCATCTCAATTGTCAGTAGAATCCACATTTGTTTAAGCAAGTCAGCCATATTAGCTATGTAGATGAGGCTGAATGAACTGTTTCTCTGCCAGACAAGGCTTCGCTGATAGCCAGGTGTAACATTGGTATAGTGCAACATATGTACTGTTTAGTGTTGTGTTGTGGCTTTGCTGGCATGCATCCCACATTTTATTTTTTTGCCGCACCAAGATTTACATGCTAAAATCGCCACTGTACCCACAGGCTAGACATTTTTTTTATTGCCCCCCCCCCCCCCTTTTTCTCCCCAATTTTGTGGTATCCAATTGTTAGTAGTTACTGTCTTGTCTCATCGCTACAACTCCCGTACGGACTCAGGAGAGGCGAAGGTCGAGAGCCATGCGTCCTCCGAAACACAACCCAACCAAGCCGCCTGCTTCTTAACACAGCGCGCATCCAACCCGGAAGCCAGCCGCACCAATGTGTCGGAGGAAACAAACCCTCCCTAACCAGGACGACGCTAGGCCAATTGTGCACCGCCCCAGGTGCAGCCGGCTGCGACAGAGCTTGAGCTCGAACCCAGAGTCTCTGGTGGCACAGCTAGCACTGCGATGCAGTGCCTTAGACCACTGCGGCACCCGGGAGGCCTGCCTAGACATTTTTTAACAATCTCATTTGTTTTGTGAAGCTTGCATTCAATTGCCCCTGCACACAAGAAGTTTCCATTCCCCCTGTCGCAAGGGTATTTATAGCTCTATAGAGCTGCTGCCTATGCTGTCTGACAAAATCACTATTTTAGTAGTTCTTCAAAGTTAATAAGGAATAATTTTATGACTGCTGAATACCAACTATCAATCACTTAGATCATGTATTATCAGATAGAGATACCTCATGAAGCAACTGCTCTCTATCTCTCTCTCGAACACACGTTCTTCTGTCTTCTGTCGCCCATGCATAGATCGGACAAGTAGGCGCGCACGGGATTATGGTCATTGTAGTTAATTGTTCTGAGCTAAACTAGTAGAATATTGGACTGTTGGAAACTACAACTATCTACTACATTACACAGTTCGGGCTTGATCTGATTTATTTCTAGAGAAAATACGCATTGAGCTCACAGAAACAAAATGGAATTCTAATAACTGAAACCAATGTTGGTCAATTAATTGTTTAAAAAACAAAAAATAACTGACATTTCTGTTAATCGCTCAGCACTACTCAACCAGCAACACAACCACCTTGAGTAAACCAATCACACACTGGTTCTCTTTAATGACATAATGGTGTCTGAGTTTGTGAGTGGAACCATGTATTTGAGAGAGAGAGAGACAGAGAGAGAGAGTCACGATCGTCGTTAGGAGAAAGAGAGGAGGACCAAGGCGCAGTGTAATAACAATACATCTTCCTTTTTAATGAAGATGAAACAAACACTTTTACAAACTAACAAACCGACGAACGTGAAGCTATACAAAACAAATAAGTGTAGACACTGGCAACTTACACATAGACAATTACCCACAACCTACCTAATGACTATGGCTGCCTAAATATGGCTCCCAATCAGAGACAACGATAGACAGCTGTCTCTAATTGAGAACCAATCCAGGCAACCATAGACTTACATAGACACCTACACTGAACACAACCCCATAAACTCTACAAACACCCCCTAGACAATACAAACATCCTAGACGAGACAAAAACACACAAATATCCCCCATGTCACACCCTGACCTAACTAAAATAATAAAGAAAAACAAAGATAACTAAGGCCAGGGCGTGACAGTACCCCCCCCCCCCCCCCCCCCCCCCCCCCCCCCAAAGGTGCAGACTCCGGCCGCAAAACCTGACACAGAAGGGGAGGGTCCGGGTGGGCCTTCCTACGGCGGCGGCTCAGGTGCGGGACGTGGACCCCACTCCACCATAGTCAATACCCGCTTAGGTGGCCTCCCAGGAACGAGGACCCTTGCAGCGAGTCCCGGACTGAAGACCATCGTAGAGGGCGCCACTGGACGGAGGGGCAGCTCCGGACTGAGTGGTAGCTCCGGACTGAGGGGCAGCTCCGGACTGAGGGGCAGCTCCGGACTGAGGGGCAGCTCCGGACTGAGGGGCAGCTCCGGACTGAAGGGCAGCTCCGGACTGTAGGGCAGCTCTCTCGCTCCGAACTGAAGGGCAGCTCATGACTGGAGGGCGGCTCATGACTGGAGTGCGGCTCATGACTGGAGGGCGGCTCATGACTGGAGGGCGGCTCATGACTGGAGGGCGGCTCATGACTGGAGGGCGGCTCATGACTGGAGGGTGGCTCATGACTGGCGGGCGGCTCTGGCGGCTCCTGACTGGCTGGCGGCTCTGGCGGCTCCTGACTGGCTGGCGGCTCTGGCGGCTCCTGACTGGCGGGCGGCTCTGGCGGCTCCTGACTGGCGGGCGGCTCTGGCGGCTCCTGACTGGCGGGCGGCTCTGGCGGCTCCTGACTGGCGGGCGGCTCTGGCGGCTCCTGACTGGCGGGCGGCTCTGGCGGCTCGGGACAGACGGACGGCTCTAGCGGCTCGGGACAGACGGACGTCTCTGACGGCTCGGGACAGACGGACGGCTCTGACGGCTCGGGACAGACGGACGGCTCTGACGGCTCGGGACAGACGGACGGCTCTGACGGCTCGGGACAGACGGACGGCTCTGACGGCTCGGGACAGACGGACGGCTCTGACGGCTCGGGACAGACGGACGGCTCTGACGGCTCGGGACAGACGGACGGCTCTGACGGCGCTGGGCAGGCGGGCAGCTCAGACGGCGCTGGGCAGGCGGGCAGCTCAGATGGCGCTGGGCAGACGGGCAGCTCAGATGGCGCTGGGCAGACGGGCAGCTCAGATGGCGCTGGGCAGACGGGCAGCTCAGAGGGCGCTGGGCAGACGGGCAGCTCAGATGGCGCTGGGCAGACGGGCAGCTCAGATGGCGCTGGGCAGGCGGGCAGCTCAAACGGCGCTGGGGAGACGGACAGCGCAGACGGCGCTGGGCAGACGGCAGACTCTGGCCGGCTGAGGCGCACAGTAGGCCTGGTGCGTGGTGCCGGAACTGGTGGCTCAGAGGGCGCTGGGCAGACGGGCAGCTCAGATGGCGCTGGGCAGACGGGCAGCTGAGATGGCGCTGGGCAGGCGGGCAGCTCAGATGGCGCTGGGCAGGCGGGCAGCTCAGATGGCGCTGGGCAAGTACACGCACCTCAAGTACACGCTAAGTACACGCACCTCAAGGCTAGTGCGGGGAGCAGCAACAGGGCGCACAGGGCTCTGGAGACGCACAGGAGGCCTGGTGCGTGGTGCCGGAACTGGTGGTACCGGGCTGGAGACACGCACCACTAGACGAGTGCGGGGAGCAGGAACAGTGCACACTGGACTCTCAATGCGCACTATAGGCCTGGTGCGTGGTACCGGCACTGGTGGTACCGGGCTGAGGGCACGTACCTCAGGGCGAGTGCGGGGAGAAGGAACAGTGCGTACAGGGCTCTGGAGACGTACAGGAGGCTTGGTGCGTGGTGCTGGGTACTGGTGATACTGGGCTGGGAACACTCACCACTGGGCGAGTGCGAGGGGCTGCCACAGGAGAACTGGTGCGTGGGGCTGCCACAGGAGAACTGGTGCGTGGGGCTGCCACAGGAGAGCTGGTGCGTGGGGCTGCCACAGGAGAGCTGGTGCGCTGAGCTGGCACAGAACGTGTAGGGCTAGGGAGGCGCACAGGAGGCCTGGTGCGTGAGGCTGGCACAGTCTTCACCAGACGGCTAGCCCGCACCTCAGGACAAGTATGGAGAGCTGACTCAGGTGACATCAAATCCCCGACCCGCTCCGTCGGGCGGATGTCGTGCCTCATGCACCAAACCAGCAAATCCCTCATTTCTCTCTCCTCCAATTTCCCCATTAGAGCCTTCACAGTCTCTACTTCGCTCACCTCCAATACCACCCTCACCGGCTCTGATTCCATCTTCGGCTCCTCACAGTAAGCACGGGGAGCTGGCTCAAGTCTCCTACTTGACCCAGCTACACTCCCCGAGAGCCTCCCCCAAGAAATGTTTGGGGTTGCCAGCCGCTCTGCCGTGCTAGCTCCTCATACCGGCGCCTCTCTGCTTTCGCTGCCTCCAGCTCTCCCTTGGGGCGGCGATATTCCCCTGGTTGTGCCCAGGGTCCTCCGCTGTCTAATACCTCCTCCCAAGTCCAGGAGTCCTGTGTCCTCGGCCGCTGCTGTTGTTGCCCGTCATCACGATGCTTGGTCCTAGGTTGGTGGGTAATTCTGTCACGATCGTCGTTAGGAGAAAGAGAGGAGGACCAAGGCGCAGCGTAATAACAATACATCTTCCTTTTTAATGAAGATGAAAAACACTTTTACAAACTAACAAAACAACAAACCGACGAACGTGAAGCTATACAAAACAAATAAGTGCCGACACTGGCAACTTACACATAGACAATTACCCACAACCTACCTAATGACTATGGCTGCCTAAATATGGCTCTCAATCAGAGACAACGATAGACAGCTGTCTCTAACTGAGAACCAATCCAGGCAACCATAGACTTACATAAACACCTACATTGAACACAACCCCATGAACTCTACAAACACCCCCTAGACAATACAAACACCCTAGACGAGACAAAAACACACAAACATCCCCCATGTCACACCCTGACCTAACTAAAATAATAAAGAAAAACAAAGATAACTAAGGCCAGGGCGTGACAGAGAGGCAGCTCAGTGAAGGGGCTGTTGTCAGTGTGCTCCCTCTCCAGCCTCTAGGTAACCAGGCTGCTCGTTATGGCACACACCTTTCACCATCGTTACGCGCATCTACGCATAATGACACTCACCTGGACTCCATCACCTCTTTGATTACTTGCCCTTTTATATGTCACTCCCTCTGTCATGTTGGTGCACTGTTCGTGTTTCTTGTTGTGTTTGTTTATTTATTAAATGTATTCACGTCCTGAACTTGCTTCCCGACTCTCAGTGTACTGTACATCGTTACAGCTGTGTGTGTGTTAAAAGGCAGTGCAGGGACAGCAGGGTCACTGAAGGCTAATTAATTTATTTTCATTATTTCTTGAGTGCCCCGGCAATCCATTAGACATGGCTGGCTACAAATCATCTCCCCTTGCTGGTCGCATAGCATGTGTGTGTGCGTGCAAATGTGGAAGGTGGAGGTGCTGTCTGTGGTAAGCATTGAGACTTCCCCCTGTTGACACACAGCGTATACTCACACATCCCTACACACACTATATGTTGATATTAACAGGATGCCATGATCACCAGGACCTCTATACCAGGCGGTGTCAGAGGAAGGCCCTAAAAATTGTCAAAGACTCCAGCCACCCTAGTCATAGACTGTTCTCTCTGTTACCGCACAGCAAGCGGTACCGGAGCCCCAAGTCTAGGTCCAAGAGGCCTCTAAACAGCTTCTACCCCCAAGCCATAAGACTCCTGAACATCTAGTCAAATGGCTACCCAGACTATTTGCATTGACCCCTCTCCACACCACTGCCAATCTCTGTCATCTATACATAGTCACTTTAATAACTTTACATGTACATACTACCTCAACTAACCGATGCCCCTGCACATTGACTCGTACCGGCACCCCCTGTATATATTATTTTTTACTGCTGCTCTTTAATTACTTGTTACTTTTATCTCTTATTCTTATCCGTATTTGTTTTAACTGCATTGCTGGTTAGGGGCTCGTAAGTAAGCATTTCACTGTAAGGTTTACCTGTTTAAATCGACGCATGTGACAAATAGCATTTGATTTGATTTGATCAATCCCTTTGATCAGGAAACTGGCCTCATGAGTATGTGCTCATTGCTCTTAGGGGATTAGCCTAGGGAGGAACATGTGCCGTCATCTACTCTCTCCACACTAACAGCCAAGTCATCCCATGGCATAAGGACACAACCTTACTTACTCTCACTCCAACTCCCCTAGAATCAAACACTCATAAATATCCTCCCCTCCTCCCCTCTCTCATTCTGTCCTAGTAGTTTGTCGTCATCAGTATAATGGTGTGCGTTGAGTGTTCATATTGATCTGTGTTTGACGAGCCCCAGAGAAGAGTGAACACAGTCCCACATCATCCACAGGATGGATTTCAGCTCACGAACAAATGCACACACTTACGCACGCTTGCTTTCTCACTTTCTTCCCCCTTTCCCCCCTCCCTTTTCCTCTCCCCCCTCCCTTTTCCTTTCCCCCTCCCTTTTCCTCTCCCCCCTCCCTTTTCCTCTTAATCTCGCTCTCTGGTTTTCGCTGTGATGGTTAATTGCTCATCTGGCTGGGGAGTGGGGCAATGGGCCAGACAGAGCAAATATTTCTGAATCTATTCCAGAGCCACCAAGCCCAATCTGCCCCCTCTGCCCAATCACACGACGTGGGGAAGGGTCAGAGGGCATTTTGCCCAATCACACGGCAAGGGGGATGGGTCAGAAGCCACAGAAGACTGATTTCAACATAATAATTGTTCTGCTGTTCCGGGTCGTTCCATGAAATGAGACCATTTAGTGTCCCTTTGATATTTTAAGTAGAAATTGTGCCCCAATATTGAATTTTAAAAAGCCTGTTATATTCAATTAAGTTTCTTAAATATAGCCCACATGGATAATTCAATAGATACGATTTTTTATATGAATAAAGACTTGCTAAAGTGCCTAAATTCAGCATTTTGACATTTCACTCTGTGCATCTCTGTGACTTCTAGGAAGATTTGAACTCACTCTAAGGGGCAATCTGCAGTTGCTTCATCCATTTTGGGACTTCTGGATTAATGAAATGTTCCTCATGAGCTTAGTTCAACTGTCGTACCCCATCAGAACCCAAAACATAAGCTTTATCACTCCAATGTTTGGAAGCAATGTAATGTAAACACACACTATACAGCCTCAAAACATGGTTAAAACTATAATTTTGATATCATGGATGGTCAGTCCTTACTTCCATAGCTCTGTCTATGAATTTGAGAGTGGTTACATTTCTCCAGCCCTATTCCTCAGATTCTTACTGAAACAGGGGTGGGGAAGAACCCGTAGATATTTTGTTGCTTTGACAAAGTCATTTCTGAAGAGTATTATTTATTTCATGTAATTAGTGATTCATATTAAGGTTAAAAAAAATAAGGTCAACCCTGTTGCTGTCATGCCAAACCTTCGCTCCCACTCCCTGGCGCATGAAGGCGCCAGGATCCCCAGCATTACGCACTCCTGACACCATCATTACGCACACCTGCCTTCCCCCGTCACGCACATCAGCAATTATTGGACTCACCTGGACTCAATCACCTGGGTCACTACCTCCCCTATATCTGTCTGTTCCCAAGCTCTGTTCCCTGCTTCAGGATTAATGTTAGTATGTCGTTATGTTACCCGGTGCTGAAGCTGTCCCTGTCCTGTTTAATGTCTGTGCTATATTAAATGTTGACTCCCTGTACCTGCTTCTCATCTCTAGCGTTGGTCCTTACCGTTGCATGAAATTATTTATTGTTTTAACATGGTGAAACTATTCCTCCCAAAAAAATCTAAAGAAACATTGAACGTCTAATAGTCAAATCCTATTGTAAAATCAGGTGAGCTGGTTCTACTCTTTTTGGCCATTTTCTGGTGTTCTGTGGTGGAAAACTGAGTGGGTCGAGCATAACACGTCAACCCTGTTACCCATAGACAGGCTAGAAATGTTTTAACAATTTCATTTGTATTGTGACACAAATTTTCCCCCACCAAGTGACACTACCAAGTGACACTACCCAAAAGGGACTAATTTCGTAGAACAATCCTTCCACTGTTTGCTCTCTTCTTCCCACCTTCCACCTCTTCCTCCCTCTCTCTTTCAACCTCTTCCTCCCTCCCTCTCTCCTTCCACTTCCTCCTCCCTCCCTCTCTCCTTCCACTTCCTTCCCCCTTTCTCATTCCCACTCTCCCTTCCCTCCCTGGTGTATTAGTTGTGAAGTGCTGTCTCTGTCCCTCTCCTCCCGGAGGCCCTAGTAGGCAGGTATCAGGTGATTTATGTTCTTGATAAAGTTCCCACTCCAACCTGAGCCGTGCTGTGCTGGTGTAAATCATATCAGTCTAATGCAGGGGGAAGGGAACTAGCCTCTTAAACACAGGGGAGGAGCATCAGCCCTGAGTTATGACTGCCAACGGTCAGTCATACAATCATGCTCACACTCAACTCTTACAAGAGAACGTCCAGAGAGCCCAGTCAAAGTCTCCAGTCTGACACAGAAAGGAGAGAGTGATAGAGGAATGGAACACTCTGAAGCCTTAACTCAGGTGTGTTTTACTGAGCTTGTAGCACCTCACTGCTCTCTGCCAGCTTCACACTTCTCTTTGATGTACTGAGCCTTTCCTACTGGCCATGCAGGACATTTCCGCTTCTTGCTACTAACATGGACGTAGTGGAGGTAAGAGACATCAATCTCACTGCCGTGGCTTGTCCAGTGCTGTACGGGCAGGCTAGGTTATAGAGTTGGGGGAAAACTCCTACATTCACATGTTTCTCAGAGTAGAAGGGTGGTCAAGGCATCTCAGAGTAGAACGGTGGTCAAGGCATCTCAGAGTAGAAGGGTGGTCAAGGCATCTCAGAGTAGAACGGTGGTCAAGGCATCTCAGAGTAGAACGGTGGTCAATGCATCTCAGAGTAGAAGGGTGGTCAAGGCATCTCAGAGTAGAACGGTGGTCAAGGCATCTCAGAGTAGAACGGTGGTCAATGCATCTCAGAGTAGAACGGTGGTCAAGGCATCTCAGAGTAGAAGGGTGGTCAAGGCATCTCAGAGTAGAAGGGTGGTAAATGCATCTCAGAGTAGAAGGGTGGTCAATGCATCTCAGAGTAGAAGGGTGGTCAAGGCATCTCAGAGTAGAACGATGGTCAAGGCATCTCAGAGTAGAAGGGTGGTCAGAGAGATTAAAGTAGATGTCACGTGTCAAAATATTGATTGATGACCCTAAGTCCAGCTGTCAAAATAATGATTGATGACCCTATGTCCTGCTGACGTGTGCAAGCCCAGGGTTTCCTGTCCTGACCCCCCTTTTGGTTTGAGGGGGGGCGTGGTTTATGACCCTATGAATGGTGCTCCTGTTTCTCATGGCTTAGAGTGTGTAAAAGCGTTTTATGCTGTTTTTGAATTTGTCATGCTGTTTGATGTCATGTGTCCTGTTGGGGCCCGGGTTGGGTGGGGGTGTGTGTGCTGAACATTTCAAAGAGTAAGGCCTATTTTATAGCTTATAGCCCTCCGGGGTTGTTGTCTAGGAAACACGAATGTCAGGGGCTTTGCAACAGCCTTATAAAGCCTCTGAACAATCCCTGTTTAAGACTGTACATGATAACCCCCCTGAATATTAAACAAAAATGCCACCTATGCCAATTTTCGGGATGTTATGCTCGGCTTGTCATGAACCCAGTGACCAAAGCCTTGAAGAAGTTCTGTGTGAAGCTCCAGAATGTTTTAAAGGATTTTTGGATACGAGTGATGGCCATATTTCTTACATATTCCACCCGGAGGATTCTACGGTAAAGATATTCACAGACAGTGGCCCCAAACCCGTTTATCAGGCAAAACCTGGGAGTTTTTCTCCTGCTCTGGGGATGAGAGAATGGCTAAAGATCAGGCTGGCGCTCTGTAAAATTGAACAGGCTCTGAGTGGTACACCTGTGCCCGGCTATGCGTTGGAAGAACAGGTCTTCGGGGGCAGGGATCTGAAGGCTCTAAGAATCGCTTCAATGGACTATAGCCCTGACAACAAAGTGACAATTTTAGCCTGTGAAGTTTATGATGCTGGTAATGCTACAAAGTCTGTCAATTCTCCTGTATCTTCCAGAGCATGCAAAGATGTAAACTTTTTTATTCCTGTGTTTAGTTTTAAATGGTTGGATTATCCGATTTTCATAACCCTTATGAATAAGCTGGACAGTCT
Source organism: Salvelinus namaycush (assembly GCF_016432855.1). Classification (NCBI taxonomy): domain Eukaryota; kingdom Metazoa; phylum Chordata; class Actinopteri; order Salmoniformes; family Salmonidae; genus Salvelinus; species Salvelinus namaycush. The sequence goes on along the minus strand of NC_052336.1, from coordinate 15,677,111 downwards.
CTTCAAAAATCGCGAACAGTTAAAGCGCTGGCCTAGGCTGTCCTTGAGACATAGTCACGACCAAAAGGCCCGACGTAGGATCTACCCCTGGAGTGAAAACTTACGCAGTTTTGATGAACCTTGCAAGAGATCCCGGCATTTAGATGGTGACTTGGAAACGGATAACGGATACACCAAACCTCTGGATCTGTAAGAAAGGCATCGTAAAATACCTTAATTGTGAACGGTTATAAAATGTATGTACTAAATATTTTGAATGAAATAAATGGTTTTAAAAGCAGAATCTCACCATGTCATGAACTCGCTAGTTTGTTCACTCTTAGCTCAGTCTGTCCCTGAGGAAAAAAAACTTTCGGAAAAAGCCATGTGCGAGCGTGTGTGTGCGTGCGTGTGCTGGAGTGTATGTGTGTTTCAAAACAAAGAAAACGGGTCGGGGTGTGTGTTAAAAAAAAACATGCGTCAGCGCTCAAGGCTCTCTCTCTCTCTAGTCTTTGTCTTACGGCCACTTACGAATCATTAACAACATGTCAAAACATAATTTATGTTTTAGGGTCTAAAACAGAGGCTGTAGGGTTTTAAAAAGTAAATCAGTCCCTCGTTGTCTAGAACTCCCAACCCCAAGGGGTTTGAAACGTACATACGTTGTCTATTTGCCGGTTAGTTTGTAGAATAGCCTAGGGTGTAATAAGGTTTAACCACACCAATCCCTTTGTTTGAACCAAATAACTTAGGAGTTAAATATAGCTGGGGTCTAGACCTAAAAAAACGTCAACCCGATGCTATGTGAAATCATACAGTACTTTCTCTAGGTAGTGGGGGACAAACTCTATTGACAACCGCGACCCTGTTAGCCTCGTTTTAGTTCAGATGCAAACAGCCCCTACAGAAACCCCAAGAAGCGTTATCGGACTGACCCGTTAAAATAGCATCTTGGAAAACCTCCTAATGGATCTTTCTGAAGGTGAGTTCTTGAAATATACATATATTTATATCAGATATGTCTGTTGTGTGGAATTGTTTGAACATTATGTATGTTATAGCAATATTAAACATGCATTAGGGCCTGTATTCTTAACGTATA